>NW_028317948.1:619224-927587 GCF_062004578.1 Staurois parvus | reverse complement strand
CCAGCGTTTTCAAGCAGTCAGTTTCCATCTTTCAGAAGTGTCCCGTGTACATGGGGCCTAAAATCTAGTAGTGTCTCCTCCTGCGTTTATATTTCTAATATAGCTGTAGAGTGATGACTTACTTTTTTTTTAACCGCTTGCCCTCCAGAGGATTTACCCCCCCCCCCCCCCCCGACCAGGCCGTTTTTTGCATTATGGCGCTGCGTTACTTTAACTGACAATTACACTGTACCCAAATGAAATTTACATATTTTTCCCCACAAACTTTCTTTTGGTGGTATTTGATCAACTCTGCGGTTTTTATTTTTTGCGCTATAAACAAAAAAAGACCAATAGTTTTGAGAAATGAACAATATTTTTGACTTTTTGCTATTAAACATATCCAGTTATAAAATTTAAAAATCAAATTTCGTCATAAATTTAGGCAAAAATATATTTTGCTACATGTCTTTGCTAAAAAAAAAATCCCAATACATGTAAATTAATTGGTTTATGTGCAAGTTATAGCATTTACAAATGGCAGTATGTATACTGGAATTGTTTTTTTACTAGTAATGGCGGCGATCAGCGACTTATAGCGGGGCTGCGGCGAGCATTCTGACAGTGGGGGGAACTGACTTGGTGTCACTGACATCCCCAGTGACACCAGTACAGCAGTGATCAGTGCTAATAAAAAGCACTGACACTGTGCTAATGGCACTGGGCAGGAAGGGGATAACATGTGGGACGATCAAAGGGTTAACTGTGTACTTTGTGCTGTTTCACTATGTAGGCTGTGTGTGTATTTCACTTCAAGCACACTGCTTTGTATGGCTCTGCAGTGCAGAGCCATGCAAAACAGTTTGCAGGAGCTAACAGTGGAGAAATCTGTGTTGTTTATACACAGGTCTCTCCCCCCGTCGGTAATACTCAGCAATTGCCGGGTGCTGGCGAGGAATCACCATCCCTGGATGACCCGATGATTGACAGCTGAGGCCACAAATGGTGGCATGGGTAGGACACGTGCACGCCCCCTACACAGAACTGCAAGATCACTTGATACATGATTTTGCATACCCATGCCGCCCTGTAGCAATATTTCTGCTATACGGCGGCGCGAAAGCAGTTTGTCATGTTTCACATGACTGTCATATGCCTTTATGTGTTCTCTATATTTTGTCTCTGCTCCTCCCTTTCCTCTGGTTTAGTTCTTGCTGTATAGAAAGCCTACCCCTTTTCCCAGTAATGCATTGCAGCTTCTAGCCTCATGTCTCATGAAGCAGGTCACATTATGATCTTTTGACCTATCAGATGTTCATTGTTGTAAGATTCTCTCAGTTTATGGAATAAACTTCACAAGATCTACAAGATGTCTTTTGTATGGAGTCACTGACTATGGTATTCAACTAAGATTGGAGTTATCGCTATCTCATCACAACTGTAAGTTACAGAGATCACACTTTCAATGCTTAGATTGGAGAGACAGAACATGATTAATAAGGCTGCAGTAGTCTTTGAGGAAGAGAAATATTGGTATCAAGTAGACTATACGAAAATGTGATATATAATGCTGAACCCGACAAAAACAAATATTATTCCTTGTACACAATCAAGCAGCCCATTTATTTTTGTAAGGCTTAGTTCACACAAGGCTATTACATTGGTGCCCATGCAGAGCTGGGTTTACCTGCACAGGGATGCACAGGTGTTCTGTACATCCCCGTGTGGGCAGTCCCATTCATGTCTATTGGGAAGCAGTAGCTGCACAGACACATCTATAATAATAAACTTTATTTTATTATTTTACGTAGCACCTTTAAAGGTAGCTTCTCAAAGAGCTTTACAAAGCGCATCTGCTGTGCCCCAATATGAAATCAGCATGGGTACGTGTCCCTGAACTCACCCTGGATGCGTTGGGGCCATGCAGTTACATCTGCATGGATACCAAATCAGGAGCAGCGGCTGGACTACCCACATGGTGATACCCAGAACATCTCTGCATCCCTGTGCCAGTAAAACACAGCCCTGCATGGGACACAGATGTAATCACCCCATGTGAACGAGGCCTGATAGGCTTCTACTTAATTTATGTAGGACCTATACAATGCACAATAAGTGACCTATGTATGAACAGTGATGGTGAATTTCCCTAAAGGGGACACTGGCAACAATAAAAACCTGACAGGTGTTCTAATCCCTGTCCACTCTGTCCTAAACTAAAAAAAATGTCAGCAGAATCTCTTTAGCAGGGTTCACACAGTAATAAAACATTGGGAAAGGGTGAGAACCTCTGTCTGGTTTTTTACCATCTGTGTCCCTAGTGGGCGTGTGGAGAGGTGCAGTCTGGTGAGGCAGCAGTAATGACACAGAGTCCAATGGCAATGAAAGTTGGAACTGAAGAGAATGCCAAATACAAACACCCCAGCAGGGGAATGCTGCTTGTGGAAAACACTCACAGTTCAGTTCAAAGGCAGCGATGCACCAACAGCATCTGTTTTAAAGGGTGAAGTGTGGCCTGGCCAGTCCAGTCCCAAAGGGAAGGCTCCCTTGAGGATAGTGGATCCCTAACCTGTCCCTCCTCATCAGGAACCTTTCCCTGGCACTGGTCATTTTTCCTGTCAGACAGGGTCTTTCTCCCTACTCAAAAACCTTGCAAAGGCGTGCCAAAACCCAGGGGCAGGGACTTATAAAGACCCTGCTGACCCAAGATGGCTGCTAGGGGTCACATGGATGCAGTGCTACCAACCAGTATGCTGCTCCATGACCCAGGAAACCACAGAGAGACCAGGGCTCCTCCTGACTTCCTCTCCAGGCTTTAGTTGCACTTGTTTCGGCGTCACCTACAGTGGAGTAAACAGACTGCACCTGACTACAGGGAGATCTTCTCACCTCATCTGAGGTTACTTGAATAAAAATCAGCCCCCCCATCACAAGGGCAATTAGAGGCATTAAGCAGTTTGCAGCAGTAAGAATGATCAGATTATTGTGACTGGGATCAATAGGGACACTTATGCCGGCCATAGACGGGTCAAAAATCGGCCGATTTTCGCACCGTTAGTGGGTTAATTGGTCGGTCGTTTTTCGGGGGTTTTTGCACATGTTGGAAAATTAGTGGCCAATTTTGACGATCAGCCAATTTTCCCAGCAATGATGGGCAAATTGGCCGATCGTTTTACCGATAAAAAATCTGGGAGGAGGAATTTTTTTCTGCTAAAGTGAATCAATCATAGGAGTGGGAGACACCTGAATCCTTCCTATGAACTGGAAGTCCATATATTATATTTTATATGAAAAAGTCTTGCAGTTGCAACAAATGTATCCGTTTGTATCCAAATAAAAACATCTGTATCCAAATAAAAACGTAATCCAAATAATGTATTTGTATTGCTACCACATTGTATGGTGTGCTCCCCTGTCTCTGCAAGGGACAGAAGTTATAAGGTTAATGCCGGCCATAGACGGGCGAAAATTGGGCCAATTTTTTAACGTTGGTGGTAACGTCGGCCGATCGAACGACCGATTTTTCGGGTTTTTCTTTTTTAAATCGGCCAGTGTTCGACCCATCTATGGCCTGCTTTAGCCTGTATGAAGCAATGATAGATTGAGAGTAGTCAATGTTGTGTACATGTATCTGCACATCCAGCGATTAACTGCATTTAGGGTCTGATGTCTGACCCTGGATGAAGACTGGTGTGTCCAGGGTGAGAAATCTCTCTCTAACTGCAAGTATACACTGGATGGGCAGATACATGCGAAAAGCATTGGTTACTCTCAACCTGTAATTGCCTTGTACAGGCTGAGGACATAAGAAGGTGCTTCCAAGGGGTTATCTGTATTATGTGTTTATTATATACTGTATGTTTTAATTATTGTAGTTCTGGTTAATTGCTTGCATTTTTTTGTGAAACCGTGTATGTGAGCGTATTTGCACTGTTAACTCACTTGTCTGAAGTGGTACTCACTGGGAGGTAAGGGTTAACACTGCTGGCTAGGTTTTACTGCACTTTTTGGGGGAAGCACCACCCTCTGCCAGGGCAAACATACAAAAAGGAGAGGGAACCACCTCTCGGAGGCACTGCAGATAATAGGACAGTTGAAGGTTAGGTTCCAGATCTGCCCACCTAAAGGAACAAGATGCTGCTAGAAATGTAACTTTTGCACTAAACCACCCCACCCAGCCAGGGTTCTAGAGATATGAACTCTTGCTTACCAAAGACTATTGGACTTTCCCCCCTGAGATCCAGCAACATACCTGTATGTCGCTGGAGTTGGACCCGATATACCAGGATGATGAGGTACCCAGTACCGTTTTTTTTGAGCTGATGGATGCTCTCTTGTAATAGCAATCAGAGCGGCTAACTAGCTGCTCGATTGCTATTACAAGCAATGTGACCCCCTCCTGCCACCTTTTATGGCTTTACCAGGATCTCCCGTCCCACTGGGAGTCCCGATCGACCAGACGGTACCTCCAATGGCTGATCACAGAGCCGAACAAAGACCGGATTGGCTTTCTTCGGCTCTGTAATACAGCAATCCAGAAGCGATGACCTTACATCACTTTTAGTTTACTCAGATAAAAACGCCATATTTAAAAAACAAAAGCATTTGATCCCACCGATCTTGGCTTTTAAGGGCAGAGAAGGGTCTTATTGACCCCAGATCTCTCTATAAAGAGTACCTGTCACATGCCTATTGCTGTCACAAGGAATGTTTACATTCCTTGTGACAACCATAAAAGTGATTAGTAAAAAAAACTTTTTAAAGCTACAGTGTAAAAATAAAGATAAATAAATAATTTTTTTTAAAAATGAACATGCCCCCATGCTTGTGCACAAAAAAATGCTGATTGTTACATGTAAAGAAGAAGTGCTAGAAAAGGCTGTTTAAGGGACTTTCACACCTATGCAACCAGTTGACGTCCTCCCCGGAACACAGCTCATGCGCAGTCTATCACCCACTATGTCCACCAGAACCGGTACCATGTGATCGCTGTGACCAATCACAGCAGATCACATGACAACTGCACACAATGGATGGCATTCATTCATGCCATCCATTGTGTACTATTGTGTTGATCTCTGTGATTGGTCACAGTGATCGCATGGTGCAGAAAACTGAAAGCTGATTGGTTTCAGTGCAGAACTGCACCAGATTCTGCACTTTCTAGTTTTAGTAAATATACACCATAGTGTAAAATCTTTTTTTTAAGAAAAAAGAAAAAATGTAATTAAAAAAGAAAAAAATTAAGAAATATATTTTTTTTGTATGCAGTCACCAGTCAGTGTCCCTGATCCCCACCACACCAGTCATATGATAACACTGTACTGCAATGGTGAAAGTATGCAACAAAAAAAAAAAAAATACTGGGAAAACATTCTTCATCTTCTAAAAAATTGTTACAATTATTACAACTTCAAAAAACTTGTCATGCCTCATAATAAATACCTTGGAAAGTCTACTTTCCAAAAAGGGGTCATTTGGGGGATATGTGTACTGTACTGGAGTTTTCGGGCTTCAAAAAATGAGATAGGCATCAATACATCACGACTGACCAATTTTCAGATACATATCCCAGAGTTTGTGGGTTCCTACAGACTAAATAATATACACTGATACATTATGGCCTAAATTTATGAAGAAATTATTTAGAAGAATTGTTTATTTGCAAAGTTTTATAACAAAAACAAAGAAAAACACAATTTTTGTTCAAATTTTTTGGTCTTTTTTGTTTATTTAGCAAAAAAAACTAAAAAAAAAACCCAGTGGTGATTAAATACCACCAAAAAGAAAGTTCCATTTGTATGAAGAAAATCATAAAAATTTAATTTGGGCACAGTGATGCACGACTGCACAATTGTCATTCAAAGTGCGACAGTGCTGGGAGCTGAAAATTGGCCTGGGCAGAAGGAGTGAAAGTGCCTGGTATTGAAGTGGTTATGGTATGACTACCTCAAGGGGCACCAGGAAGAACTGGTTCTGTAATAAACCTTTATTATTTATGCACATTTAGTTTAGTGCATGTATATATTTGATATGTACTTTATATTACAATATACTTTATATTTATACAATTAACATACTGGTGGTACACTGAATGTACTTTCATTGCATTAGGCCATTTTTTCTTAAGGTATGGACTGGGACCTAAATTGAGTCATGGACAGGCTTGTAATTGGTCACCACTATAAATGAGATCAGGGATCCTCCATACTAATCTCTAGCTAAACTCTGAACATAAACTTTTTTTTTACTCCAAGGAGCTGCAGGCCAGGTCATTCCTGCCCTGCAGCTTGCTTCTTTATTTATGTGAGCCCTGGGATGGGTATGACCTGGCCTGCAGCTCCTTGGAGTTAAGAAAAGAGCACGAGTTTGGAGTTCGGTTAGAGATGATTTCAGGGGATGCCAAAGCTCATCTCTAGTCACCACACGACCATAATAAAAACCTAGTTTGTCCAGGTGCAATGTCAGTGGCAAGAAAAAAAAGTTCACTTTACTTTTTGAATTCATATATCTGAGACAATGCAGTAAATATGTCACAGAACAATGCAGTTAATGTAACACAGTTAGTGTTAATTTTATGGTATGACTTGATGATAAACTTGTAAAAACCGGTGAAACAATTAAATTGACATGACTGACATCACAGACACATAAGGGACTGGAGTGCATGCAAGACAAAGACTGGAGGCAATTACACAGCAAGGTTGTGAAGTGGAGAGACTTCAATGCTAGTTGAAACAGAATTATGTAACAAATTATTTATTTTTCTCGGCTTTAATAAAGCTTACAGAAAAAGTGAAAAGAGCTTGCAATGTGTTTTGCATTTATTATTATTTGTCTTTTTTTGCCTAAAATTTTGATAATTGTTTTCTTGGATCCCACTACAGAACCAACTTTATAACTTGAGTCCTTGGATTAATAAGTTTAAAACTCCTCCCCACTGGCCCCTCAACTAAGCAACAGGAATAAGCTGCGTGTGTCAGACAGGACCTCTGGATTGGGGATGAGCGGGGTTTGGTCTAAACTGATCCAGTTTGGCAGAAGCCTTGGAAAGCTGTCACACAATTGCATCCCCAACCACCCAATCAGCTGCGATCAGGGCATTTTCTGCTCTTCAGGTGCACCTATACAAATGCTCATGACATCATTTACCAGATATGAACACTTGGCCATATTTGTTCAATGTCATTGGAGTTTGGATAAAACCCAGCTCTGGACAACATTGAACAAACATAACAATTTTTTTCCCAGAAATACAAAATTAGGTGTCACTCAGGTAGAGAGGTCCAAACTAGACCACTGTGAGTGTTGGTAGGGATAGGGAGCTCGTCCTAACTCCAAGATGCAGCAATCTCAGGAAGAGAGATCCATAGGCCGCACATCAAAGGCAGATCCATGTGCATGAGCTGAGAATGAATGGCAGCCTCAGCCCGGATTCCAGCCAGGCCACGCTCCCAATGAATTTCACCCCGCCCCTTGGAGCTTAATCATGGGAAACATGAATCCCATGATTAAGCTCCAAGGGGCGAAGTGAAACACGTTGTGGGCGTGGCCTGGCTGGAGTCCAGGCTGAGGCTGCTGTTCATCTCACTTCATGCACATGGGTTTGCCTTTGATGTGAGGCTTATGGATCTTTCCTTCTGACATTGCTAAATTTATCCTAGCACACTTACCAGCTAGCCAGCATTAAAAACAAAGGTTTTATTTGCACATTTGCAGATGTATTTGGAAGCCACACTGCCTTATAAGGCCCATCCATATAATGTGGTCCCTAACTCTAATCTGTAAGATCCTCCATATTGGAGCATTAATAGCATATATGGACACATTTAGGACAGATATGCCTGCCTATTCCTCTTTCAGTTGCCATTCTGCCTTTAGCTACCATTGTGCTTTGCTGGGCTTCTTGTTTGTCACTGCACTTTTAAGGAGAAACTAAAACCTCTTTTATTGTATATTTTTATATGGTGTGATTTTTGCCGGTTAGCTGGTAAGTGTGAGGAGATAAAACATTTGTTTTATTTGTTCTAAGAACAGCCCTTCATTGTGCAGCTCACTCTATGCTACATTCACAAGGTTATAAGGCTATAAGACTATATAGTGCATTCCTAGGATAGGTTACTACTAGAGATGAGCGAATTATTCAAAAATTCGATTCGACTGATTCGGCGAATTCGTGAAAAAATTTTGATTCGAGTCGAATATATTCTCGGCGAATTTAACTTATAAAAGGGTGTTTCTAGGCTTCAGAGAGCCTTTATATTAGTGCAGAACACTGTACCTTTAATTTAAATGCCCTTGGAGTCTGCTGGGGAAGAGAAATAATACTGTCAGTCAGTATGACATGCAGATGAGTGCCGTCGATCTTAGAATCACCGCACACTTCACTCATTTGGGCAGTCACGGGGCCAAAACCAGAGTGTGGAGCCACAGTGTGGCGGTGGAGGCAGCAGCAATGGGAGGCCATACAGCACCCTATGACAAAATGGAACCCACCAGCAGTGTGAGGAGACCTGAAAGTGGCACATGGCAGAGTGTGGCGATGGAGACAGCAGCAATGGGAGGCCGTACAGGGACCCATGACACACTCTGGACCTGGCAGCAGCATGAGGAGTTGGTACGGGGGCCCATGGCAGATTACGGGCCTGGCAGCAGCAATGGGAGGCCGTACAGGGACCCATGACACACTCTGGACCTGGCAGCAGCATGAGGAGGCGGTACAGGGGCCCATGACAGATTACGGGCCTGGCAGCAGCATGAAGAGTCGGTACGGGGGCTCATGAAACACTCTGGACCTGGCAGCAGCATGAGGAGGCGGTACAGGGGCGCATGACAGATTACGAGCCTGGCAGCAGCAACTTGGACAGGAGGACGTTCAGCTTCTGCACCGTCGGGTGCGTGCTCGCAAACTGTTGTCTCTTGGAAACGGATTCCAAGAAAGACTGCTGACGGAATCCGTGAAGAGGAGTAGCAGGAGAAGAAGCATCTGAACGAGCGGAATATGCCAACAAGCGACAACAGGGGCCCATGACAGATGACGGGCCTGGCAGCAGCATGAGGAGTCGGTACGGGGGCCCATGGCAGATTACGGGCCTGGCAGCAGCAATGGGAGGCCCGTAATTTGCCAGCACCCTATGACAAAAAATGGAACCCACCAGCAGTGTGAGGAGACCTGAAAGTGGCACATGGCAGAGTGTGGCGATGGAGACAGCAGCAATGGGAGGCCGTACAGGGACCCATGAGACACTGTGGACCTGGCAGCAGCATGAGGAGGCGGTACTGGGGCCCATGGCAGATTACGGGCCTGGCAGCAGCAATGGGAGGCCCGTAATCTGCCAGCACCCTATGACAAAAAATGGAACACACCAGCAGTGTGAAGAGACCTGAAAGTGGCACATGGCAGAGTGTGGCGATGGAGACAGCAGCAATGGGAGGCGGTACAGGGACCCATGAGACACTGTGGACCTGGCAGCAGCATGAGGAGGTGGTACAGGGGCCCATGGCAGATTAAGGCATGGCAGCAGCAATGGGAGGCCCGTAATCTGCCAGCACCCTATGACAAAATGGAACCCTGGGATGGGGCAGGCAGAACCGCCGTATCTTCATCACGGTTTTCCCAGGCCACCGAATGGCGACGCTGCATATGCTGCCGCAACGCTGTAGTCCCAACATGGGCCCCCTGGCCACGCTTGACATTCTGGCCACATAGTCGACATACGGCTACGTTTACTTCCTCGGGCGGCTTGACGAAAAATTGCCACACCGCCGAGTAGGAAACTTTGCCCCCGCTACTCCTCACTGGCTGACTGCTACTTCCTCCGTGCACACCGGCACCACTACTGGCCGTGGTGGTAGGCTGCAGTGGAGCTGGTGCTCTACTCCGTGGCCGTTTGCCTCCACTGACACTGCTGCGACCCTGCTGCCTCCTGGCAGCAGCAATGGGAGGCCGTACAGGGACCCATGAGAGACTCTGGACCTGGCAGCAGCATGAGGAGGCGGTACAGGGGCCCATGGCAGATTAGGGGCCTGGCAGCAGCTATGGGAGGCCCGTAATCTGCCAGCACCCTATGACAAAAAATGGAACACACCAGCAGTGTGAGGAGACCTGAAAGTGGCACATGGCAGAGTGTGGCGATGGAGACAGCAGCAATGGGAGGCCGTATTGGGAACCATGAGACACTGTGGACCTGGCAGCAGCATGAGGAGGCGGAATAGGGGCCCATGGCAGATTAGGGGCCTGGCAGCAACTATGGGAGGCCCGTAATCTGCCAGCACCCTATGACAAAAAATGGAACACACCAGCAGTGTGAGGAGACCTGAAAGTGGCACATGGCATGAGACACTGTGGACCTGGCAGCAGCATGAGGAGGCGGTACAGGGGCCCATGGCAGATTAGGGGCCTGGCAGCAGCTATGGGAGGCCCGTAATCTGCCAGCACCCTATGACAAAAAATGGAACACACCAGCAGTGTGAGGAGACCTGAAAGTGGCACATGGCAGAGTGTGGCGATGGAGACAGCAGCAATGGGAGGCCGTACAGGGACCCATGAGACACTGTGGACCTGGCAGCAGCATGAGGAGGCGGAATAGGGGCCCATGGCAGATTAGGGGCCTGGCAGCAACTATGGGAGGCCCGTAATCTGCCAGCACCCTATGACAAAAAATGGAACACACCAGCAGTGTGAGGAGACCTGAAAGTGGCACATGGCATGAGACACTGTGGACCTGGCAGCAGCATGAGGAGGCGGTAAAGGGGCCCATGGCAGATTAGGGGCCTGGCAGCAGCTATGGGAGGCCCGTAATCTGCCAGCACCCTATGACAAAAAATGGAACACACCAGCAGTGTGAGGAGACCTGAAAGTAGCACATGGCAGAGTGTGGCGATGGAGACAGCAGCAATGGGAGGCCGTACAGGGACCCATGAGACACTGTGGACCTGGCAGCAGCATGAGGAGGCGGTACAGGGGCCCATGGCAGATTAGGGGCCTGGCAGCAGCTATGGGAGGCCCGTAATCTGCCAGCACCCTATGACAAAAAATGGAACACACCAGCAGTGTGTGAGGAGACCTGAAAGTGGCACATGGCAGAGTGTGGCGATGGAGACAGCAGCAATGGGAGGCCGTACAGGGACCCATGAGACACTGTGGACCTGGCAGCAGCATGAGGAGGCGGTACAGGGGCCCATGGCAGATTAGGGGCCTGGCAGCAGCTATGGGAGGCCCGTAATCTGCCAGCACGCTATGACAAAAAATGGAACACACCAGCAGTGTGAGGAGACCTGAAAGTGGCACATGGCAGAGTGTGGCGATGGAGACAGCAGCAATGGGAGGCCGTACAGGGACCCATGAGACACTGTGGACCTGGCAGCAGCATGAGGAGGCGGTACAGGGGCCCATGGCAGATTAGGGGCCTGGCAGCAGCTATGGGAGGCCCGTAATCTGCCAGCACCCTATGAAAAAATGGAACCCTGGGCTGGGGCAGGCAGAACCGCCGTATCTTTATCACGGTTTTCCCAGGCCACCGAATGGCGACGCTGCATATGCTGCCGCAACGCTGTAGTCCCAACATGGGCCCCCTGGCCACGCTTGACATTCTGGCCACATAGTCGACATACGGCTACGTTTACTTCCTCGGGCGGCTTGACGAAAAACTGCCACACCGCCGAGTAGGAAACTTTGCCCCCGCTACTCCTCACTGGCTGACTGCTACTTCCTCCGTGCACACCGGCACCACTACTGGCCGTGGTGGTAGGCTGCAGTGGAGCTGGTGCTCTACTCCGTGGCCGTTTGCCTCCACTGACACTGCTGCGACCCTGCTGCCTCCTGGCAGCAGCAATGGGAGGCCGTACAGGGACCCATGAGAGACTCTGGACCTGGCAGCAGCATGAGGAGGCGGTACAGGGGCCCATGGCAGATTAGGGGCTTGGCAGCAGCTATGGGAGGCCCGTAATCTGCCAGCACCCTATGACAAAAAATGGAACACACCAGCAGTGTGAGGAGACCTGAAAGTGGCACATGGCAGAGTGTGGCGATGGAGACAGCAGCAATGGGAGGCTGTACAGGGACCCATGAGACACTGTGGACCTGGCAGCAGCATGAGGAGGCGGTACAGGGGCCCATGGCAGATTAGGGGCCTGGCAGCAGCTATGGGAGGCCCGTAATCTGCCAGCACCCTATGACAAAAAATGGAACACACCAGCAGTGTGTGAGGAGACCTGAAAGTGGCACATGGCAGAGTGTGGCGATGGAGACAGCAGCAATGGGAGGCAGTACAGGGACCCATGAGAGACTCTGGACCTGGCAGCAGCATGAGAAGGCGGTACAGGGGCCCATGGCAGATTAGGGGCCTGGCAGCAGCAATGGGAGGCCCGTAATCTGCCAGCACCCTATGACAAAAAATGAAACACACCAGCAGTGTGAGGAGACCTGAAAGTGGCACATGGCAGAGTGTGGCGATGGAGACAGTAGCAATGGGAGGCCGTACAGGGACCCATGAGACACTGTGGACCTGGCAGCAGCATGAGGAGGCGGTACAGGGGCCCATGGCAGATTAGGGGCCTGGCAGCAGCAATGGGAGGCCCGTAATCTGCCAGCACCCTATGACAAAAAATGGAACACACCAGCAGTGTGTGAGGAGACCTGAAAGTGGCACATGGCAGAGTGTGGCGATGGAGACAGCAGCAATGGGAGGCCGTACAGGGACCCATGAGAGACTCTGGACCTGGCAGCAGCATGAGAAGGCGGTACAGGGGCCCATGGCAGATTAGGGGCCTGGCAGCAGCTATGGGAGGCCCGTAATCTGCCAGCACCCTATGACAAAAAATGGAACACACCAGCAGTGTTTTAGGAGACCTGAAAGTGGCACATGGCACAGTGTGGCGATGGAGACAGCAGCAATGGGAGGCCGTACAGGGACCCATGAGAGACTCTGGACCTGGCAGCAGAATGAGGAGGCGGTACAGGGGCCCATGGCAGATTAGGGGCCTGGCAGCAGCAATGGGAGGCCCGTAATCTGCCAGCACCCTATGACAAAAAATGAAACACACCAGCAGTGTGGGGAGACCTGAAAGTGGCACATGGCAGAGTGTGGCGATGGAGACAGCAGCAATGGGAGGCCGTACAGGGACCCATGAGACACTGTGGACCTGGCAGCAGCATGAGGAGGCGGTACAGGGGCCCATGGCAGATTAGGGGCCTGGCAGCAGCTATGGGAGGCCCGTAATCTGCCAGCACCATATGACAAAAAATGGAACACACCAGCAGTGTGTGAGGAGACCTGAAAGTGGCACATGGCAGAGTGTGGCGATGGAGACAGCAGCAATGGGAGGCCGTACAGGGACCCATGAGACACTGTGGACCTGGCAGCAGCATGAGGAGGCGCTACAGGGGCCCATGGCAGATTAGGGGCCTGGCAGCAGCTATGGGAGGCCCGTAATCTGCCAGCACCCTATGAAAAAATGGAACCCTGGGCTGGGGCAGGCAGAACCGCCGTATCTTTATCACGGTTTTCCCAGGCCACCGAATGGCGACGCTGCATATGCTGCCGCAACGCTGTAGTCCCAACATGGGCCCCCTGGCCACGCTTGACATTCTGGCCACATAGTCGACATACGGCTACGTTTACTTCCTCGGGCGGCTTGACGAAAAACTGCCACACCGCCGAGTAGGAAACTTTGCCCCCGCTACTCCTCACTGGCTGACTGCTACTTCCTCCGTGCACACCGGCACCACTACTGGCCGTGGTGGTAGGCTGCAGTGGAGCTGGTGCTCTACTCCGTGGCCGTTTGCCTCCACTGACACTGCTGCGACCCTGCTGCCTCCTGGCAGCAGCAATGGGAGGCCGTACAGGGACCCATGAGAGACTCTGGACCTGGCAGCAGCATGAGGAGGCGGTACAGGGGCCCATGGCAGATTAGGGGCCTGGCAGCAGCTATGGGAGGCCCGTAATCTGCCAGCACCCTATGACAAAAAATGGAACACACCAGCAGTGTGAGGAGACCTGAAAGTGGCACATGGCAGAGTGTGGCGATGGAGACAGCAGCAATGGGAGGCCGTACAGGGACCCATGAGACACTGTGGACCTGGCAGCAGCATGAGGAGGCGGTACAGGGGCCCATGGCAGATTAGGGGCCTGGCAGCAGCTATGGGAGGCCCGTAATCTGCCAGCACCCTATGACAAAAAATGGAACACACCAGCAGTGTGTGAGGAGACCTGAAAGTGGCACATGGCAGAGTGTGGCGATGGAGACAGCAGCAATGGGAGGCCGTACAGGGACCCATGAGAGACTCTGGACCTGGCAGCAGCATGAGAAGGCGGTACAGGGGCCCATGGCAGATTAGGGGCCTGGCAGCAGCAATGGGAGGCCCATAATCTGCCAGCACCCTATGACAAAAAATGAAACACACCAGCAGTGTGAGGAGACCTGAAAGTGGCACATGGCAGAGTGTGGCGATGGAGACAGCAGCAATGGGAGGCCGTACAGGGACCCATGAGACACTGTGGACCTGGCAGCAGCATGAGGAGGCGGTACAGGGGCCCATGGCAGATTAGGGGCCTGGCAGCAGCAATGGGAGGCCCGTAATCTGCCAGCACCCTATGACAAAAAATGGAACACACCAGCAGTGTGTGAGGAGACCTGAAAGTGGCACATGGCAGAGTGTGGCGATGGAGACAGCAGCAATGGGAGGCCGTACAGGGACCCATGAGAGACTCTGGACCTGGCAGCAGCATGAGAAGGCGGTACAGGGGCCCATGGCAGATTAGGGGCCTGGCAGCAGCAATGGGAGGCCCGTAATCTGCCAGCACCCTATGACAAAAAATGGAACACACCAGCAGTGTTTTAGGAGACCTGAAAGTGGCACATGGCACAGTGTGGCGATGGAGACAGCAGCAATGGGAGGCCGTACAGGGACCCATGAGAGACTCTGGACCTGGCAGCAGAATGAGGAGGCGGTACAGGGGCCCATGGCAGATTAGGGGCCTGGCAGCAGGTATGGGAGGCCCGTAATCTGCCAGCACCCTATGACAAAAAATGAAACACACCAGCAGTGTGGGGAGACCTGAAAGTGGCACATGGCAGAGTGTGGCGATGGAGACAGCAGCAATGGGATGCCGTACAGGGACCCATGAGACACTGTGGACCTGGCAGCAGCATGAGGAGGCGGTACAGGGGCCCATGGCAGATTAGGGGCCTGGCAGCAGCTATGGGAGGCCCGTAATCTGCCAGCACCATATGACAAAAAATGGAACACACCAGCAGTGTGTGAGGAGACCTGAAAGTGGCACATGGCAGAGTGTGGCGATGGAGACAGCAGCAATGGGAGGCCGTACAGGGACCCATGAGACACTGTGGACCTGGAAGCAGCATGAGGAGGCGGTACAGGGGCCCATGGCAGATCAGGGGCCTGGCAGCAGCTATGGGAGGCCCGTAATCTGCCAGCACCCTATGACAAAAAATGGAACACACCAGCAGTATGAGAAGACCTGAAAGTGGCACATGGCAGAGTGTGGCGATGGAGACAGCAGCAATGGGAGGCCGTACAGGGACCCATGAGACACTGTGGACCTGGCAGCAGCATGAGGAGGCGGTACAGGGTCCCATGGCATATTAGGGGCCTGGCAGCAGCTATGGGAGACCCGTAATCTACCAGCACCCTATGACAAAAAATGGAACACACCAGCAGTGTGAGAAGACCTGAAAGTGGCACATGGCAGAGTGTGGCGATGGAGACAGCAGCAATGGGAGGCCGTACAGGGACCCATGAGACACTGTGGACCTGGCAGCAGCATGAGGAGGCGGTACAGGGGCCCATGGCAGATTAGGGGCCTGGCAGCAGCAATGGGAGGCCCGTAATCTGCCAGCACCCTATGACAAAAAATGGAACACACCAGCAGTGTGTGAGGAGACCTGAAAGTGGCACATGGCAGAGTGTGGCGATGGAGACAGCAGCAATGGGAGGCCGTACAGGGACCCATGAGAGACTCTGGACCTGGCAGCAGCATGAGGAGGCGGTACAGGGGCCCATGGCAGATTAGGGGCCTGGCAGCAGCAATGGGAGGCCCGTAATCTGCCAGCACCCTATGACAAAAAATGGAACACACCAGCAGTGTGTGAGGAGACCTGAAAGTGGCACATGGCAGAGTGTGGCGATGGAGACAGCAGCAATGGGAGGCCGTACAGGGACCCATGAGACACTGTGGACCTGGCAGCAGCATGAGGGGGTGGTACAGGGGCCCATGGCAGATTAGGGGCCTGGCAGCAGCTATGGGAGGCCCGTAATCTGCCAGCACCCTATGACAAAAAATGGAACACACCAGCAGTGTGAGGAGACCTGAAAGTGGCACATGGCATGAGACACTGTGGACCTGGCAGCAGCATGAGGAGGCGGTACAGGGGCCCATGGCAGATTAGGGGCCTGGCAGCAGCAATGGGAGGCCCGTAATCTGCCAGCACCCTATGACAAAAAATGGAACACACCAGCAGTGTGTGAAGAGACCTGAAAGTGGCACATGGCAGAGTGTGGCGATGGAGACAGCAGCAATGGGAGGCCGTACAGGGACCCATGAGAGACTCTGGACCTGGCAGCAGCATGAGGAGGCGGTACAGGGGCCCATGGCAGATTAGGGGCCTGGCAGCAGCAATGGGAGGCCCGTAATCTGCCAGCACCCTATGACAAAAAATGGAACACACCAGCAGTGTGTGAGGAGACCTGAAAGTGGCACATGGCAGAGTGTGGCGATGGAGACAGCAGCAATGGGAGGCCATACAGGGACCCATGAGAGACTCTGGACCTGGCAGCAGCATAAGGAGGCGGTACAGGGGCCCATGGCAGATTAGGGGCCTGGCAGCAGCAATGGGAGGCCCGTAATCTGCCAGCACCCTATGACAAAAAATGGAACACACCAGCAGTGTGTGAGGAGACCTGAAAGTGGCACATGGCAGAGTGTGGCGATGGAGACAGCAGCAATGGGAGGCCGTACAGGGACCCATGAGAGACTCTGGACCTGGCAGCAGCATGAGGAGGTGGTACAGGGGCCCATGGCAGATTAGGGGCCTGGCAGCAGCAATGGGAGGCCCGTAATCTGCCAACACCCTATGACAAAAAATGGAACACACCAGCAGTGTGTGAGGAGACCTGAAAGTGGCACATGGCAGAGTGTGGCGACGGAGACAGCAGCAATGGGAGGCCGTACAGGGACCCATGAGACACTGTGGACCTGGCAGCAGCATGAGGAGGCGGTACAGGGGCCCATGGCAGTTTAGGGGCCTGGCAGCAGCTATGGGAGGCCCGTAATCTGCCAGCACCCTATGACAAAAAATGGAACACACCAGCAGTGTGAGGAGACCTGAAAGTGGCACATGGCAGAGTGTGGCGATGGAGACAGCAGCAATGGGAGGCCGTACAGGGACCCATGAGACACTGTGGACCTGGCAGGAGCATGAGGAGGCGGTACAGGGGCCCATGGCAGATTAGGGGCCTGGCAGCAGCTATGGGAGGCCCGTAATCTGCCAGCACCCTATGACAAAAAATGGAACATACCAGCAGTGTGAGGAGACCTGAAAGTGGCACATGTTTGGGGCATGATTCATGGCGGATTTAGTCAGTTGTGTCAGGAACTGGTGGTTTGAAATCCAGACTAATCCACGCCTTATTCATTTTCACAAACGTGAGTCTCTCCACACTTTGGGTGGACAGTCTTGTCCTCCGCGGAGTTACAATACCTCCTGCCGCACTAAACACGCGCTCCGATGCCACGCTACTGGCCGGGCATGACAGCCTTTCAAAGGCAAATTCAGCTAGTTGGGGCCAAAGGTCAAGTTTCGTTGCCCAGTAGTCAAGGGGATTGTCTACCTCGGTTGGCAGGGTGCTGTCCAAGTAGGCCCAAGCCTGTTGTTTGAGGTCCTGCTCCAGGTCCACCTGATGCTGCTGCTGCTGCGGCTGGTTAGTAGTTTCCTCACTGCGCTGGTGAAGAAAGCTACTCATCATCGACTGCAGACTGAGGCAGCCGCTGCTGGTGGAGCTGCCACTGCTCCTACCACCCCACCCCTCCCCTGCTGCCATGGCAGCGGAACGCGAGCGCACAGGGCCCACAGTGTCTGAGGATAGACGTTGGCGCACAAAGGCAGAGACCAACTGACTACATAGGTGGTTTTTATAGTACGTTATTTTGGCCTCCCTCTCAGCAGGTGTGAAAAAGGCCACCATTTTTGAACGGTAGCGAGGGTCCAACAAGGTGGACAGCCAAAAGTCATCCCTCTGTCTGATGGTTATTATTCGGCTGTCGCTACGCAAGCAAGCGAGCATGCTATGAGCCATTTGTGCCAAGGAATTCGAGGGACTCCCTGCCTCCATCTCCACAGCATACTGCCACGGTGCGTCTGGGTCCTCTGTCTCCTCCTCCTCTACCAGATGCTCCTGCTCCTCCACTCCTGTCCGCTGAGTGGAAAAACCACCCATTTCACTCAATAATTCCTGAGCACAAATGTCCTCCTCTACCTCCTCCTCTTCTTCCTGTCCTGCCCCCACAGGGGTCATGTGGCGTTGAGATCTGTGCGCCACGTCTACCGCACCCTGACCAGCCATTGTTAACAGCATTTGTTCCAGGACGTGCAACAGAGGAATGACGTCGTTCATCCCATAGTCCTGCCGACTCATGAATAGAGTGGCCTCCTCAAAGGGCCTGAGCAAGCGGCAGGTGTCACGCATGAGCTGCCAATGGCTGACATCGAAGTTACACAGGGGAGTACCTTTATCCGCTTGTAACATCAGGAAATCGGTGATGGCCTTTCGCTGTTCGTAAAGGCGGTCTAACATGTGTAGGGTTGAATTCCACCTTGTTGCAACGTCGCAGATCAGGCGATGCTGTGGAATTCCGTTCTGCCGCTGCAGCTCAAGGAGGGTGTGCTTTGCGGTGTAGGAATGGCTGAAATGCATGCAAAGTTTACGTGACATTTTAAGGATGTCTTGCAGTGGGATGGTGGATTTTAGGAACCGCTTGACAACCAGATTGAACACGTGAGCCATGCATGGCGCATGGCACAACCTTCCTTGACGCAGAGCAGACACCATGTTCTTTCCGTTGTCGGTCAACATGGTTCCGATTTTCAGTTTGCGCGGAGACAGCCATCTGTCGATTTCTCTGTTCATTACACTGAGAAGTTCCTCCCCTGTGTGACTACGTTCGCCAAGGCATACCAGGTGCAGCACAGCGTGACACCGTTGCGCCCTGCACATGTGATATGCCGGTCGGGTAATGGGACTTGGCACAGGGGTGGCGGCTGAGGACACGAAGGAAGAAGAGGTGGTAGAGGCGGACATCTTTTGTGGACCAAGGACGTGTAAACGTGGAGGCAAAAGCGGCGTGACCTGTCCAAGTTGCTGGTGCGGCTGTGACGGCACCACGTTCACCCAGTGGGCCGTAAATGACATGTACTGTCCCTGACCGTAGTTACAGCTCCACACGTCGGCGCTGCCGTGCACTTTGGCAGAGACCGACATGCTCAAAGACTGGCCCACCATCTCTTCTACATGTGAATGCAGGGCTGGCACTGCCTTTTTGGCGAAGAAATGACGGCTTGGCACTCTCCACCGCGGCGCGGCACAAGCCATCATTTCTCGGAAAGGTGCTGAGTCCACCACTTGGAAAGGGAGGGACTGCAGCACCAGCAACTTGGACAGGAGGACGTTCAGCTTTTGCACCGTCGGGTGCGTGCTCGCAAACTGTTGTCTCTTGGAAACGGATTACAAGAAAGACTGCTGACGGAATCCGTGAAGAGGAGTAGCAGGAGAAGGAGCATCTGAACGAGCGGAAGATGCCAACGAGCGACAACTCCCCTCAGCAGAGGTGTTGGAGCCTTGACTGGCTGATGGAGGGCGATTGACGTCGGGTGATGGAGCAAGTAACGGAGCGGGTGATGGAGCGGGGGCTGGGGCAGGCAGAACCGCCGTATCTTTATCACGGTTTTCCCAGGCCACCAAATGGCGATGCTGCATATGCTGACGCAACGCTGTAGTCCCAACATGGGCCCCCTGGCCACGCTTGACTTTCTGGCCACATAGTCGACATACGGCTACGTTTACTTCCTCGGGCGACTTGACGAAAAATTGCCACACCGCCGAGTAGGAAACTTTGCCCCCGATACTCCTCACTGGCTGACTGCTACTTCCTCTGTGCACACCGGCACCACTACTGGCCGTGGTGGTAGGCTGCAGTGGAGCTGCTGCCTCCTGGGCAACCCACCGACTGTTTTGCTCGCTGCCAAGCTGCCACCCTCTTCTCCTGATGATGCGGAAGCAATAGCCTGATGACGACGAGGCTGCCAAGTGCGATCAGCCTCATCATCATCAATTAGGGTCTCCGCCTCACTACTAGCCCCCTCGGCTGCGTGTGGGTCAGGAGACAGACCTGTCTCTAGACCGGCTACCAAGCCACTCTCCTCGCCACTACTTCTTCGCCTGGCTGCTGAAGAGGCGGATGTCTCCCCCCGTTCCTGACCGCCCTCTGTTAGCTCTTCCTCACTGTACAGTGGGGCTGAGCCCACAGCATGCGATACTTCGCTTGGTGAGGGAACACCAAAGGACAGGGGCAGGTCGAGGACACGTGATTTCAGTGGGCTTGCTCCCGGGCCATGCCAACTAACGGTTGTGTCTGACGTACCCACCGACCGTTGGCTGTAGGTGTCAGAGGTGACCTGGGAAGAGGAAGACGACCGAGCCAACCAATCGATGACGGCAGGGTTGTCGGTGGAGACACGACCGCTGGATGACACCGGGAGCACTGGCCTCTGGCTGCGACTAGTGCTGCCTCGACCCCTTCCTCTGCTGCCACGTCTGCTCGCTCCTAAAACATTGCCTCCTCTGCCACTCCTCTGCATGTTGTCTGACATACTCTTTAATTAAACGATTCTGTGTCCCTGAGTAACAATTCTGTGTCCCTGAGTAACAATTCTGTGTCTGTCCCTGAGTAACAATTCTGTGTCCCTCAGTAAAAATTCTGTGTCCCTCAGTAACAATTCTGTGTCCCTGAGTAACAATTCTGTGTCCCTCAGTAACAATTCTGTGTCCCTGAGTAACTATTCTGTGTCCCTCAGTAACAATTCTGTGTCCCTCTGTAACAATTCTGTGTCCCTGAGTAACAATTCTGTGTCCCTCAGTAACAATTCTGTGTCCCTCAGTAACAATTCTGTGTCCCTGAGTAACAATTCTGTGTCCTTCAGTAACAATTCTGTGTCTGTCCCTGAGTAACAATTCTGTGTCTGTCCCTGAGTAACAATTCTGTGTCCCTCAGTAACAATTTTGTGTCCCTCAGTAACAATTCTGTGTCTGTCCCTGAGTAACAATTCTGTGTCCCTAAGTAACGTTTCTGTGGCCCTCAGTAACGGTTCTGTGTCCCTTAGTAACAATTCTGTGTCCCTAAGTAACAATTCTGTGTCTGTCCCTGAGTAACAATTCTGTGTCCCTAAGTAACGTTTCTGTGGCCCTAAGTAACGGTTCTGTGTCCCTCAGTAACAATTCTGTGTCCCTCAGTAACAATTCTGTGTCTGTCCCTGAGTAACAATTCTGTGTCCCTAAGTAATGTTTCTGTGGCCCTAAGTAACGTTTCTGTGGCCCTAAGTAACGTTTCTGTGTCCCTCAGTAACAATTCTGTGTCCCTCAGTAACAATTCTGTGTCTGTCCCTGAGTAACAATTCTGTGTCCCTAAGTAACGTTTCTGTGGCCCTAAGTAACGGTTCTGTGGCCCTCAGTAACAATTCTGTGTCCCTCAGTAACAATTCTGTGTCTGTCCTTAAGTAACAATTCTGTGGCCCTAAGTAACGTTTCTGTGGCCCTAAGTAACGTTTCTGTGGCCCTAAATAACGATTCTGTGGCCCTAAGTAACGTTTCTGTAGCCCTAAGTAACGTTTCTGTGGCCCTAAGTAACGTTTCTGTGGCCCTAAGTAACGGTTCTGTGTCCCTCAGTAACAATTCTGTGTCCCTCAGTAACAATTCTGTGTCTCTCCCTGAGTAACAATTCTGTGTCCCTAAGTAACGTTTCTGTGGCCCTAAGTAACGGTTCTGTGTCCCTCAGTAACAATTCTGTGTCCCTCAGTAACAATTCTGTGTCTGTCCCTGAGTAACAATTCTGTGTCCCTAAGTAACGTTTCTGTGGCCCTAAGTAACGGTTCTGTGTCCCTCAGTAACAATTCTGTGTCCCTCAGTAACAATTCTGTGTCTGTCCCTGAGTAACAATTCTGTGTCCCTAAGTAACGTTTCTGTGGCCCTAAGTAACGGTTCTGTGGCCCTAAGTAACGGTTCTGTGGCCCTCAGTAACAATTCTGTGTCCCTCAGTAACAATTCTGTGTCTGTCCCTAAGTAACAATTCTGTGACCCTAAGTAACGTTTCTGTGGCCCTAAGTAACGATTCTGTGGCCCTAAGTAACGGTTCTGTGGCCCTCAGTAACAATTCTGTGTCCCTCAGTAACAATTCTGTGTCTGTCCCTAAGTAACAATTCTGTGGCCCTAAGTAACGTTTCTGTGGCCCTAAGTAACGATTCTGTGGCCCTAAGTAACGTTTCTGTGGCCCTAAGTAACGTTTCTGTGGCCCTAAGTAACGATTCTGTGGCCCTAAGTAACGTTTCTGTGTCCCTAAGTAACGTTTCTGTGTCCCTAAGTAACGTTTCTGTGGCCCTAAGTAAAGTTTCTGTGGCCCTAAGTAACGTTTCTGTGGCCCTAAGTAACGTTTCTGTGTCCCTAACTAACGTTTCTGTGTCCCTAAGTAACGTTTCTGTGTCCCTAACTCTCTCCCTCAATACAGCCAGGTCTGCCTCTGTTGAATGACTGGAGGCAAATGGAGAATTCTAAAATGGCCGCCATTTATAGCTCGACCATTACACAGTGCTGGCTGGCTGGCTGCTGATTGGCTAATGCGATCACATGTCATGAATGAATGCATTATGGGTCAGCGCGCCTTGTCTGCGCGCCTTCCCAGACATCCCCGCTCCGTCGCCGCACATGTCGCCGCCATTTTAGGAAAAATTTCGATTCGCACATCCGAAGTATGCTAATTTTTGGATTCGTCGCGAATCGAAATTTTCCTAATATTCGAAACGAATTCCACTTCGCCTAGTTCGATTCGCTCATCTCTAGTTACTACAATGGTTCAGGCAAATTTAGTTAAGCTTTAGCTCCTCTGTAATCATTGGAGTGGTGTGTGATTATTTTTGGCTCTTCTGGATTTCACTGGCTGCAGACTCAACTCCTTCCTCCTGCCTTCTAGTGAATTCTAGAATGTAGTGGGCTTGAAAAGACTGACCCTGGGCTTTAATATTCTAGTGGTCTCAGCCAATCCCTGGGGGAGAAGATGCCTAGTGGGTGGCTGAGAGTGCATAAATAGTTTAGGGTCTGGAATAGCAGGGTTCTTCTGGAACAGAAGGCCTGCTTCCCTTCTGGGTAGTATAGCTGAAGCCTGTGGGAGTTATTTGAGGTCCCAGCTCAGGGAGAGCTGGGGGGCCTACATTCTGAAAGAAGCTGGAGTCAATTCAAAGAGGGTTCGATGAGGATCTGCCCTGAAGGTTCACAGAAGAAGTGTCTGGCTGGTACTAGACAGAGGCATCCAAGTACATAGAGATATTGGGAGTATAGGCCAGAGTGTGAGATCCTAGTGGCTGTTGTTGCTTTAACTCCGTAAGCATCTGCTCAAGTGCTCCTGATTTGGGACCATTCTTTTGCTCAGAGTCCTAGGGTTTCTTGTTCTCCTATGGTCTGTCAAGAGGGGAATTGTCCTGAAGAGTGTAGACAAAGCATAAGTGTCCTCAGCTTAATTAGTTCACAAAATTTGTCCTTAATTTGTAAGAATAATTATGCTGCTATTTGCCTGGCTGCCTTTACACCCAGTTGGGAAAAGACCCTGAGACAAATCTACAGGGCCAGTTAGGGGACTGCATTACAGCTATATATAAGCAGATAGTTGGTTGCATTCAAAAGTGGCTAAACGCTGCCTAAGGATGCAGCTATACTCTGTGCTATGGCCACATACAAACTGACTGGTTAGTTGTGGCCAGTTTGTATGGCCAAATCTCAGCAGAAACCCCAGCCCTGGATGCACACCGTCTGCATCACAGGTCACTTGAAGGTTCTCTTCACATGAACCCATGAAGATGAGCGGCTACTTGAGAACTGCAGTGGCAGCTGGTATTTGCATAAAAGTACAAATCTGACAGCCGCCTCTGACTGTTCACACACAGTGTGTGCAGGAAGCATTCACAGTAGATTCTTCACTGCTATACTGACATGTGAATGTAGCCTGAAAGTTAGTTATAAATTGCGGCAGTTGCCATTTATGTTTAGCTTAGATGAGACCTCTGGAGGTATAGAGGGATTGCACAGTTCAGTAAACCTGTCAAGGCTGAGAGTTGTTTCCCAGCTTGGAAGAGATCAATGAAAAATATATCAGACTTTTTTACTGATAGTATAAATGTGTGGAGACCAAAAGATGCCTGGCCTGAAATGAGAAATAAGGCGAAATTAAGTAGAACCAGTACGAGACTAGTTAGAAAGAATAGCAGATGATGCATGGGGGCAGGAGGCAAACAAGTATTCACTCTAAAGACAAACAAATGAAACAGGTGCTCAAATCCTCATGCAGACCAAAGAGAATTCTGAATGCCCAACTAAGAGGTGCTGCCCTTCAAAGACCAGGGAATCTGGACACTGGTGAACAAAAGCAGACAAGTATTCACTCTACTGCTGAGTACATTAGAGGAAGAAACACATACACATCCTCATGCCATTAGAATATAAAAAAGCTAATTGCCTCAAGGAGTCTGGGGTATAATCAGGGACTCAGGAAGGGCATTAAAGTGATGCCAAGTCTGTGGCTTTTCTCAAGATCAGAATTTCCAACCTGTCTAAAAACCAACTTGTTGGTTATCAAGGCTATCCTCAAAACATTCCATGTGGCTGAATTTTTTAACCGTCTATGCCAACAGGAAACATATTGGATTTATTCCCTCAAAACACTTACCGCAGGGGGATTAAATGAAGAAATCGAAACACACTACTGTGATCCATTTTCTGTTCCTGCCATTTAATAATTCTTAGATAGAAAAACAGTACTTAATTATCACTGCCTTTTATGTTTTTCATCTACCTTGCCTAATATGCTTTTCCAATTTTATTATTCTACACTGGACCCATATGGTCTCATTCTAATTTGGGATATCGGACCACATCCCTAGTAAGTATTATGTCAATTCTTTTATATAATTATTTTTTGTGAGATATGAATACTCTTTTAAAATTGCTTGTAACCCTAATGGTCCATTTTTTAATTTATATTATACATATACCTATAGAATATGTTTCCTTTCTTACATATATTGGCACGTGTGATAATTTATCCATACGTGTCTCATGGTAATGACGGTATCCCAGTGTGTTTGTAATACAAGCCTCTTTTTATCCAAGGCATGGATTTAATTATGTTACTTATTTATTGATGTTTGTATATATTTGTTTTTTTATCCGCTATGATAATATTTTCCAGGAATTAGGTTATTTTCCATTAAGTATACCTTTTTTTTGTAATTGTGTACTGAGCTGATAGTCCTTGTAGTTCCACTGCTCTTTTTCTCCCCCCCTCCCCTCCTCCTTCCCCCTTGTCCACGTCATGTAAGGACGTTATTGGTAAAGCACTCCTAGACCTCTAAAAGGAGCAAGCAGCTCTGAGCGTCAAGCCTGCCACTTGTCCCGATCCTCTCCTCCTTCCGGTGAAGTCACTTTCGCCCAAGTGTTCCACGCTGGGTCTGGTGCACCTCCTGATGTACACAGGGCGTTTCAGGCCCCATTCTTCCATCTCCTAGCCTGGATGACAGCAGCGACCCTGCTTAAGCAGTAAGCTGAAAACTGATTATCTGATAAGTCTGATATTTCAGTCATTTTGTGAGTGTTTTTAACCGCTTTTAATAAACCATCTTATATACATACTGCACTTAGCTGCCACTTCCTGTTCTTCCCTTTGAGATAAAGAAAGCTCCTGTCAACTTCCATTCCCTCTGTACAGCAGACAGCCAAGCAGCGCAACCTACAGTTGGAGATAAACTGCACCTGCCTGCAGGATGAATGAACTCTGAGTGTATGGGTGAATCTTTAGAGGTGTGTCTGCCTGAGGGGCAAAAAGGTGTGTAGAGCTGAATCCTGCATGTCTATATAATTAACAGACAAGGAACCTGATCAGATTTGAGGTTTGAACCAAGAGACAGTGAGAATCAATAGAGCGGATATATGACTGGAATAGCCCAGGAAAAAAGTTATCCTGCTCTTTGTTTAAGCAATAAACATGGGCAGTAAACCATGAAGTGTATATGTATGTGTGAGAATGAAAGGGGAAAATAAATACTTGTTTTAAGGTCCCCCTCCCTTGTGGGATCATGGAAAGTGGCTAATTTCCATCCTCTGTTTCTGCTTCACCTGTGCCTCATGGAAGATCAGGTGACTTTGTGAAAGGGTCTTAGGACCTTATAAAGGTGCAAGGTGAGTAGCTGCAGGCAAGCCCAGACTGGCCATAGGGCACACCGGGCATGTGCCCAGTGGGCTGGGCCCACCTAGATAGGAGGGGGGGCGGGCGGCACATAGAGGAACCGGACCGTGCATTTTGCCCCTGCCACCACTGAATGCATGCTTCTCGGCTGCGCGACAGGAGAGAAATTCACGGTTCGGTTTCTCTATGTGCTGCTGGGCCCCCAACCTCATCTCCTGCAGTGTTGCCGCCGGGGTCCCCCTCTGCAGTTGCTGAAGAGGATCTGTCAGGATAGACTGTGCCCTGTGCTGATAGTTCCACACCACCACCACAGACGGGAGAGGAGAGAGAAAGTTGCTTGTGCCTTCCTCCCGCCCTCTCCTCCTGTGTCTGCCCCGCTCACACTCCAAGGCAGTCTTCTCTCTTCCTTTTCCTTCCTTCCTTCCTTCCTAATTAAAGAGCCCCATCCCTACATTTAAATGCCATTATCAGATCAATAAGTCTAGCACCAGAGCTAACATTTAACTATAAACTGGTGAGCTGTAAAGGCTTTAAAAGTGTTGCTTGTGGAGATTTTTAGATACCGTATGTGACGGGAGTGACTTTTGGGGGTGGGGGGACCTCTGTAGCATCTCCCCAAATCATTATGTTTAACCCACCCTGTGCCTGTTTAAGGGGTACAGGGTGTGTATGTGAATGTCTGAGTCTTGTGTATAATGTGTGTTCCTTTGTTCTCGGCCACATGGCTGTCCATTGTCTGTTTGCCATGTGCTACCCCCCATTGTGCTGTGTCTTCCTGTCCAGCCAACTATTATGGGATGTACTGTTTGTGTATTGGTGTGGGGGTTGGTCAATGTCCTTTGCCATGTGCTTCATCCCATTGTTCTGTGTCTTGGTTGGATGGGGAGGGGTGATGAGGTGTTTCCTGCCTATACTGTAGCCCTTCCCACTGATAGGGTGGGCTGATGAGGTGTTTCCTGTCCCTGGTTGTCTTTCCCCGCCCTCTGTATTTATTCTGTTTTTTGTGTTAAAATAAAGAGTTGGCTTCCTGTATTAAGAAGAGCTGGGTGCTGTCCATTTCCTGAGGGATTTCAAGGGTGTGGTCCGTGGATGGTGTTCGGACAGGGGAAGCTGCGGTATAACGGAATATACCCAAGTGCGGTCAGGTACCGGTTCCGTTACACCGTAGTTTGTCACCATTTCACAGACGTGCAAAATGTTAAATCTGGACATGTTTGGTATCTGTTTACTCTTTTATATTTTGGCAAAAACTTTGGTATTATATTGTGTTTGCACTTAAGTGTATTTTTTACTGAAAATTGGCGTTCAATAAATGGCTGCACAAATATTATGTGACATAAAACACTGCAAGTAATTTCCCACCAAAAAATTGCAGATTTTTACATATAGTTTGTGAAATATTTCAAACTTGCCCAGGTAGGCAATTGGTCAAAAACGTAAAAAAAATATTTGTCTGAAACCAATAATAAGCAGCCACTGGCATTTTTATTGCCAATATATATAGAGAGGAGATAGAGAAGGTAATCAGGTTGTGGTCAGAGAGAGGGAAGGGGGTGTTAGTGAGGTTGTGGGGAGCGCAGCGTTTGTAGAAGACGAGATCAAGGATATTACCGTTGGAGTGCGTGGTGAATTGTATGCACTGTGCAAGTGCAAAGGAGGAGGTTAAGTGGAGGAGATGGGATGTGTCCGGGTTGTCGAGGTTGACAGGGATGTTGAAATCCCCAAGGATGATGGTGGGTAGCTCAGAGGAGAGGAAGAAGGGTAGCCAGGAGGAAAAGTCATCCAGGAAGCGGGATATGAATCCAGGAGGCCGGTATATCACAGCAATCTTCAGGGGGGTTGGGGAGAATAGTCGGATGCAGTGGGCCTCGAAGGAGGAGAAGGATAGATAGGGGGGTTTGGGAGGACTCGGAAGGTGCTCTGCGGTGACAGGAGCAGACCAACCCCACCACCTTTACGACCGTTAGGCCTGGGTGAATGGGTCCAGGTGAGACCTCCGTAGGAGAGTGCAGCAGGGGAGGTAGAGTCAGTCGGCTGGATCCAGGTTTCTGTGATCGCTAGGAGGTTGAGGGAGCGGGAAACAAAGAGGTCGTGGATGGCGGTAAGCTTGTTGCACACCATTAGCATTAGTGTGCTTTTTGTGTGTCATGTTTTTTCGCCTTGGTGTTCCTTGATTTGCCTTGCAGTACATTGTGTTTATAGGCATTTGTGCATGTTTGTGTGCATTTGAATGCGTGGCGTTGCACTGCACTTTTTTCAGCACTGGACAAATTCAACACAACACAACATGCTGGTGTGAACTGCATTCATAGGGGCCATTATTTTGGGTTGTCATGCTTTGGGAATGAGCTCACAAATGCACTCCAGTACATCTGGTGTGAATGAAACTTTAATGTTAATCCCTACTGTATTTTTTCTTTAAAGGGGGCCCACTTAGAGATGGAGGGACCCTTCACTTTGCCCTACTGTTGTGCCATTCTAATCAGTCACAGTTCTGACACTTCCTATCAGTGCTATGACCTGCTCCCTCCCACGTTTCACACATTCCTTATGGCCAATGAGGCAGCCCTGTCTTAGTGACTGGTCATTAAGAATATATAGGGAGTGGGAACGGCCAAGCCAATGTTAATTGAGTTAATTGAGTCACCTATGTTTTCTGTCGGCTAGTCCTCCTTGAGGTTCCTACATGATGGAATCAGTCTTGTGTCAACTTTAACTCATTACCTAATCAGTGTTGAATTTTATACAAATGTTTAATATTTGTTTCTGTTGTTCCTGGACTGCCCCTATTTTTGAAGCATATAAAAGCCTGTATTTCTGTTCAATAAATTAGCTCCTGTTTGCACCTATTCTAGTGTTGTCTAGTTCTTGGGTGCAATGCCCAGCTATAATACCTTGTTCCTGTGTCCCAGCGGTGAGGAAGCAGCTCTTTGATGGAAGCACCCAGGCGGGGTACCAGGAGGTCCGTCTCATGGAGCTTTGCCTAGAATTGCCCAACAAATGGGAAAAGAAGAGGTGCTGAAATAAATAGCAGGCATGTGCAGGCACCTCTAAGAGGCTACACAGTAAACTCATCAACAGCATGTAATAATAATTTCAATCAGTCAATACGTTAAAAAACCTTTGTGTGACTGCACTGTGGATAGCTGATTTATAAAGCAGCTCTACATTTCCATTATGACCTTTTACTGATACAGCCCTTCATTCACCATAAGGCCAGGGTGGTTAAACTTTGAGTGTGCACTGTAGTTTATTACCATACCAGTGTTAACATGTGTTGCATTCACTTTGAGTGGTTTGGCAGCATACCACAACATATCAAACAAAAGGAACATGACCTTTTTAGACCAATGCTATTGGATTTTATGTCAGGACACAGTGCAGCTGAAGTTCCAGATTCAAAATTACACATAAGGCAGGACAAGGATTCCACCTGTCCAGTTCAACTACTTGGAATAAATGACCTTTACTTAATTGCTTTCTCATATATTTGCAGTAACTGAGGGTCCATCTGCAGATTCATAGGACAGATAATAGATCTCAGATAATAAACCTCATCTATGGCTGCTCAACTGCTGGCTGCAAGCTGTAATTAAACAAGAGTTGAAGAACCCCAGGAAGAATACACCTTCTAAATACAGTATTAAAAAACAACAATCATGGCTCACAGAAAGGAAAATTGTCATTTAAAGCTAAACTCTGGGCAAATTTTAAAAAGATGCAAATTAATGCAGCTCTGTAACTAATAAAATATCATTAACCCTATCCCGCCACCTGTACACATATATATGGCCTCACTGACAAGGGTATTCTTCCGTGAGGTTGCATATATGCGTAGCAGTGTTTGTGCTGGGAGTACACTGCACAGCACATTTCCAGCACAGAGACCTAGATCTCACCGAGAGTCCTGGATCTCATACTAAAAATCACAAACGGGGACTACCTGTTCCTGATCACCTGATCACTGTGATAGCCTCTGATTTGCTATCCCATGATTAGTCACTATGCAGCCTCCCCATGTGTTTTTTTTTCTCCTCTAAATGGAGATGTCCTGATCCCCCCTGTGTGCCTGGGCCACCCCCGTAGCGCTGCCAGCTTTCCTCTCTCGCCCAGCGCTGCAGGTAAACAGGGGGATGTGTCAGGACTGAGAGCAGGGGGATGGGATGGTAAATATGTCATATGTCAGATATGGCCAAAGCTAAAGCTACTGTTGGCTAACGTCACGTTGACTAACGTCACTCAGCCAGTCCAGGCTCGGGAAAGATCCCGACTTTACAGTTGGGAACCACCCATATACTTGGACTGGCAGCTGGCTCAGACTCTCAGCATGCCGCTGAGACCCTAAGCCAGCACCTCCCACACATTTGCCAACCCGGTGCTCTAGTGACCGCTGGAGGGGCAGAGCAGAGAACCAGTGACTGACAGAGTGGAGGGGAGAACTGAGCGATTAGCGGTGTTTTATCACTCAGTTCTTGGGGTAGAGCTGGTGGGGGACATCTGCAGCTTCAATCTATGCTCCAGCCAGGGTCGGACTGACCAGTTGGAAACTCGGGCACTGCCCGAGGACCGGGGGTCAGTAGGGGGCCCCATGAGATGCCCCTGGTACCTTTTTCATAGGCTTTTTTGAGTTTGGGCAAGGACACAGGGGTCCCATGATCCCCTATTGCCCGGGGGCCCCATGAGTTGTCAGTCTGCCCCTGGCTGCAGCCATATAGGGTGAGTATGCTTTTTTATTTTTTATAATATTCCCAAACTTCTCTTTTATATTACATTTTTGTTAGCAAACAAAATTGCAAGTTACAAATTGTACATGCATGCATATTTACAAATTTGTGTTTCATTTTGCATTATCCATATTCGTATTATCCTTATGCTAGTGGGAGGCAATAAAGGAGTTCTACCAGAAGTGTAATCATCCCCTTATAAAAAGTTCTCAGTAGGAACCATTATCATTTTTTCCCAGAAACCAGGTGTGTAATAGAGAGTTCAGTCATGTTTTTTCCAAGAAAAAACAGATCAGTTCACACCAGTTCACATCAGTTTTTCATCAGTTTTTCATCCATTTTACATCCGTTTTTCATCAGTTTACATACATTTTTGTCCTTTTACATCCATTTTCCACCGTGTACATCTGTTTTTTATCCGTTTAAATTCATTTTCAACTGTTTACGTCTGTTTTTTGTCCGTTTACAACAGTTTTTCATCCTTCTACATCCATTTTTGTCCGTTTACATCTGTTTTTTGTCCAATCCGTTTTTTCTTTTATCAGCAACCTGTTAGGCTGGCCATACACTATACAATTTTCTGGCCAATTTCATTTAGATTTACCTTCAACTATGTAGTGCAATGGCCTGTCTAATTGGATACAATTGAAAGTGTTGTTTAGTTTCGGCCTCATATTATATGACTTTTGGTAAATCTAAAGCAAAATTCTCAAGAAAATTGAATAAAGTATGGCCAGCCTTAGTCGCTTTACTAAATGAAGCTGACAATCATATGAGATGGGACGACACAGGACAGGACTGGGAGGACCACACTGTTTTGTTCAGTGATTGTCTCTGCTCCTTATGCAAATGTAAGCAATGACTTGTACCCTACAATATGCTTTTATTATTGAGCAAAAGACATGTACAAATCTCAACACATTCATTATTTAGTAATGAAACATATGCTTTTCTACACACAACCTACCCTAATGAAAGACTTCAGGAGTGTATGTAGCACTATCCCTGGAGGAGCCGCTTGAATTTTTGCCCAGGCTTTCCCTGGCTTTACCCCGCAGCCAGGCACAAAGTATTTTCCACAGCCAGGTACAAGCACTCTTTTGCTTGTTGTTTCCAATGACCAGTCTAGGGATGTTTGTTTTTGGAGTTTTATTGTAGAACTGGGACATTAAGGACATCTAACTGATCTCTTAGTTGAGCACTGTTGAAATCCTGGCTGAAAGTAGATAGCAGACTTCTCTTTGAATTGTAGCAGGAAGTAGTTTGGGAGTGAGCAAGGTCCCTTTTTGCAGTAGTATTAGTTACAGGGCTGAACTCCTCAGGTACAAGCCAATCATGACAGACTGAAACAGCCCAAAGGTAACATAGCTGAACAAAGTCCTTTTGTAGTAGCAACAATTGGACAAGCTCCTCAGAACACTATCCAGTGTTCACTTTCTTTTTCAGATCCAAGCTGATCTTCCCAGTGAAACCCTCCAGTGGTACCAGGCAGAGCTTTGGCGGACAGTTTCCCTCAGTCAGCATACTATAGAACCAAGATCACTCTTTCTAACTTCTGGCCCTCAGCTCAACCACATGAGGCCCACATGGCAGCCAGTGCAAAGTGAGGTAAGCCTGCCTACAGCCTGGCTTGGTTCAATCCTCTCCCAGGAAAGATGCTGAACCCATGTGCTCATAGAACATAAATACCACTCCCAGCGTGCACTGAGCCTGCCCTCCTCTGCAATTGGCCAGGGCTTTATCCATATTCATGCTGTTCATTTGCCTATCCCCTATCCATGTTCTGGAAGGCTGTCATAGCTCAGATAAACTTAAACAGCACCAGAGCATCATGAGCAGACCTCACTAATCCATCACAGCACTCTGTTAAGCACTCTGTTCCCTCACAGTCTCTCTGTTAAGCAGAGAAGCACAGTTATGCTTAACCTAACTATATAAATCCTAGCACCTACCTAGAAGGGTGCTACATGCAGGGGCGGACTGACCATTTGGAAACTCGGGCACTTCCTGAGGGCCTGGGGTCAGTAGGGGGCCCCATGAGATGCCCCTGGTACCTTTTTCATAGGCTTTTTTGAGTTTGGGCAATTACACAGGGGCCCCATGATCCCCTATTGTCCGGGGGCCCCATGAGTTGTCAGTCTGCCCCTGGCTACATGCATAATGTACTTACAGTGCATTGTTCAGGAGTATGACCCCCCCAAATTACCTCTTCTTTTCACAAGATGTCCCCAGTTTTCCAAGTTGAATGAGGTCCAGCATGAACCCTGAAGAAAGACTCTGAATGCATAGCACTTCCTGAGAGGGCATCAACAGGGTGTAAGAGTGCAGAAAATAGTGCTGAGGTTATCACCTTGATACATCATTGAAGGACCACAGAGACCAAAGAGAAGAGGAAGAAAATAAGGTCTCTAGCATCATGTTACCAGTCTTGACAACTGGAAACCAGAACCTGGCTGTGGGGGCAAAGCCAGGGCAAACCTGGGCAAAAAAACAAGTTGCTCCTCCAGGGATAATGCTACATAGACTCCTGAATTCTTTCTTTAGGGTAGGTTATGTGTAGAAAAGCATATGTTTCATTTCTAAATAATGAATGTGTTGAGATTTGTATGTAAAAAAGAGAAAAACCTAAAGCCTCTGGGACTTTAAGTGGAAAGGGGGTGAGTAAGGTGTTTCCGATGCTAACTGTCTTTACAATTGCTTGTCACCTAGTTGTAGAGATGAGACGCTGGCTTCAACATTTTTGGAGGCCTATAACATATACAGTTATGCTCAAAAGTTTGAATACCCCTAAAGAAATCATGAAATTTTGGCATTGAAATTGAAAAAACGATTGATCATACCAAATAACCTATCTTTTATTTAAGGGTAGTGACCCTATGAAACCATGTATTATTACATAGTTTGACTCCATTTTAAATCATAATGATAACAGAAATCACCCAAATGGCCCTGATGAAAAGTTTCCATACCTGGAATGTTTGGCTTTGGTACACACACAAGGTGACACACAGGTTAAAATGGCAATTAAGTTAATTTCCAACATCTGTGGCTTTTTAACCACTTGCCTACCGGGCACTTACAGTATACCCCCTTTGTGCTCAGGCCAATTTTCAGCTTGTAGTACTGTCACACTTTGAATGACAATTGCATGCTCATGCAACACTGCACCCATATGAAATTTTTATAATTTTTTTTTCACACAAATAGAGCTTTCTTTTGGTGGTATGTACTCACTGCTGGGTGTTTTATTTTTTGCTATAAACAAAAAAAGGGCAAACATTTTGAAAAAAAAAGTTTTTCTTTGTTTCTATTATAAAATTTAGCAAACAGGTAATTTTTCTCCTTCACTGATGTGCGTTGATGAGGCTGAACTGGTAGGCAGCACTGATGGTCACTGACAGGCACTGAAAGGCGGCACTGATGAGCACTGATAGACAGCACTGATGAGGTGGCATGGATGGCACGGATAGGCAGCACTGATGGGCACTGATAGGCAGCACTGATAGGCGGCACTGATGAGCTGGCACTGATGAGGTGGCACTGATGATGCTGCACTGATATGCAACAATGATGGGCACTGATAGGCGGCACTGATGGGCAGCACTGATGGGTGGCACTGACTGGCAGCACTACTGGGCACTGATGGGTGGTACTGCTGGGCAGCACTGATGGGTGGCACTGGTGGGTGGCACTGCTGGGCACAGGTGGGTGGCATTACTAGACACTGATGGGCACAGGTGGGTGGCACTGCTGGGCACAGGTGGGTGGCACTGCTGGGCACTTGTGGGCAGCACTGCTGGGCACAAGTGGGCAGTACTGGTGGGTGGCACTGCTGGGCACTGATGATCAGTGCCCTGATGATTGGTGCTGATCCATCCTCTGACAACATGAGGAAAGTGCAGCCGATAACCAGCAACTACATTTACCGGTGATCTGCTGTGTCATTGGATACAGCTGATCACGTGATAAAAGGCTGCTGTGATTGGCCTTTTACCACATAATGTGATCAGCTGTGTCCGTAGGACACAGCGATCATGGAGATAGCTGGGTACGCGCCCTGGGGGCGCATGGGAGGGCATGTTCTGGGACAGTGGTTCTCAACCTTCCTAACGCCGTGACCCTTTAATACAGTTCCTCATGTTGTGGTGACCCCCAACCATAAAATTATTTTCGTTGCTACTTCATAACTGTAATTTTGCAGTGGGAGGAGTAGTGCCATATCATTGGTGTCAGTGAGAGGAGTAGTGCCACATCACTGATGTCAGTGGGAGGAATAGTGTCCCATCATTGGTATCAGTGGGAGGAATAGTGCCACATTGTTGGTGTCAGTGGGAGGAATAGTGCCCCATCATTGGTGTCAGTGTGGGAGGAATAGTGCCCCATCATTGGTGTCAGTGGGGGGGGATACTGCCCCATCATTGATACTAGTGTGGGGGGGAATTGTGCCCCATCATTGGTGTCAGTGGGGGGGATAGTCCCCCATCGTTGGTGTCAGTGGGGGGAGGAATAGTGCCCCATCGTTGGTGTCAGTGGGGGGAGGAATAGTTCCCCATCGTTGGTTTCAGTGGGGGGGGGAGGAAATAGTGCCCCATCATTGGTGTCAGTGGGAGGAATAGTGCCCCATCATTGGTATTAGTGACACCAATGATGGGGCACTATTCCTCCCACTGACACTAATGATACTTACCTTGCTGACTCCTGCTCCAGCCTGGGCTCGCTCCCTCCCTCTCCCATCTACAGCCAGCTTACCTGGCTGCAGCAGCACCATCTGCACGCTACATACACTTACCTGTCAGCTGTCTTCCTTCTCCCTCGCTCGATCTTCTTTGATCTTTGCGCTGCTGCTTGGCTAATCCTCCTCGCTGGTGATTGGCCACCTGTGTGCCTCTCCTGAGCTACAGTTTCGGCGGCTAATCACTGGCGAGGAGGCGGAGTTGTTGAGTGATCCCGGGGATGTGGCCAGATGACAGGGGCGGCATGTCATCCTACGCACACATCGCGGTCCAGGGAAATGTGGACGTATCTTCATGTGGGCGGACCCGCCTGGAGACTGATAGAGGAGCGGTGACTCAGTTCCTAAGACCATCGGAAATATGTGTTTTCCGATGGTCTTAGGAGACCCCTGTGAAAGGGTTGTTCGACCCCCAAAGGGGTCGCGACCCACAGGTTGAGAACCCCTGTTCTGGGTGGACACCATATGATGCTGTCCCAGAACCGGCCGGCCGTGGTGAAGCCATCATTCAGCTATCTGCAGTCAGCAAATGGTTAAATAGCAATTAGTGTCTGTGTATAAACAGTCAATGAGTTTGTTAGCTCTCACATGAATGCACTAAGCAGGCTAGATACTGAGCCATGTGGAGCAGAAAATAACTGTTAAAAGACCTGCATAACAAGGTAATGGAACTTTATAAAGATATAAAAAGATGTCCAAAGCCTTGAATATGCCAGTCAGTACTGTTCAATATGCCAGTCTGTACTGTTCAATCACTTATTAAGAAGGGGAAATTTCAGGAATCTCTTGATGCCAAGTCAAGGTCAGGCAGGCCAAGAAAGAGTGCAGCTACAACTGAAGAATTGTTTGGGATACTATATACAAAGAAAAACCCACAGGTAAACTCAGTAGAAATACAGGCTGCTCTGGAAAAAAACAGTGTGGTTGCTTTAAAGGAACACAGTACGATGATATTTGAACAAAATTTGCTGCATGGTCAAGTTGCCAAACAGAAGCCTTTACTGTGCCAATGCCTCAAAAAAGTCCAGGGTAAATTATGTCTGACAACACCTTGACACGCTCTACTAGGCTGTAAAATAGGTCTGTAACACAAAGCATTCAAGCCAGTGGGTGAACATGACCATCAAGTAACTGGGATTTTCAGATAGATGGTTAGGAAAGGCAGACTTGCTTTAAATTCTTATTCCTTGAGACATATGCAATGCTTTTGTCAACTGTACATAGTGAGGATGAGAATATGGTATGCATAATAGGGCTGCTATTGTTACTTGTGTAAGGCTCTTTAGCCATTCCAGATTTCCAACTATAAAAGCAATTTCTTTTTGCCACAAGAAACCTTTTAGTCTATCATGATAGGGATATTTAGATTTGCAATAGATAATTTCAGAAACTGCTTTTTCTGCAGAAACTCAAACTTGTTCCCTTTCATCTTGTTAATTAGTATATTCTGAGCTTTTTTCTAGTTCCTTATTTCACGGAGTTGAGCCTAGAAAAACGTCAGTCATTTTATTGTATTACTAATTGTGCTTAGAGATTTGTCAAGCTAGGCTACTCTATGGAAAATTACATAAAATATATAAAACCCATTGTGTTTTGAATACAATACTGTGAACCTAGGTGTAACTTGACAAAATATTACAAGATGTTATATTATTATTAGAGATGAGCGAATCGAAGTATCCGAAGTGGAATTCGAGTCGAATATCGGAAAAATTTCGATTCGTGCCGAATCCGAAAAACAGCCTAATTCGGACGCGCGAATCGAAATTTTTCCGAAAATGGCGGCTGACATGTGCGGCGACGGAGCGGGGATGTCGGGGAAGGCGCGCAGACAAGGCGCGCTGCCCCATAATGCATTCCTCAACGACATGTGATCGCATCAGCCAATCAGCAGCCAGCCAGCCAGCACTGTGTAATGGTCGAGGTATATATAGCGGCCATTTTGGAAATCTTCATTTGCCTGCAGTCATTGAACAGAGGCAGACCGCTCTGTACTAGGGACAGGGACAGAGTTAGGGCCACAGAAACGAGAATTGGGGACAGAGAGAAGTTACTTAGGGACAGAGAACCATTACTCAGGGACACAGACTTGTTAATGAGGGCCACAGAATCGTTATTTAGGGACAAAGAAACGCTAGTTAGGGCCACAGAATTCATACTCAGGGACAGACAGAATTTTCACTCAGTGCCAGAGAATTGTTACTTAGGGCCACAGAAACGTTATTAGGGCCACAGAATTTTTACTCAGGGACAGACAGAATTGTTACTGAGTGCCAGAGAATTGTTACTCAGGGACAGACAGAATTGTTACTGAGTGCCAGAGAATTCTTACTCAGGGCCACAGAATTCATTCTCAGGGACAGACAGAATTGTTACTCAGGGACAGACAGAATTGTTACTGAGTGCCAGAGAATTGTTACTCAGGGACAGACAGAATTGTTACTGAGTGCCAGAGAATTGTTACTCAGGGACAGACAGAATTGTTACTGAGTGCCAGAGAATTGTTACTCGCACAGACACAAAATTGTTACTTGCACAGACACAGAATTGTTACTCGCACAGACACAGAATTGTTACTGAGTGTCAGAGAATTGTTACTCAGGGACAGACAGAATTGTTACTGAGTGCCAGAGAATTGTTACTCAGGGACAGACAGAATTGTTACTGAGTGCCAGAGAATTGTTACTCAGGGACAGACAGAATTGTTACTGAGTGCCAGAGAATTGTTACTCAGGGACAGACAGAATTGTTACTGAGTGCCAGAGAATTGTTACTCGCACAGACACAAAATTGTTACTTGCACAGACACAGAATTGTTACTCGCACAGACACAGAATTGTTACTCAGGGCCACAGAATTCATACTCAGGGACAGACAGAATTGTTACTGAGTGCCAGAGAATTGTTACTCAGGGACAGACAGAATTGTTACTGAGTGCCAGAGAATTGTTACTCAGGGACAGACAGAATTGTTACTGAGTGCCAGAGAATTGTTACTCGCACAGACACAAAATTGTTACTTGCACAGACACAGAATTGTTACTCGCACAGACACAGAATTGTTACTCAGGGCCACAGAATTCATACTCAGGGACAGACAGAATTGTTACTGAGTGCCAGAGAATTGTTACTCAGGGACAGACAGAATTGTTACTGAGTGCCAGAGAATTGTTACTCAGGGACAGACAGAATTGTTACTGAGTGCCAGAGAATTGTTACTCGCACAGACACAAAATTGTTACTTGCACAGACACAGAATTGTTACTCGCACAGACACAGAATTGTTACTCAGGGCCACAGAATTCATACTCAGGGACAGACAGAATTGTTACTGAGTGCCAGAGAATTGTTACTCAGGGACAGACAGAATTGTTACTGAGTGCCAGAGAATTGTTACTCAGGGACAGACAGAATTGTTACTGAGTGCCAGAGAATTGTTACTCGCACAGACACAAAATTGTTACTTGCACAGACACAGAATTGTTACTCGCACAGACACAGAATTGTTACTGAGTGCCAGAGAATTGTTACTCAGGGACAGACAGAATTGTTACTGAGTGCCAGAGAATTGTTACTCAGGGACAGACAGAATTGTTACTGAGTGCCAGAGAATTGTTACTCAGGGACAGACAGAATTGTTACTGAGTGCCAGAGAATTGTTACTCAGGGACAGACAGAATTGTTACTGAGTGCCAGAGAATTGTTACTCGCACAGACACAAAATTGTTACTTGCACAGACACAGAATTGTTACTCGCACAGACACAGAATTGTTACTCAGGGCCACAGAATTCATACTCAGGGACAGACAGAATTGTTACTGAGTGCCAGAGAATTGTTACTCAGGGACAGACAGAATTGTTACTGAGTGCCAGAGAATTGTTACTCAGGGACAGACAGAATTGTTACTGAGTGCCAGAGAATTGTTACTCGCACAGACACAAAATTGTTACTTGCACAGACACAGAATTGTTACTCGCACAGACACAGAATTGTTACTGAGTGCCAGAGAATTGTTACTCAGGGACAGACAGAATTGTTACTGAGTGCCAGAGAATTGTTACTCAGGGACAGACAGAATTGTTACTGAGTGCCAGAGAATTGTTACTCAGGGACAGACAGAATTGTTACTGAGTGCCAGAGAATTGTTACTCAGGGACAAACAGAATTGTTACTGAGTGCCAGAGAATTGTTACTCGCACAGACACAAAATTGTTACTTGCACAGACACAGAATTGTTACTCGCACAGACACAGAATTGTTACTCAGGGCCACAGAATTCATACTCAGGGACAGACAGAATTGTTACTGAGTGCCAGAGAATTGTTACTCAGGGACAGACAGAATTGTTACTGAGTGCCAGAGAATTGTTACTCATGGACAGACAGAATTGTTACTGAGTGCCAGAGAATTGTTACTCGCACAGACACAAAATTGTTACTTGCACAGACACAGAATTGTTACTCGCACAGACACAGAATTGTTACTGAGTGCCAGAGAATTGTTACTCAGGGACAGACAGAATTGTTACTGAGTGCCAGAGAATTGTTACTCAGGGACAGACAGAATTGTTACTGAGTGCCAGAGAATTGTTACTCAGGGACAGACAGAATTGTTACTGAGTGCCAGAGAATTGTTACTCGCACAGACACAAAATTGTTACTTGCACAGACACAGAATTGTTACTCGCACAGACACAGAATTGTTACTCAGGGCCACAGAATTCATACTCAGGGACAGACAGAATTGTTACTGAGTGCCAGAGAATTGTTACTCAGGGACAGACAGAATTGTTACTGAGTGCCAGAGAATTGTTACTCAGGGACAGACAGAATTGTTACTGAGTGCCAGAGAATTGTTACTCGCACAGACACAAAATTGTTACTTGCACAGACACAGAATTGTTACTCGCACAGACACAGAATTGTTACTCGCACAGACACAGAATTGTTACTCAGGGCCACAGAATTCATACTCAGGGACAGACAGAATTGTTACTGAGTGCCAGAGAATTGTTACTCAGGGACACCTAATCGTTGAATTAAATAGTATGTCAGACAACATGCAGAGGAGTGGCAGAGGAGGCAATGTTTTAGGAGCGAGCAGACGTGGCAGCAGAGGAAGGGGTCGAGGCAGCAGTATTCGCAGCCAGAGGCCAGTGCTCCCGGTGTCATCCAGCGGTCGTGTCTCCACCGACAACCCTGCCGTCATTGATTGGTTGGCTCGGTCGTCTTCCTCTTCCCAGGTCACCTCTGACACCTACAGCCAACGGTCGGTGGGTACGTCAGACACAACCGTTAGTTGGCATGGCCCGGGAGCAAGCCCACTGAAATCACGTGTCCTCTACCTGCCCCTGTCCTTTGCTGTTCCCTCACCAAGCGAAGTATCGCATGCTGTGGGCTCAGCCCCACTGTACAGTGAGGAAGAGCTAACAGAGGGCGGTCAGGAACGGGGGGAGACATCGGCCTTTTCAGCAGCCAAGCGAACAAGTACTGGCGAGGAGAGTGGCTCGGTAGCCGGTCTAGAGACAGGTCTGTCTCCTGACCCAGACGCAGCCGAGGGGGCTAGTAGTGAGGCGGAGACCCTACTTGATGATGAGGAGGTTGATCGCACTTGGCAGCCTCGTCGTCATCAGGCAATTTCTTCCGCATCATCAGGAGAAGAGGGTGGCAGCTTGGCAGCGAGCAAAACAGTCGGTGGGTTGCCCAGGAGACAGCAGCAGGGTCGCATCAGTGTCAGTGGAGCCAAACGTCCACGGAGTAGAGCACCAGCTCCACTGCAGCCTACCACCACGGCCAGTAGTGGTGCCGGTGCGCACGGAGGAAGTAGCAGTCAGCCAGTGAAGAGTAGCGGGGGCAAAGTTTCCTACTCGGTGGTGTGGCAATTTTTCCTCAAGCCGCCCGAGGAAGTAAACGTAGCCGTATGTCGACTATGTGGCCAGAAATGCAAGCGTGGCCAGGGGGCCCATGTTGGGACTACAGCGTTGCGTCAGCATATGCAGCGTCACCATTCGGTGGCCTGGGAAAACCGTGATAAACATACGGCGGTTCTGCCTGCCCCAGCCCCCGCTCCATCACCCGCTCCGTTACTTGCTCCGTCACCCGACGTCGTCAATCGCCCTCTATCAGCCAGTCAAGGCTCCAACACCTCTGCTGAGGGGAGTTGTCGCTCGTTGGCATCTTCCGCTCGTTCAGATGCTCCTTCTCCTGCTACTCCTCTTCTCGGATTCCGTCAACAGTCTTTCTTGGAATCCGTATCCAAGAGACAACAGTTTGCGAGCACGCACCCGACGGTGCAAAAGCTGAACGTCCTCCTGTCCAAGTTGCTGGTGCTGCAGTCCCTCCCTTTCCAACTGGTGGACTCAGCACCTTTCCGAGAAATGATGGCTTGTGCCGCGCCGCGGTGGAGAGTGCCAAGCCGTCATTTCTTTGCCCAAAAGGCAGTGCCAGCCCTGCATTCACATGTAGAAGAGATGGTGGGCCAGTCTTTGAGCATGTCGGTCTCTGCCAAAGTGCACGGCAGCGCCGACGTGTGGAGCTGTAACTACGGTCAGGGACAGTACATGTCATTTACGGCCCACTGGGTGAACGTGGTGCCGGCACAGCCGCACCAGCAACTTGGACAGGTCACGACGCTTTTGCCTCCACGTTTGCACGTCCTTGGTCCAGCAAGCATGTCCGCCTCTACCACCTCTTTTTCCGCCGTGTCCTCAGCCGCCACCCCCGTGCCAAGTCCCATTACCCGACCGGCATATCACATGTGCAGGGCGCAACGGTGTCACGCTGTGCTGCACCTGGTATGCCTTGGCGAACGTAGTCACACAGGGGAGGAACTGCTGAGTGTAATGAACAGAGAAATCGACAGATGGCTGTCTCCGCGCAAACTAAAAATCGGAACCATGTTGACTGACAACGGAAAGAACATGGTGTCTGCTCTGCGTCAAGGAAGGTTGTGCCATGCGCCATGCATGGCTCACGTGTTCAATCTGGTTGTCAAGCGGTTCCTAAAATCCACCATCCCACTGCAAGACATCCTTAAAATGTCATGTAAACTGTGCATGCATTTCAGCCATTCCTACACCGCAAAGAACACCCTCATTGAGCTGCAGCGGCAGAACGGAATTCCACAGCATCGCCTGATCTGCGACGTTGCAACAAGGTGGAATTCAACCCTACACATGTTAGACCGCCTTTACGAGCAGCGAAAGGCCATCACCGATTTCCTGATGTTACAAGCGGATAAAGGTACTCCCCTGTGTAACTTAGATGTCAGCCATTGGCAGCTCATGCGTGACACCTGCCGCTTGCTCAGGCCCTTTGAGGAGGCCACGCTATTCGTGAGTCGGCAGGACTATGGGATGAACGACGTCATTCCTCTGTTGCACGTCCTGGAACAAATGCTGTTAACAATGGCTGGTCAGGGTGCGGTAGACGTGGCGCACAGATCTCAACGCCACATGACCCCTGTGGGGGCAGGACAGGAAGAAGAGGAGGAGGTAGAGGAGGACATTGGTGCTCAGGAATTATTGAGTGAAATGGGTGGTTTTTCCACTCAGCGGACAGGAGTGGAGGAGCAGGAGCATCTGGTAGAGGAGGAGGAGGAGGAGACAGAGGACCCAGACGCACCGTGGCAGTATGCTGTGGAGATGGAGGCAGGGAGTCCCTCGCATTCCTTGGCACAAATGGCCCATAGCATGCTCGGTTGCTTGCGTAGCGACAGCCGAATAATAACCATCAGACAGAGGGATGACTTTTGGCTGTCCACCTTGTTGGACCCTCGCTACCGGTCCAAAATGGTGGCCTTTTTCACACCTGCTGAGAGGGAGGCCAAAATTACGTACTATAAAAACCACCTATGTAGTCAGTTGGTCTCTGCCTTTGTGCGCCAACGTCCATCCTCAGACACTGTGGGCCCTGTGCGCTCGCGTTCCGCTGGCATGGCAGCAGGGGAGGGGTGGGGTGGTAGGAGCAGTGGCAGCTCCACCAGCAGTGGCTGCCTCAGTCTGCAGTCGATGATGAGTAGCTTTCTTCACCAGCGCAGTGAGGAAACTACTAACCAGCCGCAGCAGCAGCAGCAGCATCAGGTGGACCTGGAGCAGGAGCTCAAACAACAGGCTTGGGCCTACTTGGACAGCACCCTGCCAACCGAGGTAGACAATCCCCTTGACTACTGGGCAACGAAACTTGACCTTTGGCCCCAACTAGCTGAATTTGCCCTTGAAAGGCTGTCATGCCCGGCCAGTAGCGTGGCATCGGAGCGCGTGTTTAGTGCGGCAGGAGGTATTGTAACTCCGCGGAGGACACGACTGTCCACCCAAAGTGTGGAGAGACTCACGTTTGTGAAAATGAATCAGGCGTGGATTAGTCTGGATTTCAAACCACCAGTTCCTGACACAACTGACTAAATCCGCCATGAATCATGCCTCAAACATGTGCCACTTTCAGGTCTCCTCACACTGCTGGTGTGTTTAATTTTTTGACATAGGGTGCTGGCAGATTACGGGCCTCCTATAGCTGCTGCCAGGCCCCTAATCTGCCATAGGCCCCTATATACCGCCTCCTCATGCTGCTGCTAGGTCCAGAGTCTCTCATGGGTCCCTGTACGGCCTCCCATTGCTGCTGTCTCCATCGCCACACTCTGCTGCCATGTGCCACTTTCAGGTCTCTTCACACTGCTGGTGTGCTAAATTTTTTGACATAGGGTGCAGGCAGATTACGGGCCTCACATAGCTGCTGCCAGGCCCCTAATCTGCCATGGGCCCCTATAAACCGCCTCCTCATGCTGCTGCCAAGTCTAGAGTCTCTCATGGGTCCCTGTACGGCCTCCCATTGCTGCTGTCTCCATCGCCACACTCTGCTGCCATGTGCCACTTTCAGGTCTCTTCACACTGCTGGTGTGTTAAATTTTTTGACATAGGGTGCAGGCAGATTACGGGCCTCACATAGCTGCTGCCAGGCCCCTAATCTGCCATGGGCCCCTATATACCGCCTCCTCATGCTGCTGCCAAGTCCAGAGTCTCTCATGGGTCCCTGTACGGCCTCCCATTGCTGCTGTCTCCATCGCCACACTCTGCTGCCATGTGCCACTTTCAGGTCTCTTCACACTGCTGGTGTGTTAAATTTTTTGACATAGGGTGCAGGCAGATTACGGGCCTCACATAGCTGCTGCCAGGCCCCTAATCTGCCATGGGCCCCTATATACCGCCTCCTCATGCTGCTGCCAAGTCTAGAGTCTCTCATGGGTCCCTGTACGGCCTCCCATTGCTGCTGTCTCCATCGCCACACTCTGCTGCCATGTGCCACTTTCAGGTCTCTTCACACTGCTGGTGTGTTAAATTTTTTGACATAGGGTGCAGGCAGATTACGGGCCTCACATAGCTGCTGCCAGGCCCCTAATCTGCCATGGGCCCCTATATACCGCCTCCTCATGCTGCTGCCAAGTCCAGAGTCTCTCATGGGTCCCTGTACGGCCTCCCATTGCTGCTGTCTCCATCGCCACACTCTGCTGCCATGTGCCACTTTCAGGTCTCTTCACACTGCTGGTGTGTTTAATTTTTTGACATAGGGTGCTGCAAGATAACGGGCCTCACATAGCTGCTGCCAGGCCCCTAATCTGCCATGGGCCCCTATATACCGCCTCCTCATGCTGCTGCCAAGTCCAGAGTCTCTCATGGGTCCCTGTACGGCCTCCCATTGCTGCTGTCTCCATCGCCACACTCTGCTGCCATGTGCCACTTTCAGGTCTCTTCACACTGCTGGTGTGTTAAATTTTTTGACATAGGGTGCAGGCAGATTACGGGCCTCACATAGCTGCTGCCAGGCCCCTAATCTGCCATGGGCCCCTATATACCGCCTCCTCATGCTGCTGCCAAGTCTAGAGTCTCTCATGGGTCCCTGTACGGCCTCCCATTGCTGCTGTCTCCATCGCCACACTCTGCTGCCATGTGCCACTTTCAGGTCTCTTCACACTGCTGGTGTGTTAAATTTTTTGACATAGGGTGCAGGCAGATTACGGGCCTCACATAGCTGCTGCCAGGCCCCTAATCTGCCATGGGCCCCTATATACCGCCTCCTCATGCTGCTGCCAAGTCCAGAGTCTCTCATGGGTCCCTGTACGGCCTCCCATTGCTGCTGTCTCCATCGCCACACTCTGCTGCCATGTGCCACTTTCAGGTCTCTTCACACTGCTGGTGTGTTAAATTTTTTGACATAGGGTGCAGGCAGATTACGGGCCTCACATAGCTGCTGCCAGGCCCCTAATCTGCCATGGGCCCCTATATACCGCCTCCTCATGCTGCTGCCAAGTCTAGAGTCTCTCATGGGTCCCTGTACGGCCTCCCATTGCTGCTGTCTCCATCGCCACACTCTGCTGCCATGTGCCACTTTCAGGTCTCTTCACACTGCTGGTGTGTTAAATTTTTTGACATAGGGTGCAGGCAGATTACGGGCCTCACATAGCTGCTGCCAGGCCCCTAATCTGCCATGGGCCCCTATATACCGCCTCCTCATGCTGCTGCCAAGTCTAGAGTCTCTCATGGGTCCCTGTACGGCCTCCCATTGCTGCTGTCTCCATCGCCACACTCTGCTGCCATGTGCCACTTTCAGGTCTCTTCACACTGCTGGTGTGTTAAATTTTTTGACATAGGGTGCAGGCAGATTACGGGCCTCACATAGCTGCTGCCAGGCCCCTAATCTGCCATGGGCCCCTATAAACCGCCTCCTCATGCTGCTGCCAAGTCTAGAGTCTCTCATGGGTCCCTGTACGGCCTCCCATTGCTGCTGTCTCCATCGCCACACTCTGCTGCCATGTGCCACTTTCAGGTCTCTTCACACTGCTGGTGTGTTTAATTTTTTGACATAGGGTGCTGCAAGATAACGGGCCTCACATAGCTGCTGCCAGGCCCCTAATCTGCCATGGGCCCCTATATACCGCCTCCTCATGCTGCTGCCAAGTCCAGAGTCTCTCATGGGTCCCTGTACGGCCTCCCATTGCTGCTGTCTCCATCGCCACACTCTGCTGCCATGTGCCACTTTCAGGTCTCTTCACACTGCTGGTGTGTTAAATTTTTTGACATAGGGTGCAGGCAGATTACGGGCCTCACATAGCTGCTGCCAGGCCCCTAATCTGCCATGGGCCCCTATATACCGCCTCCTCATGCTGCTGCCAAGTCTAGAGTCTCTCATGGGTCCCTGTACGGCCTCCCATTGCTGCTGTCTCCATCGCCACACTCTGCTGCCATGTGCCACTTTCAGGTCTCTTCACACTGCTGGTGTGTTAAATTTTTTGACATAGGGTGCAGGCAGATTACGGGCCTCACATAGCTGCTGCCAGGCCCCTAATCTGCCATGGGCCCCTATATACCGCCTCCTCATGCTGCTGCCAAGTCTAGAGTCTCTCATGGGTCCCTGTACGGCCTCCCATTGCTGCTGTCTCCATCGCCACACTCTGCTGCCATGTGCCACTTTCAGGTCTCTTCACACTGCTGGTGTGTTAAATTTTTTGACATAGGGTGCAGGCAGATTACGGGCCTCACATAGCTGCTGCCAGGCCCCTAATCTGCCATGGGCCCCTATAAACCGCCTCCTCATGCTGCTGCCAAGTCTAGAGTCTCTCATGGGTCCCTGTACGGCCTCCCATTGCTGCTGTCTCCATCGCCACACTCTGCTGCCATGTGCCACTTTCAGGTCTCTTCACACTGCTGGTGTGTTTAATTTTTTGACATAGGGTGCTGCAAGATAACGGGCCTCACATAGCTGCTGCCAGGCCCCTAATCTGCCATGGGCCCCTATATACCGCCTCCTCATGCTGCTGCCAAGTCCAGAGTCTCTCATGGGTCCCTGTACGGCCTCCCATTGCTGCTGTCTCCATCGCCACACTCTGCTGCCATGTGCCACTTTCAGGTCTCCTTCACACTGCTGGTGTGTTAAATTTTTTGACATAGGGTGCAGGCAGATTACGGGCCTCACATAGCTGCTGCCAGGCCCCTAATCTGCCATGGGCCCCTATATACCGCCTCCTCATGCTGCTGCCAAGTCTAGAGTCTCTCATGGGTCCCTGTACGGCCTCCCATTGCTGCTGTCTCCATCGCCACACTCTGCTGCCATGTGCCACTTTCAGGTCTCTTCACACTGCTGGTGTGTTAAATTTTTTGACATAGGGTGCAGGCAGATTACGGGCCTCACATAGCTGCTGCCAGGCCCCTAATCTGCCATGGGCCCCTATAAACCGCCTCCTCATGCTGCTGCCAAGTCTAGAGTCTCTCATGGGTCCCTGTACGGCCTCCCATTGCTGCTGTCTCCATCGCCACACTCTGCTGCCATGTGCCACTTTCAGGTCTCTTCACACTGCTGGTGTGTTTAATTTTTTGACATAGGGTGCTGCAAGATAACGGGCCTCACATAGCTGCTGCCAGGCCCCTAATCTGCCATGGGCCCCTATATACCGCCTCCTCATGCTGCTGCCAAGTCCAGAGTCTCTCATGGGTCCCTGTACGGCCTCCCATTGCTGCTGTCTCCATCGCCACACTCTGCTGCCATGTGCCACTTTCAGGTCTCTTCACACTGCTGGTGTGTTAAATTTTTTGACATAGGGTGCAGGCAGATTACGGGCCTCACATAGCTGCTGCCAGGCCCCTAATCTGCCATGGGCCCCTATATACCGCCTCCTCATGCTGCTGCCAAGTCTAGAGTCTGTCATGGGTCCCTGTACGGCCTCCCATTGCTGCTGTCTCCATCGCCACACTCTGCCATGTGCCACTTTCAGGTCTCTTCACACTGCTGGTGTGTTTAATTTTTTGACATAGGGTGCAGGCAGATTACGGGCCTCACATAGCTGCTGCCAGGCCCCTAATCTGCCATGGGCCCCTATATACCGCCTCCTCATGCTGCTGCCAAGTCCAGAGTCTCTCATGGGTCCCTGTACGGCCTCCCATTGCTGCTGTCTCCATCGCCACACTCTGCTGCCATGTGCCACTTTCAGGTCTCTTCACACTGCTGGTGTGTTAAATTTTTTGACATAGGGTGCAGGCAGATTACGGGCCTCACATAGCTGCTGCCAGGCCCCTAATCTGCCATGGGCCCCTATATACCGCCTCCTCATGCTGCTGCCAATTCCAGAGTCTCTCATGGGTCCCTGTACGGCCTCCCATTGCTGCTGTCTCCATCGCCACACTCTGCTGCCATGTGCCACTTTCAGGTCTCCTTCACACTGCTGGTGTGTTAAATTTTTTGACATAGGGTGCAGGCAGATTACGGGCCTCACATAGCTGCTGCCAGGCCCCTAATCTGCCATGGGCCCCTATAAACCGCCTCCTCATGCTGCTGCCAAGTCTAGAGTCTCTCATGGGTCCCTGTACGGCCTCCCATTGCTGCTGTCTCCATCGCCACACTCTGCTGCCATGTGCCACTTTCAGGTCTCTTCACACTGCTGGTGTGTTAAATTTTTTGACATAGGGTGCAGGCAGATTACGGGCCTCACATAGCTGCTGCCAGGCCCCTAATCTGCCATGGGCCCCTATATACCGCCTCCTCATGCTGCTGCCAAGTCTAGAGTCTCTCATGGGTCCCTGTACGGCCTCCCATTGCTGCTGTCTCCATCGCCACACTCTGCTGCCATGTGCCACTTTCAGGTCTCTTCACACTGCTGGTGTGTTAAATTTTTTGACATAGGGTGCTGGCAGATTACGGGCCTCCCATTGCTGCTGCCAGACATGTAATCTGCCATGGGCCCCCGTACCGACTCCTCATGCTGTGACGTTGCAACAAGGTGTAATTCAACCCTACATATGTTAGACCGCCTTTACGAACAGCTAAAGGCCATCACAGATTTCCTGATGTTAAAAGCGGATAAAGGTACTCCCTGTGTAACTTAGATGTCAGCCATTGTCAGCTCATGTGTGACACCTGCGCTTGCTCAGGCCCTTTGAGGAGGCCACGCTATTCGTGAGTCGGCAGGACTATGGGATGAATGAGGTCAAATCGGCCATGGGCCCCCGTACCGCCTGTTCACGCTGATGCTGGTCCCACAGTGTGACCTGGGTCCCTGTACGGCCTCCCATTGCTTCCACTCTGCCATGTACCTCTTTGAAATCTCCTCACACTCCTGCGGTTGTCCATTTTGTCATAGGTTGCTGGCAGATTAGCGGCCTTCCATAGGTGCCGCCAGGCCCCATATCGACCATGGGCCCCCGTACCTCCTGGTCACGCTGCTGCTGAGCCCACAGTGTGACCTGGGTCCCTGTACGGCCTCCCATTGCTTCCACTCTGCCATGTGCCACTTTGAAATCTCCTCACACTCCTGCGGTTGTCCATTTTGTCATAGGTTGCTGGCAGATTACAGGCCTTCCATAGGTGCCACCAAGCCCCATATCGGCCATGGGCCCCCGTACCGCCTGGTCACGCTGCTGCTGGGCCCACAGTGTGACCTGGGTCCCTGTACCGCCTCCCATTGCTCCCACTCTGCCATGTGCCACTTTCAGGTCTCCTCACGCTCCTGCTGGTTTCCATTTTGTCATAGGTTGCTGTATGGCCTCCCATTGCTGCTGCCTCCACCGCCACACTGTGGCTCCAAACACTGGTTTTGGCCCCGTGACTGGCCAAAGGAGTGAAGTGTGCAGTGATTCTAAGATCGACGGCACTCATCTGCATGTCATACTGACAGACAGTATTATTTCTCTTCCCCAGCAGACTCCAAGGGCATTTAAATTAAAGGTACAGTGTTCTGCACTAATATTAAGTCTCTCTGAAGCCTAGAAACACCCTTTTTTAAGTTAAATTCACAGCGAATTTATTCGACTCGAATCGAATATTGTCCACGAATTCGCCGAATCAGTCGAATCGAATTTTTCATTTCTTCGCTCATCTCTAATTATTATGCTCCAAATTACCTTTTTAAACATTCCAAAATATGAAAGCATTTCTTTTCTCAAAATATTTTGTAGCTGTGAGATTATGCTCAAATATCCCTTACTAGTACAGTGGCTGCCAATCACAGGCACAGTTCTATGCACACCGACAATTAAGGTTCTGTCTACGAGATCTCTTTTTATAATTCATTGCTGAATAACTTTAACTAGAGGGGGGGCCCAGGATACCACAGACAATAATATCAATCAATAGAAGGACAAACTTTTCATTAATCTTCTTTATAGTAGCCTTTCCTGAGGGTAACAGGGAATGACACGTATATCTAGGACTCTATTAGAGCAGCCCCAATCCATATAGAACCCTCTGGCACTTATTTTCCTTCTGGAATTTGCCAAACTCACAGTCCACAGCAAGGTCTTTGCTCACAGTGTCCCAGGAACTGTCTGCCACCCAACATCCACAGGTAGATCCTCTATGAGGGTGATACAGAGATCCTTCTCTAGACCAGGACTTCAGAACAATGCCCTCAAACAAAATCCAAATCAGTCTTCTCTAGGTCCTCAACTCAGCTCCTGCTGGGCGCAGACTGAAATCTCTTCTCAGAAGCTCTTTCCTAGGAGCAACAACTGGAACCCTCCTTGGAGAGGAAAGAATACTTTGGCAAAGCCTCCCAAACCTTTATCACTTCCCCAGCCACCTTCTGGATACCGATGCCTCCTTGTAGGGATTGGCTGTGGCATGATAAATATTCATACTGGTAATTTGAATGTCCCTGCCCTATATTCAGGAAACCTCTTCCAGAAGCAGGTGGGATCAATCAAACACCCAGCAGTCAGGCTATGGTAGCATACTGTATATGTTGTACTTAAACAGCAGTAAATTTGTTTTAAAACAAGTTCTTACTGACCTTTGTAGCTGAAGGAACTGTGAAACAATTCATCCATAAAATTCACAGCAGAAGCACCGAAGTCAGGGTCTAAACCTGATCAGGTCACTCTGCAGTGACTAGGCAGCATTCTAATCTCTAATGTAAAATGTAAAAATGGTACAAGTGTTTATGGAGAAGAATCAAAATAAGCTGACTGGAATAACTTCAGTGGTTCTGCTGAGATCTTTGAGGATGAATTTCTATACAGTACCCGCAGTTACAGAAGTCAATGAGAGTTTAAGAGTTCAATTAATACTTTATAATACGTAAATATATTAATACCATAGCATAGCTTCAGATTCATTTAGGCTTAACTCCAAATGCCCTATAAAACAGGGAATATTGTTAATGCTTAAAAAAATCAATTTTTAAAGGGAGCTCAGCCCAATGTAAAATCATCACCATGTAAAAACACTCCTAAAAAAGCTCCTTTGGAAGAAAATAAATATATGCTGACCTTGCATCCAGCTTCCCATAAGAGAGGGTGACGTAACAATCCTTCCTGCGAGAACATAGGAATTCTGAGTATCAAAAATATCATTCCAATCACATTCCAGCACAGTGCAGAAGGATCTTTTTGTGAGATTTGGAATACTCAGTGTTTCCAGGATCTCCTTGGAAGGGGATGCAGTGGTTGTACAAAGACAGCCACAGGTCCTAATTTGACAGATGTCCAGGAGTGGGTGCATGACCAAACACCAGCACCTGCATACCTGTGTGCAGCTGTGTCCGTACAGCTTCTGTGTCTCCATAGAATAACAGGCTGCCTACACAAATTTTCAGACAACTCCTGCAGCATTAACAAATCACTCATCCACAATGTATGGGCCACAGCACCCTTTTGAATGAAGCCTAAATAAGGCCACATATTTGTCACCTTTCACACAGGAGGTACAAAGTCCCATGAAAAAAATAAATTTAGTCATTTTGTTTTATTATTTGCTGAATTCAAAATTTGTACAAGTGATAGAACAGATTTTTAGTTAGCAGATTCAGTAATGATCAAAGCAATCCTTTGTAATGCACAATATTTAAATGACTGCTTATTTGTGTATGAATCTTTGCCCAAGGCGTCAGCATAGTTAAGCACACCTCAGAATTCTTCTTAAAATATTTTTGAGAACATTTTAAACTAGAAAGCATATTGACAAATATGTTCTCTGAATATCCTTAAAAATCATTGTGCCCATAGAGGCATACATATTCATGATAGCATTTGTAGCTATATAAAATATTTACAGCATTTCCTTCTGACCTAGTAATAGTTGAAAGTACCGACTTATCAAGCTGTATAAGCAAAAGAAAATATAAAAGTAGAATTTCTGTATGGGATCAAACATTTATTTTCTAAGCTAAACTAAAAAGTCATCCCCTGTAGTGGGGATGCACCCACGCTGCAAGGGATAACTACTCGTTTACACAAAAAAGGGAGCATCAGCCTTGTGAATTAACCAAGACGCAATTTATTTAAAGTATAAAAGTAATGTACTCACAAAAATAAAGCCAGGGCTCTGATGAAGAAGGGGGAGCATCCTCGAAATGTGTCAGAATCTGCAGGACTCTGGGACACCCGTTCAGTCTATCTGGAAGAACGGTACCAGTTCTGGGGTTTCATTTGGAAATTTGAGATGGGTGTGATGCTCTGCATTGTTTGTGAGTACGTAGCTTTTAGCGCCGGGGCACGCGGTGCCACTTGTCATGCAACTTGACAGATCAAAATCTCATGACAAGTTGCACCTATTTGCGACTATGGTACCGTTCAACTGAGTTGCACTGACTTTGAAAATGGTTCCTGTACAATTTATTTGCAATTTCATGTGCAACTTGCATTGACATCTGCAGAGGTGGCTCTATAATTAGGCAAATTAGGTGTCTGTCTGAGGCCTCGTGCTCACAGGGGCCTTGCAGCCACCTATTTTGCCTACCACAGCTGGCGTGCCTCCCCCTCACTTTCAACTACGCCCCTTCCCATGGTTCTCGGAATCTCCTGCTATTTCCGTAGCCCGGGAACACATTCGCGAGCTAGGAGAGGGAGAGCGCTGTAAAACCAAAGTAAATCCATGTCTCGATCTCGCATGCAAACAGTGAAACCAGATGACAAGTCCAGTTTCAGATGCACCCTTTCCTGGCCAGTACAGCCAGGGGACACATCTAACCAAGCCGACCTGTGCTTGATTAGATGGTGTAAAGGGCAGGGGAGACATTGTGATCTATTAGACCCCTAATGTCTCCATAGAGAGTACCTGTCACCTGTCCAAAGCTATCACATAGGGGTGTATTAACCCCTTGTGCTAGCAATCAAATAAAAATACATTTTTTTTAAAATTAAAATTATAATAAAATATATTACAATTTTTAAAACAATTGCCGTAACCCACATTGCCCTGCACACCTGTGCAAATGCAAATGCAAGCCCAGGGTGTGCATGTGTATGTAAGCCACGGTTGAACCACACGTGTGACATATATCTGTGAACGTCAGAGTGAGAACAATAATTCTAGCACAAGAGCTCCTAGTTAACTCTAAACTGGTGAGCTGTAAAGGCTTTTAAAGCGTCACTTATGGTGTTTTTTGAGCACCGTAGGTTTTGGTGATATCACGGGTGCACACAATTTTAAGACATGGAATGTTTGGTATCTATTTATTCAATGCAATATATATTATATTTTAACCAAAAATGTATATTCTGTTGTGTGTTTTTGCACTAAAATTCATTTTATTATATTTTTTTCCTGAAATGTTGTGTTTAATAAACAATTGTGCAAATATCATGTGACATAAAAAGGTGCAAATATCACCATTTTATTCTACATGGCCTCTTCAGAAAATGAGTGGGGCCTCATGTCTAAATTTTGCCTAAATCTTCACAAAGCCTAAAGCCGCCTCTGGACATCTGTGTATGAAGTCTCACAAATGTCGGCAAGCTGCACATAAAGTCGCACTGATTGGGGGCTTTGAAATTGCACTGTAGTAGTGTGATTTCAAAACCGCATTTGACAGGAAACAGGGCTTAATTGTGTCCCAGTTAATGCACAAGGCTGGTGCATCCTCTGCTGCTGTGTAGTGCTCACGGATTCTCCAGCCTGAAGAGGGAAGCAAGGCCAAGTGGATTCTAGAAGATCAAGACTTGGGTTATGTGTTTGACATGCCTAGAGTCTAGAGAGAGTTTTTCCCAAAAGAACTTGTTTAGTCTGGGAGATGTGAAAAGAACTTTTACTTACCCAGTCTTCTGCTCCTTTATTCTGGTGATGGACTGCCAGTTGGCATCCTCATGTCTAGTTCAGGGTTCTGCATTGGTCCTGATGATGTCAGAGGGTCTTAGACTACTGGAGCACAAGGGAGAAGAGGCTGCAGGAATCAGTCTACCAGTGCAGAGGAGCCTGCTGGAGAGAAGGATCAGGTAAGTAAACTTGGTTTTCTCAGTCCTCTTGGTATAAATGATCAATTTAACCTTGCAGTGCAGATGAAGCCCCAGTGCAAGGCAGGATGTTTTCTGGAGTTCAGCTTTAACATCAAAGGAAAAAAGTTTGAGGTAGGTGCCATAACAGCAATCGGTTACTGAGTTGTAAGTTATACATAAGCAATTTACAGTTGCGCTCCAACTGGTTGCTAACCTGCTTCTCACTTTCTCAGTTATTGGAGACAGCCAAGGTCAGGTATCAGGATTAAGCTGATAGCAGTGGCTGGGGCTCTGTGGTGGTGCAGGGCACAAAGGAAACACTTGACAGGTATCAGTTCCCAAAGGGTCACAAAGTGGCAGCAGAAGTACAGTAAGGGACACTGGGTTACTCTGAACACAGAATACTCCAAACTAGGAAAGGAACTGGATTCAGGGTGCCTGCATATTCAATGATGATAAGAGCCCTAAGAAGGGCAGAGGCGCAAGCTAAGAAGCAGGTTACCCAGGTACTGGAACACTGGAAGTTCTCTTGGACTACACAGGGCGCACAGGTACATGAATGTTGGAAGTTCTCTTGGAGTAGACAGGGCACACAGGTACTGGAACACTGGACGTTCTCTTGGAGTCCACAGGGCACACAGGTAATGAAATGCTGGAAGTTCTCTTGGAGTCCACAGGGCGCACAGGTAATGGAACACTGGAAGTTCTCTTGGAGTCCACAGGGCACACAGGTAATGAAATGCTGGAAGTTCTCTTGGAGTCCACAGGGCGCACAGGTAATGGAACACTGGAAGTTCTCTTGGAGTCCACAGGGTGCACAGGTAATGGAATGCTGGAAATTCTCTTAGAGTACACAGGGCACACAGGTACTGGAACACTGGATGTTCTCTTGGAGTACACAAGGCACACAGGTACTGGACCGCAGGAAGTTCTCTTGGAGTACACAGGGTACACAGGTACAAAAGTGCTAAAGGCTATCTTGGAGTATATAGGGCACACAAGTACAGAAATGCTAAAAGCTCTCTTGGAGTACACAGGGCACACAAGTACAGAAACGCTAAAAGCTCTCCTGAAGTACACAGGGCACACTGGTGCATAAATTCTGAAGCCACACGGGAACACAAGGATTCACAGAAATAAGAGAAACTCTCACAGGGAGCTCAGCAGCTAACATACGAATGCATTGCTCAAACACTAAGCAGTACAGCAACTGTGTATTTATTGGCGAGTTTCAGCCTGCCATTGATTTGGACAGGCTGCTGGCTGCATCTTTGCCACCCTTCTGCCCAAAATCCCTGGTATAACGCTGTGTAGGCCAAATTGCCCATGTGCATGAGCTTTAAAAACTAAAACTGAGTCAATACTAACAAGCATTCTCAGGTACAAAGCCCCTGCTCATGCACTTGGCTGAATAGGGTCGTACATCTCCCAGACCTGGGTATTTCTGTGGCAGGTACACACAGGTCTTTATGATCTGTCCCAGACAGTCAATGACAGGCTGATACTGTCCACGGCTGTTTGCACCCCTGGGCATGATTGTCTTGGGTTCATTTACTAAAGGCAATAGGCTCTACTTTGTAAGGGAATTTTAGAAAATGTGGTAAGAATTCAGTTTGCAAAGAATACCTATTCAAGTGCAAGGAAAATAAAAAAACTGTATTTTTGTTTGCATATGATTAAAGCGGAGTTCCTCTCACACTGTCAAAAAATAAAAGTCAGCAGCTACAAAAAATGTAGCTGCAGACTTTTAAAAACAGCCACTTACCTGTCCCACGATCCTGCAGTGTCTTCCCTGCAGCCCATTTCACTGGCCGTCCTGTGTTCCAGGCTCTGGCATCTTCAGTGTGGGCACCCGGCTGTGACAGCTTGCTTCTTCACAGCTCGGTGCCTACTGCGCATGTGCGAGGAGAGCTGTGCTTCCTGAATGGTTCCATAGTCTTCTGGGACCTGTCACATGTCACACAAGATTATGGGGAGGGAGGACAACTTCCATTTCCGATTGTCTAGGTGATTGCAGCGGAAGTGGTAGAGGGTACCTGTCAATTTTGGGTACCCACTCCCCAAAGGTTCTAATTCTTAATGGGGAGCAGGGGACCAGTCTTTAAAGTGGAACTTCCCCTTTTGGGTGGAGCTCCGCTTTAAACAATAGAAGTCCTGTAGAAGGCTGACTGGAAACATCAAACACTCTTTTTATGAAAAGCTGTTTGTTTTACACCAGATGTAACGGCGCGCACAACTTCCAAATAGTTACACTTTTGTCTCATCAGTCTGCAGAATATTTACCTAAAAGCCTTGTTGATAATCAATGTTTTTTGGCAAATGTGACATGAGCCTTTGTGTTATTTTTGGTCAGCAGTGGCTTTGACTTGGACCTCTCCCATGAATGCTATTTTTACCCAGTCTCTTTCTTGATGTTGAATCATGAACCTAACTGAGGAAAGTGTCAGTAGATGTCATTCATAAACCTAACTGAGGCAAGTGTCAGTAGATGTCATTCATAAACCTAACTGAGGAAAGTGTCAGTAGATGTCATTCTGTCATTCATGAACCTTAACTGAGGCAAGTGTCAGTAGATGTCATTCATGAACCTAACTGAGGCAAGTGTCAGTAGATGTCATTCAGTCATTCATGAACCTAACTGAGGCAAGTGTCAGTAGATGTCATTCTGTCATTCATGTAGCTTAACTGAGGCAAGTGTCAGTAGATGTCATTCAGTCATTCATGAACCTAACTGAGGCAAGTGTCAGTAGATGTCATTCTGTCATTCATGAAGCTTAACTGAGGCAAGTGTCAGTAGATGTCATTCTGTCATTCATGAACCTAACTGAGGCAAGTGTCAGTAGATGTCATTCATGAACCTAACTGAGGCAAATGTCAGTAGATGTCATTCTGTCATTCATGAACCTAACTGAGGCAAGTGTCAGTAGATGTCATTCTGTCATTCATGAACCTAACTGAGGCAAGTGTCAGTAGATGTCATTCTGTCATTCATGAACCTAACTGAGGCAAGTGTCAGTAGATGTCATTCTGTCATTCATGAACCTTAACTGAGGCAAGTGTCATTATATGTAATTCTGGGTTCTTTTATGACCTCCTGAATGAGTGCTTGTTGTGCTCTTGGAGGCATTTTGGCCAGCCACTCCTAGGAAGGTTCACCACTGTTCCAATTTTTCTCCAAATGTGGATAATGGCTCTCACTGTGGTTCGCTGGAGTCCCAATGCCTTAGAAATGGCTTTGCAACCCTTTCCAGACTAATACATGTCAATTACTTTGTTTCTCATCTGTTCTTTAATCACTTTAGATCGCGGCATGACGTGTTGGTTTTTTTAGATCTTTTAGCGTGCTTCACTTATCAGACAGCTTCTATTTAATTGATTTCTTGATTCAGCAGGTCTGCCAGTAATCAGGCCTGGGTGTGGCAAGTGAAATTTAACTCATCTTTCCAAAAAATATGGTTAATCACAGTTCATTCATGATTTAGCGGTTGGCAATTACTTTTGCACATAGGGCCAGACAGGTTTGGGCAGATTTTTTCCCTTAATAAATTAAATAATTTAAAAACTACATTTTGTATTTACTCCAGCTATCTTTGTGTAATGATAACATTTGTCTGATGATCTGAATCCTTTAGGTGAAACAAATATGCAAAAAAAAAAATCAGGAAGGGGGCAAATACATTTTCACAGCACTGTATACTGTACATAAGGATAATTACATTTTTTTTTTTTAAAACCAGAGTTTAGTGTGACTTTAAGGCTAAGTTCAGACTAGGTTCAGACTGTTTTACTATGAAGGCTAGAGCCTGTAAGGACCAGTATGAGCTCTGCCATGTGCATTCCAGAATATCGCACAGCTGTTTACTTCTTTCTTCAACGTTATTTGCACTGCCACATAGCAACACTTTGTTCTTGTTACCGCACAGAAGTGTGGTACGTTGAAATGCATTTGTATTACAAAATATATGAAAAATATTTTTAAAAATACATTTTCAAATATGCTGTAAGTCTTTAAAAATACAAATCTACATTTTTGGAATGCATTTACAAATATATGTAAACATATATGTTAAAATTACTTTTTTAAAAAATCAAGAATACATTTAAAAATATATATATTTTTAAATATATTCTTCAGATTTTTTTTAACATATAAAAAAGTCATTTTAACATATATTTATATATTTTTACATACATCTGTAAATACATTGCAAAAATGTAGATTTGTATTTTAAAAGACATACAGCATATTTGAAATGTATTTTAAAAATATTTTTCATATATTTGGTAATAAAAACGCATTTCAACATACATCAACATACAGTATATATATATGTATTGAACAACTATATTTAATATGGCCAGAATTGTAGTATTTTAAATATATGTCAAAATATTTTGGGAAGAATATTTTTAAAATATGTTTCAAATATATTTTTCTTCCATATGGGCATACAAACAAACATGGCGCTTGCTCAATTGTATGCTGTAGTACGCCTGTGTAAACGAGGCCTACATGTATGTGTGACAGACAAGTGACCTCCTGAATTGGTGTAAAGCATTAAGTCGAGGTTCATACCTATCCATTTTCTGCTGTGTTTTGCAGAAACGCACAGCAGTCCATTTAACATGATTTCCTATGGGACAGGTTCACATCTCCGTGTTTTCACCCGGTGCATTTTTTGGAAGGGGTCATGGACTTTTTTAAGGGCCAGTTCACACTACATGCATTTCAGTTGCTTTTTTTTCTGCATAAAAATGCACAGAAAGTAGGTGATGTGGTTGTCAATGTCATAGTTCACATCAGTGCTTGCAGTTCCAGTGCGTTCCAGCTGCAGAAAAAAAGAAGAACATGCTGCATTTTTTCTGCACATAACTGTACTGGAGCATGGTAAAACGCACCAAAAACGCACTGGAATGCACATGTCTCTATTTAAAGTGAAGAAAAAGAGAGGGGAAAAGAATAACTGGAATGGATAAAAACACACTGCCAAAAACGTGCATGCAAAAATGCATCCGGAACGCATCTAGACTGCGTTTCTATAGTATGAACTGGCCCTAAATGCAAAACAATGTGGTTCTGGTGCAGTTTTGATGCAGTTTGTCATGTTCCAGTATGGTTCTGTGCAGAAAAAATGCAGCATGTTTTACTTTTTATTCTGCACCGGAATCTGACTGGAACTGACTGCACTGGTGTGAACCAGGGCCATTAGAATACATGGAAAACACTGGGCATGCATTTTTAATGCAGAAAAAAGCGCACTGAATCGTATCTAGTGTGAACTAGCCCTCAAAGGAGATGCTGCAGAAAAGCATGTAGTGCGTTTTTGACGCTTTTCACGTTCTATTCTGCCCAGCAACAAGTTGAAGAAAAAAAAACACAAAACGTGGCAAAAACACATGTGCAAGTACACAAAACGCACCACAGAAACACGCAAAATGCAAACTGCATAGGTGTGAACCTGGCCCAGAAGAAGGCAGACTTGGGCTATCTCCTGCCAGTATTCAGGCCACCAAGTAGGCCGAGCAGCTTCCTATTCACATGGAATAGATGTATCAGTTGGTCAGGGGAAGTTGTGAGCAGTCTGTTGCTATGGTTACCAGGCCTGCACAGCAAGTTTTAGTTTCCTAGTAAAGTTCCTCTGAGAGTTGTGTGTAAACGGAGCAAGAGGGGTCTTTTATGTAATCCCATAGCTCACACCTGGCTCAGTCATTTCTATTGTCAGGTACGGAAAGCCTCCATTCTTTTTTCCCGTCAGGGGAATCACAGAGAGATTGACAGTTAATTGCAGGGCAGGGAGCGATACACAAACACACCTTGTGGTCTGTCTGTCCCATAGCACGTTACTTAGTTACCAAAGTTTATCCTGACTTGTTGGAAGTCATTCAGTCAGCTCAGGATTGTATCTTGCGCAGGCTGGCTAGTTATAAGCTCAGGAAATAATAATAAATATACAAGTGCGATGGGACATTGGAGGGGGAAGAGTTTCTGATTTATACCCAGATTTTCCACCTTTACATTACAATGGAATCATCGCTGAGTCCGAAGCTGCTCAAGGTAAGACCATCTTCCTTTTATTAGTCATTGACCACCTCGTTGTTTGATTACTGCTTGATTTATAGTGATCTCTTATAAAAGGGCGTGCGTCGATGTGCATTCTGATCAAACGCAGCCGTTTCCATTTGAACGCAGCTGTATGCACTAGTGGAAAATGTAGCACTTGACAAGAAAATGCAGCGCTTTACCTGCAATTCAAATTCACCCTAAACTCCAGAAAACACTCACTTCCACCTTCCAGGGATGCGATGGTGAAATCCCACGCCAGCGACTCTCATCTTCTCCCTGGGCTGCTTCTGGATACTGAGTTTTCAGTATCTTGATTGGTTGGTGGAGATGATGTCATTCCGCGCATGCACACAGGAGTCTGTCATTCTGCCGCAGTTAGGGCTCATTCACATGGGCAGTGGCCTCTAAAAAGTAAACAACATTTGGATTGCTCTTCAAAGGGCATTTGACAGGCTATGAGGAGGAGATATGCTGCCTCCTCACCACCTGATTTAACTCTGTAAGACTAGGTTCACACTCATGCGGTGCGGTACATCACATGTCATTCGCACAGGAACCGCACCCTATTCCTGTGCAAATCACATGAGAATTCTGTGCAGTGCGATTTGAGCCATACATTATGTATGGCTCAAATCGCACGCATACGCACCAAAAAGGTGCAGGACCCTTTTTTTGGTCCGCACTAGAATCGGATTGCATGGGTATTCACACCTATGCGATCCGATTCTGCACATCGCACCGCGTTTTGCAGACCGATTTCGGGGTGTCGTTAACTTAACATGCACGCCCGCAGCGGTTTGCATGAATGGGGTGCAGTTCTAATTCGGTGCAGTATTTGCACAGAAAACACTGCAAATTCTGGACCGCATCAGTGTGAACCCAGGCTGAATGTCACGCTACCACACCACAATCATGTGCAAATGGATGCAGTTGCGGGGAAGTTAGAATGCAGCATCATAGGCTTGTATAGGTTGCATTCAGACGCAGCAAGGCTTTGTTCACACCAATGCATTTTTTAGTGCTTTTATTCTGAAACACACTACAGTCCATTTAACATGGTTTCCTATGGAACATGTTCACTTCTATGCTTTTTGAGCTGCTGCATTTTTGGAAAGAGTCAGGTACTTTTTTAAAAGCAAAAACCGGCGTTTTAGCATTCAATGGAGACACTGCTGAAATGCATGGTAGTGCGTTTTTGCTGCATTTAGCGGTTTGCGTTTTTATTCTGCCCAGCAGCCAAAAAAAATCTACTTTAACCACTTGGCTATCGGGCATTTATGCCCCCTTCCTGCCCAGGCTAATTTTCAGCTGTCGCACTTTGAATGACAAATGCAATACTGTACCCACATGATATTTTTATAATTTTTTCACACAAATAGAGCTTTCTTTTAGTGGTATTTATTCACCACTGGGTGTTTTATTGTTTGCGCTATAAACAAAAAAAGAGCAAAAAAGTGGAAAAAATAAAAGTTTTTCTTTGTTTCTATTATAAAATTTTGTAAACAGGTAATTTTTCTCCTTCACTGATGTGTGTTGATGAGGCTACACTGATAGGCAGCACTGATAGGCGGCATTGATAGGCGGCACTGATGAGCTGGCACTGATGATGCTGCACTGATGGGCAACACTGATGGGCGGCACTGCTGGGCGGCACTGATGAGTGGTACTGTTGGGCACAGGTGGGTGGCACTGATGGGTACTGATGGGCACAGGTGGGTGGCACAGGTGGGTGGCACTGCTGAGTACTGATCATCAGGGCAAGCCCTTGGACTCTAAAGCCGGCCATTCATGGGTCGAATTCTGAAAGAATTTTCTTTTGAAATTCTCTTCTAAGAATTTTTGTTTGAATTTTGCACCTATTAGTGGGCCACAGCAATGGACGATTTTCAAGCAGCCATTGAATTTGAGTGATTGGGCATGTTGGAAATGTTTTGAAAAAAACCCTGAATTTCTAATCAATGATGGGAGAATCATGCGAGAAATATAATCAAAAAGGAAATAAACATGCTGGACAGAAAAGAAAATTGTAGCAACATGTGAAATTGAAGGCTTAGTTGGTCAAATTTTGAAATCAATGGTGGCACCATCGGATTATAAAACACATGAAACTTCAGAATTTCTGAAGAAAATATGTTTGGAATTAGACCCACATATGGCCTGCTTTGGGCTGCATTCACATTTGAGCACATTGTAGCTTGAAGCTCCAAGCTCCAAAAACGCTCAGATCTCTATGGTGCCTGTTCACACATGATCGCGTGAACAGACACCATAGAGAACAATAGATTTTTTAAATTTGAGCGTTTTTGGAGCTTCGAGCCTCAAGCTACAAAATGCTCAAGTGTGAATGCAGCCTTAAGCCCTTTTCACCAGAACCATCTGAACAGGTCTGCCTGGCAGTTTTTCAGGCAGCCCTGATTGGATGGTTCATGCATCCCCTATGGACAGGCGGATATAAACGGACTAGTGTCCTTTTACACCTGCCTACCTCTTGGTCTGATCCGGTCTGCTCAAAAAAAGAAAAAAATGGAAGGGGATCTGTCCCTTTCCATTTAGGAGGAGGGAAGTAGTGTGTAATAATTTAAATGGGTAGTTAAGTTACTCCCAGCTGCCCATAGAGCAGAGTGAGCTCGGTCCACGTCCATTCTGCATAAACTGAGCGGACATGGACATGTCACCTGCCCACCCGACTCTGATCAGCAGGGGATCTGTGAACAGATCTCCTGCTGATCAGAATGGAATCTGCCCTGTCTGAAAGGGACCTTAGTCTGCATTCAGGGCCATAGTTACATTCGTAAGCGTGTTTATGCAAGCTGAAATACGGCCATATTTTACACTATGTAGTGCAATATCCCGATGTTCATGAGCCCTTAACATGTGTTTACATACATTTTTATGCAGTCAGAGAATCTAATCTGCCCCTGGACACACATAATTCTATTTTGGCTAAATTGAATACACCTCAGGGTAATTATACATGGTGAATTGTACCATTTAAAATCATTATATGCATTAATATGCAATGAGTAATATCCCATAAAAACATGTATAACATTACCAGTGTGAATGACACCTAAATAACATAATAGGCTCAGCTCACTAATATGGATACGACTGCTGCTAAGTCTAAAAATAAGAAGTCCTAAAATAGTAGCTTACCCTCCACTCGTTCCAACAGTGCCATTCTTTTCCATCTGGTCTTCCATCCCTATCTGTTTTACCTGGCAATATTGCCAGATTATTATCTTCCAGTCCTAGAGGGACAATGTTGACCATACACTGTTGAAAAATTAACCCATTTAGTGGCCCTGCTGTGTACCTGCTACATGACATCCCTCCACTGAAAAATCAAAAGAACCACATAGAAGATTAAAAAGAGAAAAAGACTCCACAATCAGATTGAATTATAGAATATTTAGAACTCAGCCGCTAGCACAAAGTTTTTTGGATACTTGCTTGAGGTGATTGTAGCCATATTAGTGCACTTGTGTGTGTCAGAAACAACTGAGTACCATCCGTTATACTTTTTTTGTTTGCACTAACATACAATGTTTCAAGTGGGAGGCGGTTCTCCCTGGATTGCCTGGGGAGGATTGAGAGGAGGCAGTGGAGGTCTGTTTTCAAGATTTTATTAGTACTGTTGATAGGTTTATTCAATTCAAATTCGTACGTCATCATCATTATACTCAGCTCGGCTGGCCCGCATGGGCTTTGTATAGGTGTCCTCGTGTCCCCGTTGTGATCTTGGGGGTTGCTGATTTGATGCACATGTTTTGAGCCTGTCCGGCCCTTGCATCATACTGGCAGGATCTTTTTGCTTTCTTTGATGAAAATTTGCATTTGCCGGTGCCATGTACCCCAGAGGTTGGCCTGTTTTATTGGTATTGGTATTTTGAATGATTTTGTCCCTCACACAGTCTAGGATATTGCTACATCTGCTCCTGTTTTATGCTAGAAAACTTATTTTATTTTGTTAAACTGGAAAGGTGATACTCCACCTTCTATACATCATTTTTATCGAATGGTCAATCTAATGCTGCCTCAATATAAGCTGATCTATAAGGAACGGGCCTAAAAAATTCACAAAAATCGGGCAACCTTGGCTGGATGTGGCGGACTCTTTCTGGGGGGATACTCTCTTATCACAACCACTGTTGCAGAGTTCTATGGCTTGAGTGGTGAAATTTAAGTGTTACTGATCTCTTCTGGTGCTTATGGGGAATTGATGGTGCGGGTGTTTGTGGCTGTTTGTGGCTGGTGTGTCTGTTTTAACTGTGTGTTTGACTGTTTTTGATTGTTGATCTGGTATGCTGCTGTTGTTTTTTGTTTTGTAATTTTTACTGTTCTCTGTAAAGGACTCATTGCCTAGCAATCATTTATTGGTTGTGTCTAATCCCCTTCTATGTACCCTTGCTCTAAAGTTTTAGTTTTTGTTTCCTGTTATTATTTATCATTTGTCTCACTTTTTTCTGTTATTGTTTGTGTTTTACGAATGCAAAATAAATAAACATTTTTTTTTACAAAACATACAATGTTTCAGGACAAGCTTTCAGTTGTACCCTCTTCTTGAAGCACTGCTCGGACCTTGAAGAAGGGGGTACACGCCAAAAGCTTGTCCTGAAACGTATGTTAGTGCAAATAAATAAGTATCACTGATGATACTCAGTTGTTTTTGTTTTTAGATACTAAAACTTATAGAAAGGGTCCAGTCCAAAAAGTGCAGCGCTAAATATTATTAAACTTAAAAAAAACATTCACAACGTATCCTAAATTAATATAACTTAATGACAATACGAGTGAAAACAATAACTGTGCTGCTTATACTTCACACAGCCAATATAAGTGATCATAATAAAAAGACAAAGTGATCACTCATACACAATACAAATTGTGACCAATCTTAACATGATAAAAAATAGTCCAACAAATGCATATTCTCCTATAAATGTTCATAGGAGAATGCACGTTTGCTGGATTTTTTGTTATCACGTTAAGATTGGTCACAAATTATATTTTATAATCACTTTGTCTTTGTTTTTTATTATGCCCGTGTGGAAGATTGTCAGCCTAACATCACCTGCATCTAATCACATGTAGGCACTTTGGTTATTTTGCCAGCCAGCGGGGCAGTATGACTACACATATAATTTCTGTTTGCCCTTGAGATGGTTTCTGTATATTTTTTATGGAAATATAACATTCCAGCGAAGATTGATTGTCAAAAAGATTGGAAAGCACTGTGTTACTATTGCTTACCCCACTGTATATACTGTACATGTTTGATTCTTCTCTGTAGTTTGTCACAATGTTGTTTGAGGAAAGGAACCTGAGTGACACCAAAATGTTGGCACTGCAAATGTTTTGACAAACTGTGAAACAAACATTCCTCTGCAGTGCTGGTAACTTTTGGTACTTTACCAAACTTTTTACAAAGAAACTTCATCTCCTCTTACCTTTTTTGCTGGCTTGTGCTCAACATACTCCCATGATTAGCAAATCCAGCATTGTCCTGCTGTAAACCATCAGCTCCACCACCGCTCCACCTCCACACACCATTAGGAGCCAGTCGTCTCATCTGGGTCCTTGCAGCTGGCTCCCTGATGACATTGCACTGGGTCCTCCCCCCTCTAGCTGTTGGGCAGAAGCCGATGCCTCCTGAGATATGGAATGTAACTATCCCAGGAGGCTGCTGGAGCAAGGCTGCCTAGGCAAAAATGGAGACAGGGAATGGGGTGGAACAAAAATCCCTCTCCTCCCCCCCAAAAAAAATAAAAATGGCAGCTTTTCAAGTATGCAATACTGCATGGTCATCTTTTGCTGTGGAGCCACAACTATCACATGGGTGTGAAATCAATTGTTTGCAAGAACTTGTGAAACTTTATTTTGCATCATCATTATTTTATTGACACCTCCATTGGATGATTTTCTGATTTCTTCCAACACCTTACTGAGACTCTCAGTTATTTTAATGAATGATAACCCATGTGTATATCCAGCCACTCAGGAGTTATTTCTCTTCCCATGGTGTTAAACACTGATTCATTGGAGAGAAATCATCCCCTAAAGTTTCTTCAGAAAGCAACACTTCCAAGAATGTCCATCTCCTGTGTCCCCCGTGTTGCTCAGTGGCTCCACCTTCTGATCCCTACATTGCTGCTGTGTCTTTAGTGGCATGGGGGCGATGGGAAAAACTGAGTGCTGTGGGGAAACACAGGAGATCAGCACTGCTGGAAGTGTTGGTTTCTAAAAAGTCTTGGGGGGACAATTTATCTGCAATAGCGGGTGCTCTGTGGCATGACTAGAAGGAGCGGTAGAGAGGTAAGCACCTTCTTTAGAGTCCTTTCATACAAGCTTTCTTGTCAGTTTTTAATTCAAGGCTATGGGCAGGTGAGTATAAATGCATGCATGTCTGTTTACATGTACCTACCTCCGAGTCTGTCCAATTACTTTTAGTTTTTCAGGACCTAAAATTGACAGATCGGAGGTAGCCTGATATAAACGGACACAAGTCCATTTACATGCAGCAGCCCATATATCCAACACTGGTCTTCAAATGTCAAAATGTGGACAAAAAAACTGAATGGGCATGGATGTCACAAAATTGATATCAGTCCTATTCTGCTGTGTATTGATAGGGGATCCATTTATGGATCCCTTTGTAAAGGAGTGAAGCGAACCCATGTGAAAGGATCCTTACTGGTAATATCTTTTTTTTGGAATTCTATTTAAACAAGAAGTTTATTTTTAAAGTGTACAGTATGTACTGGCAATTTAATGTAAAATAGAAAGCACTGCAAATTTATATCATATTTTAGTATATGAGTAATGTTGATGTATGCAGCCGTTCTAATTCTCCACAGCGATGTCACTTTTTAGTCTGTGCAACAGCCACAGAACTACGAGACCGTGTGGTGGCACAGCCTCAAGGCTTTATGGAATATGTAGACTAATGTTCATGCTTCATTTGGTCTAGCAACTTCTATAATCAGCAAGATCACTTGGCTGTGTCTTCCAAGATAGTCTTTATTTCCTCCAGGTATCATTTACTTTAATTGAAGGCCATTATGTCATTTCCTTTTCTGACATTGATTTGTGCTTTAAATATTATCCATTAAATGTCCCCTGTCTACTAAACAAATCTCCCATTTACACTGGTCTGTCATTAGCATCTCGCTTACTTCTTTTTACTGGAGGTGAAGGAGAGGAGCTGTATAGAGGGGTTCTGGAGATGGAGGAAAGAGGTAGCACAGAGGGGCATTTGAATTAAAGGGGACAAGAGCACAGAGAGGATGATGGAGGTATATGAGGGAAACAATGCAGTGGAGCTCTGGAGGCAGATAGGAGAAGCAGTATGTTGGTGAAGAAAATAGGTAATATGGTGAAGGAGAACTGGACACAAGAGGAATAGAATGGTTGGTACTGGGGATAGATGGGGGAAAGAATTTCAGGGGAGCACAGATAAGAGGAGCAATACCAGGGGGGTGCTGCAGAAAGTATGGTGGTTCTGTATGAGAGGAGCACATTTTTGGTGGATCTGATTTTGAGAAAATTTGCAATGACTATATATCTTCAGCAGAATATATTTTTTTTAATTTACATAAACCAAGTGTAATCTCCTGGTTTTCCTTTAAATATTAAACATTAGACTATTGTGGGATAATAAATTGCAATTTTATTCAACCTTAAAATTGTCTGCAAAACAGCACCAAAAGCATCTAAAAGGTTTCTCAACCAAGGTTCCTTGTAACCCTAAGGTTCCTCCAGAAGTTGCTAGGGGTTCCTTGAGCAATGAAGAGTTTCTAGCTGCTATCAATTCTCTTTTGTGTGTGAGGAGGCATTTCCCACTAATCAACAGAGTAAGAGTGTACTTCTCCACTGACCATTAATATAAAATGTCTTTCTCCCACTGGCCACCTATTTATAAAACCACTACACTAACTACCAATATAAGAAGGCACTTTTCCACTGACCACCAATGTAAGGGGTGCTACAATTTTCACTGTTGGTGGTTCTTTTCTGTCCATGATTATTATTATTTGTGTAGCACTACCCCCGTAGGAGTCATTGCGTTTTGGGTTCCCCTAAGCTATGCACAAGCAGGCAACATGCATTTGCCACACTTTGTACACTGGAGTCAAAGAACAGTCCTTCAGCTTGGCTTTGTAAATTTATTAAGGGGTTAAACTTGGATGGGGTCTTTGGGTATATGGGATGCCCAAGGAACTACAGAAACCATGGATAAACTCCTTAGCAACTCCTATACCTTCTCAGACCCTGGATGATTCCTCCTCTTCACCCAGCTGCCTTGAGGGTGTCCCTGGGCAAGGGGGCCCAGAAGCTCCCAATTTAAAACAAGTAGTCCCGGAAGAGAAGCTAGTTGGGTTCTCCACCTGACTGCCCTCTCCCCTTATCCGGCCTAGGGGGTGCAAGAATTACTCACATTGTCCTTTCCGTCAGCCCCCTCCCAGGCTCCAAACTCCAGCTCCTCACTCCATCTTCCACCCGACACTGACTGACTCTGCTCCCAGACTCAGCCACATTTGAGGGTACTGGTCACCATGCGCAGCCTCCTGCCAGGGAATTGGCCAAGGTCCCTCAAACATGCAGAGCTGAGCCTTCTCCCCTCCTCCAGAAAGCTCTCAGGTTTCTAGGGAGGTGGGAGGGCTCCAGAAGCCCTGACCTGACAGAGCTTTCCAGCCTGTCCTGAGGTGACCTCTCTACCTCACTCCCCAGGCGGACTCACCTCCCAGGCTACTACTTAGCCTCTATCTAACAAAAACTACCTATAGCGTAGTGTTAAAAATCTGCTCTGGGTGTTGAATATGCTAGATGCACTGCATTCTTTATTCTTTTTATGTATTACTATAATTATAGCTTACCACTGACCATAAAAGAATTAAAACACCTCAAAGTACCAAAACATATAATTACACTATTAAAAAAGGGGAGGAGTCCCCAGTGCTATAACGCTTAACCACAAAACTTGCATAAGAACCTGGCTTAGACTCTATAGACTCTATACCCCACCAATAGTTTCATTAAATCAAAAACTATTATAATACATTTTTATGCACACTGGATGTTTTCAAAGTGGTTTTAAAAGCTAAAGCTTTTATACCTTCATGCATTCTATACATGAAGGTAAGAAACCTTCCGTATGCTGCTCCCCCTACAACCCCACCTAAAAGAGACCCGAGCCCAATCTCGATGCAGCACTGTGCATGGGAACCATGTCTCTCTCTTCTCATTGTCCACTCATAATGGTCAAAAAAGTGTATCACACAGGCAATTGTTTAATATGTGGCTTTAGAAGAAATGGGCAAGTAAGAAATGCGTGATGAATTTCAAAAGTCAAAAAGTGATATAATTTGCACTCCCAGTAAGTGGTTTTACATGGGCATCAGGCATGAGAAAGGGTGCTAGACCCCCTGATTGGTCTTGCCACAATGCCCTGGCTGCATCAGAAGCGTTATTACATGTCAAATAGTGTTTTACATTCGTAATCAGCCAATGAGGATTATTTTCCTGAAGTGACATCATGAACTTATGGAAGAATATGCTTCTTGGTTTTGTATGTCTTGTGTTGAGGAAGCATGGATAATTTTACAGTGCTGTTTGCCACAGCTGTATCTCCTATGTCTCATCAACATCATGTCATCAGCATCAGCCTCTTCTGCATCTCTTGTTCTTAGATTGTAAGCTCCAAGGATCAGTGCCCTCCTAACCCTCTTCTATTGAACTGTATTGTTGCTGTATTGTCTCCTGTTATATTGTAAAGTGCTGAGCAAGATATATAAATCCTGTATAATAATAAAAATAATAATAATCTTTGTAGTAGCAATGCATGGGGTCATAGAGGTGGGGGAGGCTATGAAGCACCTTGATGAGTGCCTCAGGGCTTGTTCACATGGGTGGCAGCCCTTGCCACCCCTCTGAAACAGAATGGTAGTGAAGTGAAAGAACAGCAGCACCAGGCAGTCGGGAGGTGATACTGCTGCTTTCCTGAATACCCATTTTTTATTTTTGGCAGCTGAATGAGGATTTTTTAATGTTTTGTACATAATGCATCAAAACTACAAGCAAAGTGTTTGGCGTATGATTGCAGCACGGCACCATTCACTTAATGGATAGAACACATTTGTGGAATGCGACAGAGGGTATAATGTTGCTTTGCTTTGCGGCTGCAGCATGTGTAAGACCCAAAGCAACTGCATGCTTTTTTTTTAGGTGGGCATTCAGGGTCTCAACCACCTGTTTTTATCACCCCTGGCCACCCATGTAAACAAGTTCTTGCTGTAATAGAAAGACTCAGAAGCAGCTATCTTTCTAGACTTGTGAGTGAGTACATAGTAGGTATCCAGGGGAGGTGCTTGTTATCATAGGGATAAGCTGTCAGGTACTCACCCACAACATATTAGAATGCACATGCATTGCCTTAGACTTCAAGGGTCAGAAACTGCATCTCCTACTGTGTCTACTGTCAGGCAATCATTGAAAACACATCTCTTTAGGGAAGCCGAATCCACCTCTAGCTAATCAACTCCTCCCCCACAGTTTTAACCATTTGCCTCTCCCCTTAGATTGTAAGCTCTCATGATCAGGGCCCTACTGCCTTCACTGTTGCATTGTACTGTAACTGTACTGGCTCCCTTACTTTGTAAAGTTTTTCACAGATTGTTGGTGTCACGATCGCCGCGTCAGACCCCAGACCTTCTCACCAAACTCGTGAACGAAGGACTGGCCGATCTAAAACCGCGATGTGACGTGCGCTACAATGCCACACCCAGCTGTACCCTGCACAACGATTTTCCAGCTAATGGATACCAATCGATGTGCCAGCAGCCTGAATCTATTGTTACTGGGTCAGGTTAATTATGCAATTAACCCCTTCACACTGCCACCACCTCCTTTTTGATCAGAGAAAGAGGAAACTCGGCGTTCACTATAACACTATGATGGTTGATATATTCGACTGCATAACCTGGTCATAATACAGGCCTGTTATACAGAGGGTTAAAACAAACAGTAGCGTCTGTTTAAAGGCAGGGATTCGTAAATTGCAATTAAGAGCTATAGAAACAGTTTAACACATTCAGAAAGAGATATTTATTACTAAAAGGGTCAAACAGGTGCAATAAAAATATTTACAGAGAAGATGTAACTAAGATATATATATATAAATAAAACAGCACAGCACAGCAAAGAGATAACAGGGAGAAGTTAAAGGGTTAAGTTACTTGCCATTAAGCCTTGGATGTAAGCAGATCACGTTTCACGTTTCAGAGCGAAAGGCACAGGTCTCCCCAGGTGGTATATTGATGTTAAAATTGGGAGATGTCTTCAACTAACTTACTCTTAGGCTTGACAGCCTGTTTTAATGTTTCCCAGCAGGGGGTGGTTCTGAAGTAAAAGACCAAACCCCTGTTTAGGTAGGGAACGTCGGTCGGAACCCTAAACTGGAGCCCACATCTTTCATAATTCATATTCTGGTTTATAACTTCCCATCTGCACAAGCGACAGTCCACCCGCGGGTATATTATTATGCAGACAAACCTGGGGATTATTTAGATATGAATTATGAAATTGTATGCTACACGGTTCGCGAGATCTATTTCTCTGCCTTCCCGTGCGCTTGAGATAAGGCGAGTGACCCATCAAACTGTTCGCCTGCTCATCGTCCATCCGATGAGATGTCCGGTTTTTATGTCGGTCTCTCATATTCCAGATATGAGACATAGGGGAAAAATTGATTTCTTAAAAATGTTATCTGGTGTGGGCTTCTTGGGAATGCCTTGAACTCCTGGGAAGGCTCCGTTATCTTTTCACGAGGCGTGAAATTATACAGGTACTTTGGCCAGTGAGACTCCAGCTCTCTTGGGAAAGCTGGTCCTATCTCTTCCTAGGTGAGAAAGGATACAGCTTTCACAGACAGCTCGGCACCTAGCTAATGAGGCCTTGGCTGGCCAGTGACCCATAAACAGTACACGCACACATCTGTCACTGTGCCTCTCAGGAAGGGAGGAGAAGGAGAATGAGGGAATAACATGGCTACTCTTAACAAACTGGCAGACTGTGTCAGTCTCTGTAAGAATATTAATTTAAAAAAGGACTTGTCTCATTATTTACAAATGTAACACAGTGCACAGATGTGAACGGGCTCATTAGCATCAATGTATTTTTATTACATGTGCATTTTGTTTGTTTCAAAGTACATTAAATATGTGAACCAGGCCTTATAGCTCATGGATTTAGGTTTAACCTAAAGCAAGACCCTAAATGTTTTCTTCTACCTCGGTCAGGATTACCTAATATGTGCTGCCTAATAGGTGTTTACATGTGTATGTGCATCCAAACTGTACAATATGTGTATGCTTGTAGGTGTGTATCTATGTGTATGATATATGTAAAAAAACTTTTCGCGCCGCTACTAGAAAAAATGGGACTAATGGGACAGCTACACACACCTGGCTATACCACTAGCAAAAAACAACAAACAGAAAATTGATGTTGCACTAATCACAATAATGCCACAGACATTCCAAGACAAATAATGAGATGAGAAGACTGTATATAATATACCATAACATAATCAGTAAATGGAAGGAATATGGGATTGAAGGGAAAGGTGAAATAATAAAGGTCCAAAATGAGGACCAAAAGGTGTAACAATGAACCGTGACAAAATGCACGAAAATGATCAGGCAAAAATGAAATGTTAACTAAATTACAGTAATTGTGAGACATATGAGTCCGTCATAACATAAATGAAATAACGTGAATACAACTATGAGAAAGTGGAGCAAAATGTGAAAAATACAAAATAAAATGCTTAAATATTAAAAGTGGACAAACCACTTATCACAGAAGAATGAGAATAACAACGCACAGTGAGGCCAAAAAATGTGACCATGCAACTAAAGGATCATAACACAATGTGCGTCAAAAGGCCATGTGACATAAAACAACTAATAAGTGACCATATAAATACCATAAATAAACGTGGCAAACATATATAAAGTGCAACTAGTATAAAACAGAAAATGGTGAAACAAACACACAGTGAAACCAAATGAATGTATTACTGTGCAATGTAAAATACAATAACACAATGAAGAAACAAATAACATGTGACAAAAAAAAAATATCAGAAATGCGAAATAAAGTCCATGTGCAAAAACGTTCAACAAAACCGCATCCAAAAAAAAACCCAACGTGGATAGGTAAATGATTAGTGAATCCCACACCGGCTAAAATGCCTCCTCACCTCCGCGCCCAGACCCCAAGGGGCCAAAAGGCTTTCAGGACACTCACTGCAGAGGCCCTTTAAATGGAATCCCAAACAGCGATGTAGGGATGATATTCCCCTCACTGGTGGACCATACTGTTCAGCAGTGGTAATATATCTTTCACCTTTGGACACAGAAATCAGCCAGCGCACAGAACTCCTGCCAGGGGTCCGTTGGACCAGAAAAAACAGCCAGCTCACATCACTCCCAGGGAGACAAGAAAAGGTGCTTCCATAGTGTAATATTATAAATGAATCAAATTTATTGTAAAGACAGTTACATCACTGTCACATGACTTCATCTTTTGGCTTTCAAATCACTCTACTGTTGGGGCACCAAAAAGGAGAAAAATGTAATCTAATATACATAATTTAGTTGGCCTACCGCACTGTAGTGCCTCCAGTAACACAAGTGTGATCTATGCGGTGTGGTTCGGTTGACTTCAGCCCCATTGTTCAGGAGGCAAGGGCCAGAACTCTCTGCCAAGCACTTTTACCACCCACTACTCAGACAGTTTAGTCACTTGCTACAGTGTAATTTAACCTCTTGTCTGCAGTCATGTAATTTACAGCACAATAAAATTAGTGTTTTGAAAATGAAGTGGCTGCCAACAAGAGGTTTAATTGCCCATTAGCAAATGAAATACATTTCCCTTGTAGCTTAGCTGAGACAAACAACTAAAAAAAATCAAAGCAAAGCAGAACAATTAAGCCGGCCATAGGTGGATCAAAATCTCTTCTGAACCAGCCCAATTACAATCCATGTATGGGCTAACTGGTTCTTCACAAGTCAATCAATTAATTGACTGATGTACAACCAGCCTGTCAGGTTTTTTCTGAAAGATCAGTGCCACCAGCAACACTGATCATTGTATTCACTGTGGCACCCCACTGGTAGAACACAATAGCACTGTGGGAATGATTTTTCCATCTACTGTACATGTGTGAATGGAGGAATTGGCATTGTTTTTTTTTCCAACCCTCTGGTTAAATGAAAAAAATGTACAATGTATGGCTCCTCTTAGTTTTTGAGGCTGTACTTTAGACAGACACAAAAAATATAGTTACATACTCATTCAAAAAAATCAATAAAGCAGAACTATTTTTTTTCTGAATGCAAACACTCTGAACTTGCAAGTTAGAAATATATGCATATAACAAAACCCAATATCGTGGTGCCTACTCATAACCTAAATAGTTACCGTAATGACTCAAAACCTTAAAGAAAAACAAACATATATCTATTCCAATTGCTATTGGGTAGCTGCCCCTATTAGGTGTAAACACAGTAATTAGGCCAAAAGTGATATATTGAAAAGCACTTGCTCAAAATATAATATACTAAACTTAAAAGGAAAATGAAATATAAAGTCCACTTACAGTCAGGTCCATAAATATTGGGACATCAACACAATTCTAACATTTTTGGCTCTTTACACCACCACAATGGATTTGAAATGAAAAGAACAAGATGTGCTTTAACTGCAGACTGTCAGCTTTAATTTGAGGGTATTTACATCCAAATCAGGTGAACGGTGTAGGAATTACAACAGTTTGCATATGTGCCTCCCACTTCTTAGGGGACCAAAAGTAATGGGACAGAATAATAATCATAAATCAAACTTTCACTTTTTAATACTTGGTTGCAAATCCTTTGCAGTGAATTACAGCCTGAAGTCTGGAACGCATAGACATCACCAGACGCTGGGTTTCATCCCTGGTGATGCTCTGCCAGGCCTCTACTGCAACTGTCTTCAGTTCCTGCTTGTTCTTGGGGCATTTCGCCTTCAGTTTTGTCTTCAGCAAGTGAAATGCATGCTCAATTGGATTCAGGTCAGGTGATTGACTTGGCCATTGCATAACATTCCACTTCTTTCCCTTAAAAAACTCTTTGGTTGCTTTTGCAGTATGCTTTGGGTCATTGTCCATCTGCACTGTGAAGCGGCGTCCAATGAGTTCTGAAGCATTTGGCTGAATATGAGCAGATAATATTGCCCGAAACACTTCAGAATTCATCCTGCTGCTTTTGTCAGCAGTCACATCATCCATAAATACAAGAGAACCAGTTTCATTGGCAGCCATACATGCCCACGCCATGACACTACCACCACCATGCTTCACTGATGAGGTGGTATGCTTAGGATCATGAGCAGTTCCTTTCCTTCTCCATACTCTTCTCTTCCCATCACTCTGGTACAAGTTGATCTTGGTCTCATCTGTCCATAGGATGTTGTTCCAGAACTGTGAAGGCTTTTTTAGATGTTGTTTGGCAAACTCTAATCTGGCTTTCCTGTTTTTGAGGCTCACCAATTGTTTACATCTTGTGGTGAACCCTCTGTATTCACTCTGGTGAAGTCTTTTCTTGATTGTTGACTTTGACACACATACACCTACCTCCTGGAGAGTGTTCTTGATCTGGCCAACTGTTGTGAAGGGTGTTTTCTTCACCAGGGAAAGAATACTTCAGTCATCCACCACAGTTGTTTTCCGTCGTCTTCCGGGTCTTTTGGTGTTGCTGAGCTCACCGGTGCATTCCTTCTTTTTAAGAATTTTCCAAACAGTTGTTTTGGCCACGCCTAATGTTTTTGCTATCTCTCTGATGGGTTTGTTTTGTTTTTTCAGCTTAATGATGGCTTGCTTCACTGATAGTGACAGCTCTTTGGATCTCATCTTGAGAGTTGACAGCAACAGATTCCAAATGCAAATAGCACACTTGAAATGAACTCTGGACCTTTTATCTGCTCATTGTAATTGGGATAATGAGGTAATAACACACACCTGGCCATGGAACAGCTGAGAAGACAATTGTCCCATTACTTTTGGTCCCTTAAGACGTGGGAGGCACATATGCAAACTGTTGTAATTCCTACACCGTTCACCTGATTTGGATGTAAATACCCTCAAATTAAAGCTGACAGTCTGCAGTTAAAGCACATCTTGTTCGTTTCATTTCAAATCCATTGTGGTGGTGTATAGAGCCAAAAATTTTAGAATTGTGTCGATGTCCCAATATTTATGGCCCTGACTGTATGTGCATTTCCCAATACCACATATAAACTGAAAGTCCTTTAAAAGAATGCTGGATCATGCCAATTTCCCCAGAAATTCTTCTTCACAACTTGTGTTCATAATTAAATTGCACACTCACCAGAAGGTTTTTACCCTTTGTTAAGGATGGTCAAACAGCGCCTAGTCCCCCAAGCATGTTCTCTCATGAGGTGAATCTCCAGGCTCCCCTTCATTCATTTGTATCTTTCAGATGAACTCAATAAAGCAGCAAACATCCATATAAGAGCATCAGAAGGTTTTGATCCCCTGTTAAGGATGGTCAAACAGCGCCAAGTCCTCTAAGCATGTTCTCTCATTAGGTGAATATCCAGACTCCCCTTCATTCAGTTGTATCTTTCAGATGAACTCAGTAAAGCAGCAAACATCCATATTAGAGCATCCAAGTGTAGTATTTATTAAGAACCAATATGCCAGCTGAAAATGAGTAAAATCACACTCACATCATAAGGTGCCTAAAGTCCTGCCACCAGTTTATACAGCCTGTGTGCATAAAGATGTCACCGCCGTGATGAGCTGGCTTCCTGACTTGGGGCGGAGCCTGAGTATGGCGGCAGAGGAGAGCTCAATGTAGGAGCTCTCGGACGGAGCTCCGTGTTCTGACCTCCCCAGGTCCCCTGTGATCCTCCCGAGGCATGTAGAAAGCCTTGCGGCTTGGCTCTTACCCTGGCCTGGCGGCTCCCCGAGACGAGAGGTGGAGGTTTGCGGGGGGAGAGTGGAGAGCGGCTGGTGACTAGCGGTGAGAGGGCGCTTGGACGCTGGGAAGCCGGCGCGATCACGTGACCGGCCGCAAAGCACTCCTGGGAGTTCGGGAAGCCGGCCGGCCGGCGTTCTGCGGTGGGAGAGCAGAGCGGACCTGTTGGCCGGAGACCGGTGCATTCTCCCCCTATTCCCCTGAGACCCCCAGGGCATAAAGTAAGGCAAGAGGATACCCACTGAGCCCTGGTTAACTGAAGAATCAAAGAGACTCTGGAGGGTCCCCCCCCCCTCCATGAACAAAGACCCTAGGCGACCTGAAGGTGAGAGCATTCAGCGGGGTCATTGGATGAAACATACGAGGAGGGTGAGTGACTAAAGCTGAAATCTTCTATACACTAACTGTGATGTATTACATAGCTCCCTAAAGGGTAGCAGGGGGTAAGAGAAAGGGGGGACCCCCGGTGACTGCGAAAAAGGTGGAAAAGATTTGTGGACAGAACAGCCCAAAAAGACCAGCCGGGGAATAGTGCAGAGACTTGTATACAAGAACTTTGATTCTCTCCCCCCCAAACCCATGAATTTACAACAGAGGAACAAAGAATAAAAGTTACAGAGAAAATGAAAAATAAAAGTGTAAAAGGAAGTGGGCTTAAAGGGTCCCAGACTGGTACAATTAAAAAATATACCTCCCAAGGAAACGTAACCCCAGAAAGATCCCAGAATAGGATTGAAAGAGGAGAAGCAGATTTCAGCATGGAAAATAGCCCAAGAGTATCACTAGGCCTGGACACCAGTAATCAGCAATCATTAGGAAATATAGAGACGGAAAAAGACCTACAAATACCTAATAAAAAAGAAATGGCAGAAATGTTTAAAGAACTGGAGAAAACAATAAAACAAGAAATGGTAAATATCCGAAGTGACCTGGGACACCTGTTGGTGAGAGTGGAAGAAACGGAGGAGAAAGTTAAAAATCAGACCCAGGCTATCTCTGAGCTAGAAAAAGTAATAATTAACATAGGGAAAGCCCAAGAAAAACTGATATATAAAGCTGAGATACAAGAAAATAGAGACAGGAGGAGAAACGTCATGATACGTGGGGTCCCAGAGAACTCTAAGGGAGAAAACCTGCAAGAAGTGGTTTGTAAAATACTAAATACTATAACAGACAGCACCGAAATGGAAAGGACTAAAATAGAAGGAATTTTCAGAAAAGGAAACATCCAGAGATACCTGGGGAAAGAAAGGCCGAGAGACATTATAGTTAAATATTATGAGTTTCGAGATAAAGAAAAAATTTGGAAGAAGATCAAGGGGAAACCAGTTATTAAGTATGAAGGAGGAGACATACAGATATATGCGGACTTGGCCCCAGAGACTCTGTGGAGAAGGAGAACTTTGAGACCCCTATTGGAAAGGTTGAAAGAACATAATGTGCAATATAGATGGGGGTCTCCTGAATGTTTAATAGGATGGAAAAACGGGGTTACGTTGTACCTCAGGTTCCCAGAAGATTTGAAATATTTTTGTGACAGTTTAAAAATACAAAGAATGGAGATTCCAGGCTGGGAAGAAGATCAATGGGAAGTTAGAATGAAGAGAAAAGAGGATTGGCAACTTGTAGGGGGGAGGAGGCGGGGGGAGGGGGGAGGGGGAGAGAGGTGGTGGAGGAAAGATAAGGCTGTTTTTTTTTTTTTTCCTCTACACTGGTCTGCCCTCACCCTACCGCCCCTGCCTTACGGTGCTGGAGATGAACCCAAGAGGGACCAGGGGAGCTATGGGGAGGTCGGACAAGGGGAAAGACGTCCATGCCCAGAGTTTTTAGCCCAAGGATTAGATCAAAAGTGGAGGTTATTTCCATAAATGATCAATAGGCAAATGATAGGCCTAAAAAGAGGGGGGAGGGGAGGGGGGTGGAGGGGAGGGGGAAAGCTGGGGGGGGTGGGTAAGTGGGGAGAGGGGGTATTTTTCCTGCAAAAAAAAAAGATATAAAAGCAAGTGAGAAGGGAGAAGGAGGGGAAGAGAAGATTTATGGAAGATGGAAGAGATTCAGTTTATAACATATAACGTAAATGGGTTGAACTCCCCTGGGAAAAGATTTAGACTGTTTAAAGAACTACACCATAGAGCAGCCTCAGTAGTATTTTTACAGGAGACACATTTTGAGATAGAATCGAACGTTAGGCTGGGGTCCAGAAATCACCCAACATGGTATTATGCAGATTCCCCGGTCAAGAGAGCGAAGGGTGTTGCAATAGGTATGGCAAAGAATACTAGGTTTGAGCTGGAAGATAGAATGACAGACCCAGAGGGGAGATTCTTGTTCTTAAAGGGAAAACTACAGGAGATCGAATGTACACTGGCCAATATTTACTGTCCTAATAAAAGCCCGGAGATATATCTGAAAAAAGTGCTGAGGAAGTTGATGGACTTTAAAAAAGGACGTCTGATCCTCGCAGGGGATTTTAATTTTTGTATGGACCCACAAAAGGATGCTACCTCCCATGTACAGAGAGAAGGAAGTAGGGCCCTGAAACTCTTGAAAAAAGAACTACATATAAGTCAATTAGTAGATGCCTGGAGAATCACACACATGCAAGATAGAGATTATACCTTTTTTTCAAATATGCATAAGAGGTATTCAAGATTAGACCACATATTAATAGAACATCAATTAATTGACCACCTGGTTCAAGTTGAAATAGGGACAATCTCTCTATCAGATCATGCCCCAGTTACAATGAAATTGGAATGGGGGAAGGGAAAAACAGGAGGGCTGGGTTGGAAACTGAATGAGACATTATTAGTAGAAAAGGAAATAGCCCAGAAAATAGGGGAAGAGATTGAACGGTATTTCAAGGAGAACGAGACAGGTGATGTGTCCATAGCTACAGTGTGGGAATCTCATAAGGCATATATAAGAGGAATATTGATAGCGATTGGGGCAAGAAAGAAAAAAGAAAGAAGAGAGAAAATTAGTGGGCTCTTAGAAGAAATAAGTATACTAGAACAACAACACAAGAATTGTTGTTGTTCTAGTATAAAAGAAATAGAGCTGAAGTTAAAAAAAAAAGAAAGAAGAATTGGAAGGTGTAATAGAAGAGGAGAGGAGAAAGCATATTATAGAGTTTTGAGTGAGAGATATAGATGGGGAGAAAGACCGGGAAAATATTTGATGAGGGCCCTGAGGAAAAAGAAAAATAGAAATTATATAGAAAAAATAAAAGATGTTAAGGGGAACCTGAAACACTCAAATAGAGAAATCACCAAAGTTTTTATGGAATATTATAGAGATCTGTATAATATAAATCCCCTGCGGGAATCAGAAAATATAGAAAGTGTGAAGAATCAAAAGAGAAAGAATTATCTAGAGATGGCTGGGTTACTAAAATTAAGCGAAGTCCAATTGAACTCCCTTGATGCAGATATCTCACAAGATGAAATAAAATTAGCTTTGAAGGGTACAGTGTCTGGGAAAAGTCCAGGACCAGATGGTTATACTGTGAGATATTATAAAAAATATAATGAAATCTTAGTACCAAAACTTAGAAATTATATGAATGCATTAGGTGGAGGGATGGAAGTAAGAAAAGAATCGCTGCAAGCTCAAATGGTGCTTATTCAAAAAGAGGGAAAAGATGCTACACAGTGTTCGAGCTATAGACCTATTTCATTATTAAACACTGACACTAAGCTATATGCAAAGGTCTTGGCAAATAGATTGAAAGAGCTAATGCCGGAATGGATACATCAGGACCAGGTGGGCTTTGTTCCTGGGAGGGAGGGTAGAGATAATGGGTTACGATCATTGATGCTGATCCAAAAAAGTAAAAAGGGAAAAGAACCGGTGGTACTACTCTCTATAGACGCTGAAAAAGCGTTTGATAGAGTGAACTGGAGATTCATGATGGATACGTTGGAAGTCATGGGAATTGGGCCCAGGATGAGAGAGTGGATAGGAAAGTTGTACAGATACCCCTCTGCAGTTGTTGTGGTGAACGGGGAGAGGTCAGAACCCATCGAAATGTCAAATGGTACAAGACAGGGATGTCCACTGTCCCCATTGTTGTATGTTATATCATTAGAACCACTGCTGTCAACAATAAGGCTGAATAGAGATATAAAGGGAATTCAGATAGGGGACACAGAACATAAAGTCGCCACTTTTGCTGACGACTTGTTGTTCTACGTAAGAAACCCCAGGATAACACTTCCAAATCTAATGAAGCTATTAAAGGAATATGGAGAATTGTCAAATTTAAAGATTAATCCAACAAAAACGGAGATTCTAAATATAAATATTTTAAAAAATGAAAAAGAAAAAATACAAAAGGAATTTCCCTTTAAATGGAAAGATAGAGATATAAAATACTTAGGAGTAAAACTCACAGCTTCATATAAACATCTTTATAAATTAAACTATATTTCACTGATTAACGAGATTAGAGAGGAGCTAAAAATATTGCAGGAGGGAACTCCAACATGGATAGGCCGTATTAACCTGGTAAAAATGATAATAGTACCAAAAATCATGTATAGATATCAAATCATACCAATTAAACTTCCAGAGATCTTTTTTAAGGTAATCAAGAAACTGATAACAAAATACATATGGAGGAATAAAAAACCAAGATTGTCATATGAGTTGCTGAGTAGGAGGAAAGAAAGAGGTGGTTTAGGGCTTCCAGACTTTAAAAGATACTACAAAGCTGTAATATTGGCAAGAACTATAGATTGGATACATAACTATAAAAAAAGTTGGGTGAGAATAGAGAATGAACTTAGTGGAACAGATTTGGGTAAGGTGATATGGGTTCCAACACAGTATAGGGGCCTAAATGATAATGTAAATACATACACTTTGAATGTTTTAAAAATTTGGGATAATTTACACAAAAGTTTGAAATGGTCTTTCAATTCAACACTGATTTCACTAAAAAACACGGAGTTTTTCCCACCTGGTAGAGAAGAAATAGGTGGTAGGTGGTTTAAAAAGGAAGAGGTTCAATTAAGAGATATTTTGGTGGGGGATAAAATAGGATCATTTGGGGAATTGAAAAAAAAAGAGGGTGAGATTTTCACTAAATTAGACAAGTGGCGGTATTTTCAATTGAGGAGTTTTGTTGGAAGTTTGCCAAAACCTTTAAGGACAAGAGACAATTGAATCTTGTTTGAAAAGGTTTTGGGTACACAAGGTGATGGGAAGCACGGGATTGCTAAGGTATATAAAATACTCACCGAATTAGATATAAACACAAAGCCAACATATATAACAAAATGGGAAACTGATATGGGAAGCGTGATAGATGAGGAGAAGCAGAGGAGAATATATAGATTAACCCACGAAAACATTTCTATGAGAGAAGTAGAGATGAACTATAAGTGTTTGACAAGATGGCACATTACACCAAACGTTGAAAATAAGATGTGTGAAGAGAGTTCACCGTGGTGTTGGAGGGGATGTGGTGAAATAGGTACAACATATCACATATGGTGGGGTCGCCCAAAAATTCAGTTATTCTGGAAGACAATAACCCATTTGATAAGAAAAATAACAGAAATAGACATTGGCTTAGACCCAGAAGTGTGTATTTTGCATAACATGGATATATCAGTCAATAAATATAAAAAATCAGGGATATGGTGCTACATAAATGCTGCAAAAGCTCTGATACCCAGGTTTTGGAGGCAAATAGAGGTACCGAAGGAAGAAGACTGGATTGAAGGAGTTGAGCAGATTAAAAAGATGGAAAGGTTGTGTCATGTCCAGGAAGATAGGATGGAGATTTATAATAGGAAATGGGAGAACTGGGAAAAAGCTAAGTTATATATGAAATATAGGAAAGATTAAAGAAAATAATAGGAAAACTGCACTTGCTGAGATAAAATGATGCAGAGAAAAGGAAAAGCAGGAAGATGGGATTTGGGTGAGGGTGGAGGAGGGGGGGGATTTGGAATAAAGTAAATAAAGTAGAAAGTTGGATACTATAATGTATAAATATATATATATGTTTGTATATCATGATGATGAAATGTATTTAAAATGAAAATCAATAAATATTTAAATTATAAAAAAAAAAAGATGTCACCGCATCTCCTATAGGAGCTAGCGTGCATTCCAAGTCTCGATCTAGCGGGCCGGACGTGACATAATAAGAGACCAGGAAGTGACAGTCCATGCTCCTACTTACCTTTCACCAGGCGGCGTCTTCAGGTAGTGACAAGCCGCCATTTCTGGGAGTTATTTATAGAGGCAAGAGTGTTTTGATTGGGTGGCTCCGCCAAAATGGCAACCACTATGGGTGCCAATCATATATTATGAATAACAAATTTGGCTGACTGTATATACTGCTGCGTTTCACAAAGAACAAATACAACCCAAATATATTCCTAAATGTAGAAATAAATACATATAGAAAGAAGTAACAAGTAATAAAGCATAAAGCTGTAAACATATGGATATGTATTGTCCACTCCAGCTCCCTCTAGTGATAATCCCCATATTGGTCCATGCGTGGAAACCATCAACTGTAACATATTAGGGGGATTTTATCCACCCAGGTTCCCTGCGGTGGTGCTAAATATGACAAATGAAAGGAATCCATAGGGGATAATCCAACAATGGGGCGAATCCCTAAGGACCCATCTATTACTTTATCTTTAATTATTTATACTTCACCTAAAAAGATCTTTTTGAGTCATATACATAAACATGGACTGATTAATCCACCTAAAATACTGAAAATGGAAGTTTTAAGAACCACATACTACCCTTCAACAACTCCAAGATAATGGCTACAAAAAGATAGTATATGGGCCATACTCATATGGGAGGAATAATATGAACACATCAAAAATCCTGTTCCATCCAGGAATGTAGTTGGCCTCTTAGGCTGGTCCACCACATTTCTATATGAACACATCAAAAAGATTTTATACGCCCTAATAATCTGTCAGAAAACAATTAAAATCTTTATGTAAATTCATGCATGTGATAAATTTCTTTATATCATACTTTTTTACGGTTACCCCTGATATGAAATAATCCGTTTTTTTTTTCTTTATATCCCCAGTAATTTTGCAAGCTTTACACCTCCTGCATCTGAAAAATCCTGTGCCATCCAGGAATGTAGGGGGCCTCTTAGGCGGGTCCACCACATTTCTGGAGATGATATTCCTTCCACCTGGTGCCCTCCTATAAATGAATTGGGGTCTTTTTGGAAGAATCTGTTTTAGAGTCTAATCCCTCAACAAAATAGGCCAATGTCTCCAGATGCTTTTATGCACCTCCCTAAATTGTAGGTTGTATCCTGTCACAAATGCTAAGCCAAGGTTGCTTTCTTTTCTAGATTCAGGTGCCAGAAATTTTATCCCGATCCATATTCATGACCAAATTTCTCGTCATTTCTAATTCTTGTTTTTTATATCCTTTTTCCTGAAACCTATTTATCAACTTATTTGATTGTATTATGTAATCCTCCTTTCTATCACAATTGTGCCTAATTCTCATAAATCAGCTTTTTGGGATAGTCCTTACCCACCCTGGATGGTGACAGCTTCTGATCGAAATGTACCCATTTATGTCAGTTTATTTAAAGTGGGTTCTGGTGCCCAAGCCTGTCCCATTTTTGAAAATTTCCAAATCCAAGAACTATATTACCTACAGGTACTTGTGAATATAGTCCCATACTGATTGCAATTCATATGTTTCAGGAGGATCTCCTATTCTTCCTGCTTTCCTTTCCAAATCATAAAGATGTTGTCAATATATCTTCTATACTGTACATCTTTAATTGCGGCCATTTTAATGGGAAAATCTCCCACTTGTTAAGAAAGATGTTGATGATACTTGGGGCATATCTTTCGCCATTGCCACCCCTTTTGATTTGGTTGAAATCCATTGTACCATAAATAATTGTTGGCCATAGCCATCTCTAGAGCTTCTATGATGAGTTTTATCTGAAGGGATTTCAAATATGAATATCTTTGCAGTGCCATTTTTGCTACATCTAAAGCATCAAGTTGCTTTATATTGGTGTATAGGTCTTCAACATCTACCGTGACTAATATTGTCTTATCAGTTACGTCAATCCCTTTCAACATATTAATAAGATCTCTGCTGTCTTTGAGATATGCCTTCCCCTTCATACCTATAGGCTGTAAAAAGTGGTCTAAATATTCTCCCACCATAGAATACAGTGAGTTGATACTGCTTATAATAGGTCTTCCAGGAGGAGGAGTTTTATTTTTGTGAATTTTTGTGATCTGATAAATAGTAAGTATCTTAGGGGCCTTTAATGCCAAATATTTAGCCTCCTTTTTATTCTGAATCCATTTTTGATTCCCCTTCCTAACTAGATTTTCCAATTTACCTTTAAATTTTGTAGTAGGGTCTCCTCCCAATTTTCTGTATGTACTGGTATCTTGCTGGATCCGTTGCATCTCACTTTCATAATCTTCTTTATGTGAGATTACTAGCCCCCCCCCCCCTTATTGGCAGGGAGGTGGTTTTAGGGTTAAACACAGATCTATTTTTAAGCCTTGTATGCATAAACTCATCACTGGTATTTCGATCCCTTTGTGGGAATTCTCTGCAAAAAGTTTTTTTATATTAGGTTTCCTTGCAAATTTTTCCATATCAATGTAAGCCTCAAATTTGTCCAAATACTTATTCGAAGCAAACTTGAGGCCTTAAATTAAGATAGCCAATTCTGCAGGGTTAAACTGAATGTCTGTAAGGTTGATAATTCCTAATTCTAGGTCTCTCTTTTTCTTTCTTTCCCCTCTGCATCCTCTCCTCCTCTTTGCTCTGGATACTTTTGGCTCAGGGTGTGGTCACGTTACCTATCTGGAGGGGGATTTTATAGGCTTCTCTTTGTATATACATACCCAGAATTTGGGATTCTGTATGGTATTTTCCACCCTCTCCATTCCCCACCTGCAGTTGGGGGTTAAAAGATAGTAAGCTCTTCCCATTCCTCTGTTGTTGAATCTCCCCCTACCCCCATAGTATCTGTATGGTTGTGATCCTGCAAAATAATTAGATGTGATATATTCCTCTGGAGATTTCTCCCTCAGAACATCGAACCTGTTTTTAGTAGGTATCTCATACTGTGGTGTACTTGGGGTTCTGGATATTTTCTTTCCCTCACAAAATTAATTTTTAACTTTCTTGTGAGTTACCAGGTGTCCTAACCTTCTCCTTTGACATGAGGGGACATTTAAAGGTGGGCCCTTCTTCTTTTGCTTTCTCCCATTGTAATCCTTTTCCCTCCTCTGTATGGGTTAATATTGTACTAACAACCAACACCTGCCTTTATTCTCTTTATAATCTTTTATATCTCTATCATTTTTTTTATCTTTTTACTTTTGGCCTCACAGTCTTGTTTAGTGAGGAGCTGTTGCTATCTTTCACTTTTTATTTAGTACTCTGGAATGACAATGAATAGTGTCATTTTTTTCTTTCAGTGTTCAGCTGAGATTCCAACTGGCCAAGTTTGACTTTCCTTTCCATTCTCAGTATTTTAGGTGGATTAGTCAGTCCATATATATAAATATATATGACACCATCAAAAAAATCTCTTTAGGTGAAGTATACATGATTAAAGATAAAGTAATGGATGGGTTCTTAGGGAATCGCCCCATTGTTGGATTATCCCCTATTGATTCCTTTCACTTGTCATATTTAGCACCACTGCAGGGAGCCTAGGTGAATAAAATCCCCCTAATATGTTATGGATTATGGTTTTCACACATGGCCAAATATGGGGATTACGACTAGTGGGAGCTGCAATGGACAATATATATCCATATGTTTAGAGCTTTATGTTTTATTAGCGTTAATTAGGGATTCCCTACCCAAATTATATCTCCTTAATTTTTGTGCTTTTTTTATATGCTTGTTTTTATATGTATTTATTTCTAAATTTAGGAATATATTGGGTTTTATTTGTTTTTGTGATCCTCAACAGTATATACAGCCAGCCAAATTTGTTATTCATAGTATATGATTGGCACCCATAGCAGTAGCCACCAATCACAACACTCTTGCCCCTATAAATAACTCCAGGAAATGGTGGCTTGTCATTTCCTGAAGACGTCTCCTGGAGAAAGGTACATAGAAGCTTGGACCATCACTTCCAGGTCCCTTATGCAAGACTTAGGCTTGGAGCGCTCGCTGGCTTCTATAGGAGATGCGGTGACATCTTTATGCACACAGGCTGTATAAACTGGTGTCTGTACTTTAGGCACCATACAACGTGAGTGTGATTTTACATACTTTTATCTGGCATATTGGTTCTTAATAAATACTACACTTGGATGCTCTAATATGGATGTTTGCTGCTTTATTGAGATCTGAAAGCTTGGGGGACTTAGCATTGTGTAACCATCCTTAACAGGGGGTCAAAACCTTCTGGTGAGTGTGCACTTCAATTATGAACACAAGTGGTGAAGAAGAATTTCTTTGGAAATTGGTATGATCCAGCATTCTCTTAAAGGACATTCAGTTTATATGTGGTGTTGGGAAATGCACATAAGTGGACTTTATATTTAATTTTACTCTTAAGTTTAGTATATTATATTTTGAGCAAGCACCTTTCTGTATATCACTTTTGTCTTACGTTAGAAATATAGCATGTATGCACACTAACAAAACTCAGGGTGATTCAATAAAGCCCTACCAACACTTTTCTGGTGGTATGGCCCTTTAAAATAGTTTAAAGATTAAACAGTACCTGCTGCCTTTTTCAGTAGCTTAACCAACATATGCGGCAGATTTTGGTAGTTCTCTGTAAAAGTGACACTATTGTGCCACCAAATTAAAAAATAATGACCTCCAGTTCATAGATAACAAAACTGGAGGTAATTAAGACCAACTCTAAAGCTGGCCATAGAGTGGGTTGAAATTTGGCTGGTTCAGCAGAGACTGGCCAAATTTTGATCTATCTATGGCTGCTCCTGGGCTTGTTGGAAAAGTTTTCATGAGCAGCCTATTGGCTGCAGCCGCTGATCAGTGTATTCTGACAGTAGAGAGTCCCTGCTGTCATAATACAATGGGTCCGATTTACTGAAGGCAAATACTGTGGACTATGTGATTTGCAAAGTGCAGTTGCACTCTGCAAGAGCAGTTTCTCCAGAGCTTAGTAAATGAGCAAAAGCTCTGCTGACTTCCATCATCCAATCATGTGGAGGCAAAAGTGCTGTTTTTTTAATTTTCCTTGCACATGATTTGGTATACTTTGCAAAGTGAAGCTTTGCCTCATTTACTAACAAAGTGCACAGTCTATTTGCATTTAGTAAATCAGCCCCAATGACTCAGTGGGGAGGATTCCTCTATCCACCTCGCTTGTGTGAATTTGTGTGGATGGAGGTATTTATTTGTTTTTTTTTTCCAAGTCGCTGGCTCATCTAGAAAGCAAGTAATCTATGGCCAGCCTAAGTTTGCATACAGAGACAGGCAGACTGCCTGTTTCTGCACGCTGTGTAGTAGGTAGTATGTTTTTTGTTGCTACCTCTTCCCATCCCATCTTGTCACTGGACATTAAGGATGCTGTCTGCTTCACAGTTGAAAGCCTCCTAACAACCAGTGATGTAGCAGGTTGAGCCTTTTGGGGGATCTAAGACACTTGTTCCCCATCAGGTCTGCTCTATCCTTGTTATTGACAGCAGGCAGTGGGTGGTTTAGCAGGCAGTCTATTGGCTGTGGATCCAAACACTGCCTTCAGTGTGACAGCTGCAGCAACAGGAGGAAGATCAGCTGCACTGAGGCTGACATTTGTCATGCAGAGGCATGTCAGAATTCTAAAGAGTGTCTTAGACACCCTTTATGAATGCCCCTGACTATGTCTTGTAGTATTCAGTAAGGTCTCCCAGCTGCTGTGCAGTCACAGTGCAAGACTTGGGATCCTCCATGACCTATTTGTTTCAGCTTCTCCAGCTTCACAACCTAGAGGTCATGGGTTTATTTGAAGTGCCAATTTATTCAGGTTTCTATATGGTAGCCCAGTAATATGCTGTGTCTTCAGTGTGCCTCGATAAAATGCTACATGCATGCATTTAACCACAGAACACTGCACCTCCTGCCTGCATTGTAACGTGAACAGGGCATATAGAAATTGATTGTTCTCTATGTGACCTACATTGATTCAGTGTGGCAAAATGCAGGTCATCCACTATGTGTGAAAAAGTTGTAAATGTTCCTACTGAAACTTTCTTTGAAGGAAAGATTACATCACTCCCCTTGCATAGTAGCACCCCTTCACCACTCCCCACTAATGCTGAAGAACACACTAAGGCAAGATGGTATATAGATTATAAGAAATATTAGTAGCACAAAAGGGAACACAAATTTACAAAAGTATGCATGCAGGCACAAATTATTTTTCACAAGAAATGTTATTGTAATCACTTCACATGTATAGTTTAGGTACAAAATAACATGTCTAGAAAAATATAACTAGTTATTATTTTCATGAAATCTAGCAATTAAAATGAAAATAAGAACAGGCTAATGATTAAAATAAAAATAGACATTTCTTTTTTTGCTCCAGCAACTGGTGAAAGGAAAACCTTGCATGGGAAAGTTGTTGCTAGAGATGAAGGGATGAGTGTTGGCAAAAGCTGCTTTGAGTTTCAAGGCTTCATCCTGGAGAAGGGTGGCCAGTTTATGGGAGAAAGATTGCATGCATAATTTTGTTACTGCCTGACCTCCATGTATGTCCCAGGAGAAAGAGGAAATAGCCATGAAGGAAGAAAGGTGATGGAATAGAGACTCCTAACCGGGGGTGGATTGACAACTCATGGGGCCCCCGGCCAATAGGGGATCATGGGGCCCCTGTGTCCTCACCCACACCCAAAAAAGCCAATGAAAAAGCCAATGAAAGGTACCAGGGGCATCTCATGGGGCCCCCTACTGACCCCGGGCCCTCGGGCAGTGCCCGAGTGCTTAAATGGTCAGTCCGCCCCGCTCCTAACAGTGGGTCCCACTTGTAGCATCCTTCCCAGCTGCCAATATTTTCATTCCCAGTGATGGCCTTACAGGGGAAAAAAAAATAAAAGTTATAATACTTTTATTTTCAGTTAATAAGACAGCACTCTTATTAATTCAACGTTTCAGAAAATGTATATATTTATAAACCATAAAGTGCATGTATGCAATAAAGTGCCCATGCACATCGCTGGATCAAGATCGGACTCAGGTATGTATTAGGAGGGCTATGGGGTGAGCAGCACACAGAAGGTTTTTTTACCTTCACAACCACTTTAGGTCTCTATACAGGTGGCACAATTTGGATTAAAGTGTCAGTGAACACGGCGAGAGGAACGCGCGGAGCAAAGGAAAGTGAATTGACACAATATGGGGAATGAATTACTATAGGGGGGATGAATTACTATAGGGGGGATGAATTACTATATGGGGGATGAATTACTATGGGGGATGAATTACTATATGGGGGATGAATTACTATGGGGGATGAATTACTATATGGGGGATGAATTACTATGGGGGATGAATTACTATATGGGGGATGAATTACTATATGGGGGATGAATTACTATATGGGGGATGAATTACTATGGGGGAGGAATTACTATATGGGGGATGAATTACTATGGGGGATGAATTACTATGGGGGATGAATTACTATATGGGGGATGAATTACTATATGGGGGATTAATTACTATGGGGGATGAATTACTATATGGGGGATGAATTACTATGGGGGATGAATTACTATATGGGGGATGAATTACTATGGGGGATGAATTACTATGGGGGATGAATTACTATATGGGAGATTAATTACTATGGGGGATGAATTACTATGGGGGATGAATTACTATATGGGGGATGAATTACTATGGGGGATAAATTACTATATGGGGGATGAATTACTATATGGGGGATGAATTACTATGGGGGATGAATTACTATATGGGGGATGAATTACTATGGGGGCTGAATTACTATATGGGGGATGAATTACTATATGGGGGATGAATTACTATGGGGGATGAATTACTATATGGGGGATGAATTACTATGGGGGATGAATTACTATGGGGGATGAATTACTATATGGGGGATTAATTACTATGGGGGATGAATTACTATGGGGGATGAATTACTATATGGGGGATGAATTACTATGGGGGATGAATTACTATATGGGGGATGAATTACTATGAGGGATGAATTACTATATGGGGGATTAATTACTATGGGGGATGAATTACTATGGGGGATGAATTACTATATGGGGGATGAATTACTATGGGGGATGAATTACTATATGGGGGGTGAATTACTATATGAGGGATGAATTACTATATGGGAGATTAATTACTATGGGGGATGAATTACTATGGGGGATGAATTACTATATGGGGGATGAATTACTATATGGGGGATGAATTACTATGGGGGATGAATTACTATATGGGGGATGTATTTTCAGTTTTAAAAATGTGGCTCTCAAAATAAATTTCAATCGTGGTTTTGGCGAGATTTGGCTCAGTTGAAAAAAAAGGTTGCCCACCACTGCCCTAGATCCATGATGTTACCCATGGCAAGATCACCTATGTTTTTCAGTGAAAGAAGCCTATGGTACAGATTGCAGTCTTCTCCCTTTTTACTTGTTAAGAAACATCCCTTTCATTTCTCCTCTCATGTATATCAAAATTCTCCAAGCCTGACTCCCACTGCAGCCAGGGCTATCAAGGGGGGACAGCCCATACACAAGTAGGGAGGGCCGGGTGTCACAAGGGGCCCAGCCATCCCAAGTATTGTTGCCAGCCATCATTATACATCACTGAATTATTTTTCTGTTGCTCAGGCTGTATTGGTATGTCTCTGCTGGACTGGGCCATCTTGAATATATTGGTATGTCTCTTTGAAAATATGGAGCTATCTCTTTGCAGGATTGGGATGTTTGTTTGCTTGACTGGGCCATCTCTTTACTGAATATATGGAGATGTCTCTTTGCTGAGTTGGACCATCTCTTTGCTAAATATATGAGGATGTCTCTTTGCTGGATTGGGCCATCTCTTTGATAAATTTTTTGGGATGTCTCTTTGCTTGAATGGGCCATCTCTTTTCTGAATATATGGGGCTGTTTCTTTACTGCATTTGGCCATCTATTTGTTGAATATTTGGGGATATCTCTTTCCTGAATATATAGGGATGTCTCTTTGCTGGATTGGGCCATCTCTTTTGTGAATATTTGGGGATGTATCTTTGCTTAATATATTAGTATGTCTCTTTGCTGGATATATGGGGATGTCTCTTTGCTGGGGTGGGATGTCTCTGCTGAATCTATGGGGATGTCTCTTTGCTGGATTGGAATATCTCTTTGTGAGATTGGGCCATCTTGTTGCTAAATATTTGGGATGTCTCTTTGTTTAATATATGGGGATGTATCTTTGCTGCATTGGGCTGTCTCTTTGCTGAATATCTGGGGATGTTTCTTTGCTGAATATATGGGACTGTCTCTTTGCTGGATTGGGATGCATCTTTGCTGAATATATGGAGATGTCTTTTTACTGGACTGGGCCATCTCTTTGCTGAATATTTGGGGATGTCTCTTCACTGGGGTGGGATGTCTCTGCTGAATCTATGGGGATGTCTCTTTGCTGGATTGGAATATCTCTTTGTGAGATTGGGCCATCTTGTTGCTAAATATTTGGGATGTCTCTTTGTTTAATATATGGGGATGTATCTTTGCTGCATTGGGCTGTCTCTTTGCTGAATATCTGGGGATGTTTCTTTGCTGAATATATGGGACTGTCTTTTTCCTGGATTGGGATGCATCTTTGCTGAATATATGGAGATGTCTTTTTACTGGACTGGGCCATCTCTTTGCTAAATATATGAGGATGTCTCTTTGCTGGATTGGGCCATCTCTTTGATAAATTTTTTGGGATGTCTCTTTGCTTGAATGGGCCATCTCTTTTCTGAATATATGGGGCTGTTTCTTTACTGCATTTGGCCATCTATTTGTTGAATATTTGGGGATATCTCTTTCCTGAATATATAGGGATGTCTCTTTGCTGGATTGGGCCATCTCTTTTGTGAATATTTGGGGATGTATCTTTGCTTAATATATTAGTATGTCTCTTTGCTGGATATATGGGGATGTCTCTTTGCTGGGGTGGGATGTCTCTGCTGAATCTATGGGGATGTCTCTTTGCTGGATTGGAATATCTCTTTGTGAGATTGGGCCATCTTGTTGCTAAATATTTGGGATGTCTCTTTGTTTAATATATGGGGATGTATCTTTGCTGCATTGGGCTGTCTCTTTGTTGAATATCTGGGGATGTTTCTTTGCTGAATATATGGGACTGTCTTTTTGCTGGATTGGGATGCATCTTTGCTGAATATATGGAGATGTCTTTTTACTGGACTGGGCCATCTCTTTGCTGAATATTTGGGGATGTCTCTTTGCTGAATATATAGGGCTGTCTCTTTACTGCATTGGGACATTTTTTTGCTGAAATGTCTCTGATTAATTGGCTTTGCTGAATATATGGGCATGTCTCTTTGCTGGAATGGGCCATCTCTTTGCTGAATATTTGGGGATGTCTCTTTGAATATATGAGTATGTCTCTTTGCTGGATTGAGCTGCCTCTTTGCTGAATATATGTTGATGTTTCTTTGCTGGATTGGACCATCTCTTTGCTGAATATATTGGACTTTCACTTTGCTGAATATATGGGGCTGTTTCTTTGCTGCTCTTTGGCCAAAATAGAATTTCTTACTGTTAAATCTTGCTTGACTTCTAGAGCTGAATTCCTAAGCACAAGGCCAGGGACAACTGAGTCTTTGGTACTGAACTAATTGATTTGTTCAGAGTCTCAATTAACTTGTCCTGTGATGACAGAAGTTTGCACATTGGTGGTCTGGAGTGAAACTAGGCAAATGGGGCTACCTGGAAAAAGTTTATACAAGGACCAAGACTCTCATGCCAAAACAGAGTCAGACTAGTATTTTATTGGATAGCTTTAATCTGACATCGAAGAATAATATGTTTCTCCTGTTAAGAAACATTCTGGCTTGAGCTGTGTCCAGAACTAGACCTAAATAATCCAAACGATGAGGCAGTCCAGTGACAATTTCTGAAAGTTTGAGATCCATTCAAAATGCTTTACTGTCTGGATAGTCAAAGCCACATTGTCCTATTGGGCCCACAACAATAGGAAGGCTGCTTTCCCTGTAAGCTCCATCACTTGGCATGAACTGCCTACCTCACTTGGTGTGACTCTCTGGGTTTCCATCCCAAGGCTAGGTTCACACTTGTGCATGTGGTTGTGGGTTTGGCAAACATACCAGTTTCCACACCCGCAAACATGTTGCTCTTTTACACATGTGCAGGGCTGCCATTCATTCTTAATAGCACCCCCATGCATGTAAGCATGCAGTGCAGAAAGTCTTGTGGTGTAAAAGCACAATGGGATTTCCCAGCGGCTGCAGTTTTAAAAGGTGCAGGGACCTTTTTCCTGCATTTCCTACAGGTACAGCACCTTATTCAAGTGAATGAGCTGCTGTGTTCTTGCAAACACGGGCCACACTGAACACACAGGTGTGAACCAAACCTTACAGTTTCTGAGACTGGATCAGTATTTGGCTCTTAAGGGGCCACGTTTTGGTCCTGTCTAATGCAAGATGGCTAAGGGCACATGGAACATAGGTGTAAATCATTGAGTCCTGAAGTCCATACAATAAAAGGGTTGTCCAGAATGGGTTAAATGTAAAAAGTCTGAACACTGTGGGCAGGCTGTGGCAGAGAGCTGAAGCCAACTCTATACAGGCAAAAAACAAGGAGAGAAAACATTGCCTATGAGTGTAGATTTTTCCAAAACTTTTATGACAAAGTGGTTAGGCAACTCACATTTGTATGAAATAAACAGGCTCATCAGTAAAGGTAGGTGACCGAACCACCATTTCATGAGGATAGGACGCTGCAAAGGACATGAATATGTCACTGGCGTAAATGGAGATGGAGATGTTTTAATTCCACTGTTATTCCATTTGAACTGAGTAAGATTCTCTCTGCGTTTGAAAGACCACTGTGTGAATCAAGTACAGACATTCCTCTCTACCAGGAAAATGTGAATAAAAATGTGTCTGCATGACAAAAACCTAAATAGCAAGTCAGCACACTTCTGTGTATCACCCACAGATGCACAAACAATATGATCTATTAAATAATTTTGTGCAGTGCTAAAAAAATAAATCCATTACATATGTGTCCTTAATCAACACATATAATACAGTCCACATTCTCATCTTGCAAAATCTTCCTTATTACAAATAAAATGAAGCGTGACAAATAATAAAGTGCCATAAAAGTTCTTTCTTTAAAGACGTGCACTTTATAAAAAATCTTCTGTTTGTGACCAGGTGAGTACCTTGCCCAACACCACCACACATGTGTACTGTATGTGATTCTGCTCACCTTGGATTTGGCCTCCAAATTATAAGTGGTCATGACCGAATTAAAAAATATAAACCAGCCATCACTCTACACTTCTGCCCTCAATGGTAAAGGGAATGCTGCTCCAATTCTCTTCTACATGTATCCACAAGGTTTGCTCCGGTTCAATTTAAAAGCCCCGCAAAACAATAAAGCCACATCTAGTGCTCTCCATATAAACTTTTATTCATCAAAAGATATATCAAGATATTTACATAAAACAAACTTGTCAGCTGGCATATAATACATATCAGAAAGAATACATCCACATCCCTGGTGACTGGAGCTAGTAAACAAGGATGCCAGATAAAAGAACTCCACTCGCAATACATACAGTGGGTGGCCATGCATGATGATGTTGTTCCGTAGTGTCTGAAATAGTGGCCTTTTCCTGTACGGAACCCCTTCTGATTTTGCATAGAGACAAGGTACTGTGGAGGCCTTCTTCATCTTCCTTCTTCTTAATGTAGTTCTGCTGTGCCTTTGACATCAACAGAATGTTGTTCTTACATCCCTCTGTCTGGCTCCAGTTTACCTAAAGGAAAATTCTTTCCACTGATGTGTTTAGAGCTGTGAAAGAATATTTTCACTGACTGATTCCTTTTGTATTCTGGATTAAGCCTGTAAAGTTACACCAGCATCTCAGTCCACTGGCCATAGGCAGACCATCATCCAAACTTAGGTATCTCAGGCTCTTGTTTTTTGGTATTATAACTATAATTGCTTTATGAATTGTGAACTAGGTATTAAAGATTACAATCTAAATTTTAGCTTCTCCAGTTAGGGTTTCACACTCTCTATTAAGTGTATGTTTAAAACTAAAATAAGATGATTTGTTCAGCACATTTTGTATTTAGGGTATGCATAATTGCAATGGAACTGAAGTATAAAATGTAAAAACTGCAACCAGACAGGCTTTTTATACCAGAAAAGACATGCACTGTTTCCTCTGTCATAAAATCAACCTACCTGACTGCTTGCAATCTTCTTTAAAATGTACACTCAGCTGTACAGATTCCGGCATGGTGCCTCTGTGCCATCATCCCGTACAGATCAATCAAAAGAGCTGAAGATCGACACCCAAAAGAAGTTGGGGAGGAATGATTGCAACCTTTGTCAGATTTTTATTGCTGTCTTGGTCCTAACAGATTTTTTTTTTTCCTCCACTTCTTGTCTAGAAAATTAAAAGAAATTGCCTCAAAGTGAAAGAAAATTCCACCTTTTGATAGCTGTCACTGAATCAGTTTTCCCTGTCCCTGTGACAATTGTCTTTTATATTCCTGACAAAGGTCAATAGGAGAGTGAAGCTCCACAACTGGGTCACAGTTAGAGGTTCTAATGATTTCAAGACAAGAAGATAAAAATGATTTACAGCTGTTACAAGTTTTTGAGTGTTCTGTGCTGTACAAATTCTCTGCCACAAAAACTGTCAGATCTTACTTTTAAGTCTGTTCACTTTCTAGTATCTATAAGAAGCTTTAGATTATGTTTTCAGAACTAACCACTTTGTGAAATTCCATTGTTACATTGAATCAGAATAACAGACCCTGAAGTTTCAGAATAATCACAATATAGTATCTTGGAGGAACATCCTAATAGCACATTTTATGTATGACATCCTTAGGAAATGACATCCTTGATATCCTTGGTAAGCATTTTAATATAACAGGCAGTAGTGAATAAAAATAAGTGAAAAATAACAGTTTGATAACTATTGGATCAATAATTATGAACATCTTCATGAATGTCATTACATGTGCTTGATTTCATGCCCATTGGATGGACATAAAGCAGAATTTCTTATCAAAGGTGTATATTGGCCATAACATCTTGCCAGATGTTTTAATTGTTTTAAGCTGCTAGGGGTAGGATGGTCTTGAGAAGCATTGTTTTTTGGGGGGTTTTTTCCTCCTCTTCTCTCTTTTCGCCAGGGTCTGGCTCAGCTTTCCTTTTTTACTCTATTCTGGGAATTGCATATCTGTATGTATTTCTGAACATCAGCACTTACACATTTTAAGTGTAGCTCATTGCACCTATATGCATGGATGTTCTTTGCTGTTATTCAACAATGAAGTGTATATCTTTGTTGTGTTATGCTTGATGTTAGATGACATACTTGGTTTTCTGCACTTGCTAGGTGATTGTATATATTGTATATGCCTAATACAAACTTATTGCTGAAGCAGTTTTGTTATGTGGCGTGCTTACTCTATATATTAAAAACTATTGTACTAACAGATTGATACACTGTTGAGAGGCTTGAGCACCCTAAATAATAATATATAATTGGTTGTTATGTAGTTAATAGTGGTGTGCAAACCTTTATTGTTAATTACAAAATAGGCAAAGCTTTCCTGCCCATCCAATCAATGTTTCTTGGAATGTTGTCTCCAGAGGTGTAATCATTTCTACACTGGTGTGTGATGTTGTTGCTTAAAGCTAAACATAGGGCAATAGAAGCAGCAAATCAATGATTTTAGCTCCGGCTTGAATAATGTATGCAAAAAAAAAGTATTTTTTGCTACTTTTATAGAGACATTAGAAGATCTAATTTCTGTAACATCATCACAGGGTCTTCAACAGAATTGGCACTAGCTGGAGTCAGTGGGAGGTGCTGGAAGGGTGCCCAGCGTGTCTTCCTGTACCTGTACAGTATCCTATCCAAGCTAGTAAGGTGTGGGCTGTGGGCATAGACAGCAATGTCAGGACAAGATCCTCTGGCATCCAAGGCAAAAAATGACAAACTGCTCCCCCCAGCTCTTTAATTAATTTGGCACTCCAGTCAGCTTGTACTTGAGTAACAAGGGAAAGAGGACTTCTCTTTTGTCAATGCAGCGCTTCGTTGTTTTTTAAATGTGAACTGTGTCCTAAAGCCAACTCTGTGCTCCTGCATAGCAGGTCCAATGTAGAGATGATAAGCCAGGCATAATACTGCTATTCTATTGTCCTGTTCCACTTGGAAGGGATCATGAATGGTCACTGGTTACTGTCAAATTGACCCAAATCCTGCCCCTGCTTCTCCAGATTGGATAGTCAAGTACCTGCCATTTTGGAGGAACTCTGCCATCTTGTGCCACTCACTTTCCTGGCTTGAGGCCTACATTCCCACATATTCCCAGCTTGAGGCCTGTTACTTGGAAGAAAGAATGTCCAATCGGTCCTCTCTGCCATTACCAATCAGACAGCACCCTTTGATAGGAACAACACTACGAAACACCAAGACCATTTTTAAAGCCACTAATATCTCCCCGTATCCAAGCCCTTTAATGTCCATAATAGGAGCAGAGGGATTCCTGTCGGGACATCAAGACCCCCATTTTACAGCACTCTTCAAGAGCGGACTATTCTGCATAGTTCACTTCTCTAGGAATGGTCATCTTATGACGTCCCAGGAGTTAAACCAGGCCTTCCTTTCGAGTTTGGACTTTCTAAGGAGAGCACAACTGGGGGCATTCTTGCACTCTTTACCAAAGGAATCTATTAGCTTCTGTTAAAATCTATTCTAGGGAGCTGTCTCCGTTCAAAAATATATGTGTGACTGGTGAACCCCTACATCACTCACTCTCTCACTTTTATACATCTTTGATAGCATCTGACGCTTCATCTGAACTCCCATTTTTACAGCGCTGGGCATTACTTTTGAACATTACTGAACATTACTTTTTCTCAAAAGCAGAAAGACAGGATCATACTCTTTGCCCAGTAAATACCAGGAAGGAGGATACAAAATTCTCACTAGATGGTACAGGACGCCAGAGGTACTTCATCGTATGTTCCCCCAGGTCTTGAATCTCTGTTGGCGGTGCAAGAAATCTGTGGGGTCTTTACTCCACATTTTTTGTGAATGTCCCAAACTGAGATTTCTGGACTATGATGGAACAAACGATACACACATGAAAGGGCCTATCCCTTGGAGGGAATCCTGCAGCCTTTCTCCTTCATGACACACCTCTGTCAAACAAACGTTATAAGCATTCTCTCTTAAAACATCTTCTCAACGCGGCGAAAGCACGCATCCCTGCATTGTGGAAAAATCCATTACCTCATAAAAAACACACTGGTTTGCTCGAATTAATGAGCTTCAGGAAATGGAGAACATGACCATCATGCTCAAGGAGGGGAAAAAAAAAAGAATTTCCAATCCAGATGCTTTTTCAACAATTTAATTGTATCAACTGCCATACAACAATTGTTTACCATACTCATAGTGAATGTATTATTACATTACAGTATATGGTTAAAGGGGAAGTATGGGATGGGTTAAATACAGTATTTAGAAAATATTACCATCATCACAAATCAACTGTTCTCTCTTTCCTACCTCCTTTTCTTTTTCCACCAAGTACACTTCAACCCTGTCACCTTTTTTTTCTTGGTGTCAGGAAAAAACTTGTCAAACCTGACTCATACAGATAGCAGAGGAATGAGGGAGCAGAGAAAAATGACACTTAGTGCCCTAGATTGAGACCAGTAAACACTATATCAGGATATGCTTTGTTTAGATTTCATTGCAGAGGTTTACAATCACTTTAAAGTGGACATGAACTCAAAAAGTAAAGATTTTCTTAAGCAGTACTCTGAAAATATACCTTTTTGTCTTGAATTTGTCCTGAATAATAGTGGTGCGCTTACAGTACTATGTGAGGAACTCTTAGCATACGGCCCAAGGGCTCATACACTTGGACTATTTGGCCCATACATTAAAAAAAAAAAAATTATTTCAGGATGCAAGAGAAGAACAGGTGTAGTATACATCCTGCTGTAAGCAGCCTGTCAAAATCAGTTGCATGCTAAAATAGACAGTGGTTGGATGCTGTTTCAAGTGATACATTTTAGAGCCATATGCAGTTAGGGACATACTGTATATAATGAATGCAGGTATTCTGTGTTTGAGGCTTATGACCCTGTGCTTTCCCTGTGCCCCAAAAAAGTCTGTTTTTTACACTGTTTGGGTAAAACCCCCTATGTTCAAGAGCCCTTATCGCTGTATATATGCGGTTTAAGATCTAAAGGCTCTGCTGCCTCTGATTGCTAGTCTGTAGAAATTTAAAGCAAAATTGGTGATCTCAATACTGTTTGGTTCACTGTTCTCATTGCTGGAGGCCCTGACATGAGGAAGGAAGACCTGCTTCTATACAGAAACACATTTCAGGACAAGGCATGGTACGTCAGTAATGGGCAATCACAGACATAACTGGGGACTAAGCCTTTGCCCTCTGCCTGTCTTCAGAGTTCAGTTCCGCTTTTGTAGTGTGAGATGATATTTTTCTAGTTTTTTTCCAAACGACAAAAATACAAGTTGTAGCTATAAATTTCCAATTCTCCTTTTTTGAGATTTTTTTCTTTATTTTCACACTGCTGGGTGTCGGGCTTAGCGCTACTCTTTGTAGGAAGTCATGACATACTAAAGGGACAATATTCAATGCAACCATTGCTATAAAGAACAGGAGAGGGAAGTTTCCCAAAGAATATGTCACTGAAATACAGGTATGAGCACAAGAATAAACTCAACAACAGATCAAAGCGATTGCAGAACAGATTGATGAAAACATAATTTCTGCATTTCTCAGAGTTTGAAAAGTGAGAATTTGATTATTTGAAGCATCTGAAATGTTTTCAATTCACATCATCTCCCGATCTCCATTACATTTTCAGGGTGACTTATTCCTGATAAACGAAACTCCAGGCTTTATTTTATATATCGTAGGATATAATCTTCCTGACATAGAAGGAAATGTTATTTTCACAACAGACCCTGTCTTGGTGATTATAGGCATCCACATACATTTCTAAAGGCAGATAAAATTGGAAGCTAATATCGGTTGAAATCTGATTGGTTCCTTCTTTCCTGGCAGTTTTTATGCTTCTAGCATTATGCTTATTGTGTTACTTGTAATTGGTTATCTGAGTTGATATAGCTTGCCTGCAGTTTTATTATGCATGTGAAAACAAGCAACTTGAATAATTCAATAATTCCATAATAAATAAAGACATACAATAAACCTATATTATGCTAATCCTGAGAAATGAGATGCGGCTGCTGAATGATGTGATGAAGAATAAAATTATTCTAATATCGACGAAAACTCTTATAAAAAATATCTATCCTGTTTGTTCACCAGGCTCAAGTGTTAGAAGCAGAAATGAGATTTATTGAAAAATGAGCTAACTAATAAGCTAATGGAACATTACAAATGCAAAGTATTTTTATAAGCTGTTGAACACATACACTATATTACCAAAAGTATTGGGACTCCTGCCTCTACACACACATGAACTTTAATGGCATCCCAGTCTTAGTCCATAGGGTTCAATATTGAGTTGGTTCATCCTTTGCAGCTAGAACAGCTTCAACTCTTCTGGGAAGGCTGTCCACAAAGTTTAGGAGTGTCTATGGGAATGTTTGACCATTCTTCCAGAAGCGCATTTGTGAGGTCAGGCACTGATGTCGGATGAGAAGGCCTGGCTCACAGTCTCTGCTCTAATTCATCCCAAAGTTGTTCTATTGGGTTGAGGTCAGGACTCTGTGTAGGCCAGTCAAGTTCCTCCACCCAAAACTCGCTCATCCATGTCTTTATGGACCTTGCTTTGTGCATTGGTACACAGTCATGTTGGAACAGGAAGGGGCCATCCCCAAACTGTTCCCACAAAGTTGGGAGCATAAAATTGTCCAAAATGTCTTGGTTTCCGAACGTCTTAAGAGTTCCTTTCAGTAAAACTAAGGGGCCAAGCCCGACCCCTGAAAAACAACTCCACACCATATTCCCCCCTCCAGCAAACTTTACATTTGGCACAATGCAGCCAGGCAAGTACCATTATCCTGACGACCACCAAACCCAGACATGTCCATCGGATTTCCAGACGGAGAAGCGTATTTAGTCACTCCAGAGAATACAGCTCCACTGCTCTGCATTGCACTTGGTGATATAAGGCTTGGATGCAGCTGCTCAGGCATGGAATACAAAAATAATTTGCGCTAGTAAATAAATATACCTGTGAACTAAGAAAAATATAAAGATATTATCCATGTGAATAATACTTATAAATACATATAAAGGATTTTCTAATATAAAAAAGGTGTCCAAAAAAACAGTCCAAATTTGAGATGTGTAACACAGATCCAAAAAAAAGGTGCACAAAAAATATAAATGTGACAATCCACCACCAAAAGCACTAAATAAACTCACCAGAGCTATAAAAAACTGAAGCATATATTGCTCTGGGAGCGGTGGTATTAGCAGAGTAATGAACCATTCATGGATGTGTCTTCAGGGAGTAATATTCTGCAGAACCCAGCTCCAGGCAGACCAATTTCAATGAAGCAATGCTCTATAATCAAATACCACTAAGGAAGTCCACTTCTCTGAAATATCACTTTAATCGTATCCAAAAGGGGTAATACCAGACACTCGGAAGAAATAAAAAAACTTCATGGTGCAGTATTATTAAAAAACAGCTTCCTTTATTATGCACTCATTGCACTTATCTCAAAGGGTGTCCCAGCCGACACCAGCGTTAACAGCATATAGGAATCACAGTGAAAACAAACCCAGCCACTCGGCACATGCGCAGTAGATCGCTGGGAAACGTAATGACGTCACATCAATCGAGCCCCACCCTACACGTTTCGTCATCAACGTCCTCACGGAGCGGAGGCCCAGGGCCACATGGGGCTATCAAAACACAAAAATGTGCTTCAAGTGTTAACACATGTTCTTCTTAACAGTCTCTTCATGTATACAAAAAAAGAAATGTGTTCTCTCAATCACACCTGGTCTGACTCAAACTGTTCACCTTAACAACAGACCCCTTAACTTATAGGAGGTCTATTAGCGCTTGGTTAATACATAGGTTAAATCCATTCACAGCTTGACTCATATGGAATGATTCTCAGATCCAATAAAGGATTAACTTCAAATAGCTCCAGGGATAGTACCACTCATAAAAGAAACAGAAACCACAGAATAGTGCTCACTGCTAATTTATTAAAACCATTATAGGGCAATATGAAACACTTACAAGATGATCAATATGCAGCAGTATAATCAGCAAATGGTGTATTTCAAAGATACAGCTTTCTCTGCAGAGATCATGGTGGCTGGCACCAATCAGTGTGACAATGTCAACCAACCAAAATTCTTGTTTATTTCCCTAACATGAAAGGTGAAACCTGGATGTTCCTGCTAGCTACAGTTATACTGTTGCCATTATTTTCTTTTCTACAGGTTTCTGCTCTTTTGTGTCTTGCTCTGTTATTTTAACATCTACTATGCTGTTGAGGGGGACAGCACTGGGGATTGAGTGTCCATACTGTAGACACTTCATCCTCAGTACGTGGTCAGCTTTTGCTAGCTAGGTCAGTGTCTGGTCCACAACCAACGGCCCAGAAGGCTGAAAGGTTTATTTAAAGCACCTGTGAGAGTTCTCATTTTGTTTTCCTAAATTATATTTATATGACAGTCCACACCTTTAATGATAAACACCTGACAAATACAAGGGGGAACCTGTAGCAATTGTACGTAGAAATATAGATGTGAACATCCATTTTGGTAAAGACCCTCCATCTTGTATCATTTCTCACTCCGAATCAGCTCCCCCCCCTCCCTCTCTGTTGAGTGACACGTGGTCCTTGTGTGCTGGGTTCAGAAGTGCACAGGAAACAGCTGGATATCATTCATTGTTGTAAACCCAATTAGCTGATGCCAGTGTGTCTGTCCCACTCTTGCTCTGAAACTGATCATAAAACTATAAACCCGTCAGTCACTGGACTTCAAACGCATTCCGAAATAGCAGTAAGACCTGCATCCCATGTGAAAACACTTTTTCATGCAATTTCATAATTTCTCGTAGGTAATACATACCAGAGTACAAAACATATATTCAGAGAGGTCATTTTAATACAAGTCACCTGATACCTTACACCCTTAGACTATGTCTACCCGAGAGCAGAAACCGATATCTCCTTAACCGTCACAGCCAGATATGTCATGTGATGTCTGGACATTCAGAATATCGTTCTGCATATTATCTTTTCAGTGGATAGGATGCTACATGTACCTATGTAAGGTTATTGACCATGATATAAACTGTGAGGGATTTGGTCATAGCCTGAGTTCCCCGCCTAAACACCCATCCCCAAATGAGGCAATTAGTTTTCTGCTGTAAGGAGACACCCTGCTGGAGGACTACAAAATAGGCTGTCAGGCCTGGAGAAGGAAGATGAAGAATTCTCCCTTTTTAACATCTGGAACCAGCTTGGGAGAACGGTACCCTTTTGTTCAGGGCACTTGATCTGCTTAAACCAAGGCTGACGGCAAGTATTCTACCTCTCTAAACTTCTTTCTGTTATCTCTCTGTTGTGGTATTGTTCTCTGTATTTATATATATATATATATTGGCTACATCTTTTTCTGTAAATATTTTTATTGCACCATTTTGACCTTTTTAGTAATAAATCGTATTATCTGAAAAGTGTTGAACTGTTTCTAAAGCTCTTTAATGCAAACTAAGAATCCTTGTCTCTGAAGAGCGCTGCTGTGTGTTTTAAACTTCTGCATACATCTGCCTGTGGTGACAGTGTGTATACAGACGCTTATTCAAACATCATAGTGTTATTGGTAATATTGGCGAGTTTCCTCCTACTCTGTACAAAAAGGTGGTGGTGTCAGTGTGAAGGGTTAATTGCGTAATTAACCTGACCCAGTAAAAATCACTCTTAGGCTGCGGCACATAGATTGTGGCCCATTAACTGGAAAATCTTTGTGCAGGGTGCAGCTGAGTGTGGCATTGTTACGCACATGACAGCCCGGTTTTAGATTGGCTAGTCCTTCGTTAACAAGTTGGTGAGAAGGGCTGGGGGTCTGACACTGCTTCCGTCACAGAACCAAACACTAATGCCTGTTGAGATATGGAATATTTAACTAGGCATATATTAAAACAAAGGATCTGAATTCCTAGGCTACAAATTCCTCAACTCAGAGTTACCCTTCTAAATAGTGACCACCCGTTCAATTAATTTGCGCCATAATTTTGCCCAGGCTTCAAATCCAGTTTGTAAAAAATTCTACAGAGCACTCTGCTTCATTGTTTCAGAGCTGTTTTAACTTTCTGCAGGTCCTCAGATCTTGTGCCATGGTTGTAATCCATCATTAGCCCAATCAGGTTGAAGTCAATTGGTTCCAAACTTGGGCTGTGTGATGGATGAGAGACCACTGAGCAGTCCATTTTGGTGTTCGCCTGACTGCTGTCATAAGAGGTGTGTGGGCATGCATTATCATGATGCAGCTGTATAACATGGATGCTTTCTGGTGTTAAGCGCTTTGAAATCCACTTCACACAGACTTTGTGATATCCAAAGCTTTCCACCATTGCCTGTGCTATCCCAAAAGACATGCACTGCATCAGAAATTTCTTGAATGGTGATGCATCTTTGTCCTCGAACTAGCTCATCAATAGGGATGTTTTCAGGCATGCTTGAATCCTAGTCCAAACCCACCAGGAAGCTGTCCCTGTACTTGGCCAATCTTATATGCCCCTTATATACACGCAGCTATGGGGTGGGAAATGATTTCACTTATGATTGACAGATGACAGCTTAATGGAATGATTGCTCACGTTGGCTCTTCTACCCCGCTGCAATATTTGTAGGTGGCTGAAGTTGATGGGAAACCACTCCTCAGCTTGTCAACAATTTCAGTGTCTCCCTTTTATCTATCTAATGCCTAACATTCCTCATGTCAATTACTGTATCACCATTCTTCTGGTGTGTATGGCTCTCGACAGTCAAACAACCCTTTTTCGGCAGAAGCTCATTTACTGCTTTTTATTTTAACCTCTCATCCATGGTTCGATTGGTGATATATGAAAAACAAAAGCACACAATGGTTGCGTTACACCATATGTATGACATATGTCAGGCATTTTATTATAAATTCATGTGAGCAACAGATTTGGCACAACTTTTTGACATTCCACTGTATATATAATCATTTAATGCAATTGTGTATTCCCTTTAAAAATCATGAAATGTATTTTACATATAGAAAGCACAAAAGCAACATCTAACTTTATATCAATGCCTGTCACCATTTGAACATTTAGACTAGGGAGATTTAGGAAGTGCAGTGAGCCAATCAGACTCTGTTACATGTACATGTGCTGACAGGAGAAGAGAGTTGAATTAGCATTGCTGAGGCTATTTCATTGCCCAGTCTGCAGACTGTGTGCTCACCCACCTAAATAAAGACATTCAGCTACCCAATGCTGTACATATGCTGCAGCTACGATGCTTTGCTTTTTTATAGAGTGGAGAAGTGTAGAGTGGTGACCCTGGTGACACGTAAGGATTCCCTTACTTTGGAGGGATTTCCTCTCACTTCCTCCTTTGGCTATGTGACAGGAAGTAAAGGGAAATCTTCCAAACTGGACAGAGATTGGAACAAAACCTGACATAGGTTATAACCCTCCTTTACTCTATCCAAAATGAAAAAAATGTTTTCCTTTGAGTTAAAAAGCAAATATGTAAAAATGTTCTCTTCAACAAAATGTTACAAATGTAATTGGATAATAATAATTACATAACAGAGAAACCACTATTGACTCTCTAGTCATTGCACCAAAATGGATTGATAAAGATCTATTTCTTCAGAATACTTAGAATAACAAAAACTATTGCTTTGTTTTCGGTTATATTGAATTTGTACTTTGGACTCTTAAATGGAAAAGAGTTCCTTTAGAAACCTGTGTATTTTCATAAACTTGATATCTACAACATAATGCAGCTAGTATTCATTTCATTATTTGCGAAATTTTATTTTATCAGCAGGCTGCAATGACTAATAAAAAGCTGTTCTGGTTTTAAGCAAAAAGTTCACTTTGAAGAGCTAGTAAATAAAATGGACTCTAAAGAGCTATGTTTCAGGCTGTTCATTATTTCATTGTGCATTTAATTATCACATTATTTAATTAAATCTTCAGATTTAAAGCAAAAATCCTGGTATTTTTTATTTTAAATCTTTAGTGTAAACAAAAAAAAATATAAAAGTTAAGTCTTATGAGGTGTATGTCACTTTAAGTATTACTGTACTGTCTCTAATATTTACACTTTCATTTTGAGGTTGGATAATATCGCTTTCACTATATTTTCAGCCTCCCTGCAGCTATGAGAGTTGTGACTCTCTTTGTTACGTACCTTGGTTGGAGACCGAGTTGATGAGTGGTCTTCCCTTGCAGCTGTGGTCCGAGCACCCCTGAATATAGCAACAGAGGTACAAGGCTCAAAGAAGCACAGGTGACGGTAGCTTGATAGCAGGTGACTGCCACAGTTGGCGATGTAGTCGAGGTGAGCCACGGTCATACACAGTGAGACAGCAGCGTGGTCAGGAGGGAGGCTGGGGTTGGTACCAGGTTAGCAAGCTGGGGTCAGCACCAGGAGATCAGGCAGAGAATAGTCAGAGACAAGCCAAGGTCAGCACCAGGAGATCAGGCATAAAGTAGTCTATGGCAAGCCGAGGTCAGAATCCAAGCAAGGTCAGGAACAAGCTGGGTCAGCAACAGAAAATCAGGCAGCACAAACAGGAACACAGGAACATGGCTCACAGGAAGCTGAAGAACATCTAGAGATTAGTACACAGCAGAGTCTCCTTTAAATAGGCAGCTTGGTGCCAATGTGCGAGGATGTGCACAGAAATGCACCTACGTGGCAGTGCATGCTGGATATTAGCCTGAGCTCATCTGTGTGCTGGTACAGGTGCATCAGCATTAGTTGCATGGGAATGAGCAGTAGCTGCACGAGAACTAGCATTAGCTAAAGAAGAATTAGCATTAGCTTACTAGTTTCCTGACACTCATATTGTTCAGAGAACAAAACCCTTTGCAATGTTTGAATGGACAAGGGGAGAGGATGGGCAGACTGTGACAGACCCAGCCAGGACAGGGGCTTTTGGAGGAGACTGCAGGGTAGCCTCTTGCCTACTGACTATGGGCCCTGGCATCTGAGTGGGATCTATTCTTTGGGAGGTGTGTGCCTGGAGGGGACCTTTGCAGTAGTTTACTTCTGCTTCAAGTCTATGTCTCCCCAAAACACACAGACTCTGTGAACTGGAGAACCAGGATACATATTTGAGGCCTCAATGCGAAACCAGCATTGACTGCTTCAACCCCCCTCCTAGACTTTGGCTCAGAGAAGATGTTAATATAATCAGCTCAAAACTACCTAAAGCTGAGGTCTCCTGCTTGTTATGTGTAATCTGTTTATTAAAGCAGAGCTCCACCCAAAAGGGGAAGTTCCGCTTTAAGCCCTTGTCCCCCACTCCCTATTAAGGATTGGCACCTTTGGGGAGCAGGGGAGGAGCGGGTACCAGAATTTGACAGGTACCCGCTCCCACTGCTGCTGCGATCGCCTAGGCAATCGGAATCGGAAGTTGTCCTCCCCATCCCCCTCCCTCTCCATAGTCTTCTGGGATACGTGTCAGGTCCCAGAAGACTACAGGACCATTCACAAAGTGCAGTGCTTCTTGCACATGCGCAGTGGCCGCTGAAGATGCCGGCGCCAGGGAGAGAAGACGGCCGGTGAAACCAGCCGTGGTGAGGACACGGCTGGACCAAGGGACAGGTAAGTGTCTGTATTTTAAAAAGTCAGCAGCTACAGTTTTTGTAGCTGCTGACTTGTATCTTTATTTTTTGGAACTCCACTTTAAGTTGTGATGTATTTACTGTGTTCTTGTCCCATTGTTAATTGAGTTAATTGTCTGTTGGCAAGTCCTCCTGGAAGATGCTACATGATGGGATTAGTTTGAGAGCAACTTCTTCTCATTATCTAAACAGTGCGGGATGTTTATCCCAATGTATACTATTTGTTTTATTGTTCACGTGGGGACTTCCCCTATTTCTGAAGTGTATAAAAAAAAGGATATCCAGTTTTTGCTCCTAAGCTAGTGTCACCTAGTCTTGGGTGTGATGCTAATAATACCTTGGTTCCGTATCCCAGCAGCGAGGAAGCACTTCTCTGATGGAATCACCCAATCGGGGTGACAACTGGTCCGTCACACAGACAAATAACAGGATGGTTTCTGTATATGAAAGCCACAGCTCACAAAATGTACAGTGATACTTAAAGTGATATACAGCTTATAACATTTTACTTTTTTAAACTTCATATTTAAAAAAAATTCCTGTATGTCTGTTTTAAAGGCTAAGATCACCTTTTTGGGAAAAAAATAATAAATGCACATATTTTTGCAGAAGAAAATGTACATTTATTATTTTTCCCCACAGGAGCCTACAAAGTATTGGACCTGTGATCAGTGGTGTGATAACAGGTGCAATGTCAGGCTTCTGCAGACAAGCCCTACAGCTTTCAGCCCACACCTCTGTAGGGTTTGGCCCGGGGCTCAAGTGCTTAAGAGGGCAGTAGAAGTTCCAGATTTGTGTTATAAAGTTATGTGATACTGTTATACAAACTCTGAGTCTAGGAGACAGTGTGTGTGAGGTCAGAAATTTGCCATAGGTAGCAACTCTAAGACTTCAGATGACCTCTGACTGCTCACTCTCCAGCTAGACTTGGACAAAAATAAGGGAACCCAAATTAGGTGACCCTGTCTGGCCTTAGCAACCATGCCTAGGAAAAGCAAGGAGTCTGTTTACAATTCTGAGGAACTGTCTGAATGTGTTTCTACTTACCTGCCCAGTCTAATTACGGTAATTAAAAAAAATGTGTGAAGCAGCTTTTTAACCACTTGCCCTCTGGAAGATTTTATGACCAGGCCATTTTTTTGCTATTTGACACCGCTATTTCAACTGGTAATTGAACGGTCATGCAATACTGTACCCAAACAAAATTTCTGTCAATTTTTTAACAAAAATAGAGCTTTCTTTTGGTGGTATTTTATCACAACTGGGTTTTTTTATTTATTTGTGATATAAATAAAAATAAAACTGAAAATTTTGAAAAAAAAAGATATTTTCTACTTTCGGTTATAAAAAATATCCAGTAAACTCCCAATAAATATCCCAATACATGTATATTAATTGGTTTTTGTGAAAGTTATAGTGTCTACAAACTATATATTGAAATTTACACAGCTTTTACTTTCTGGTTGTCACATTTATTGAGGTGCTAAAATGCCAGCGCAGTACAAACCCCCCACCAAATGTTTCCTTTTTGGAAAGTAGAAACACCAAAGAATTTGCTGAGAGGCATGTTAAGTCCATGGAAGACTTTTGGAACATGAATGACTTTTGTATATGTGGAATAACACCCCAAAACACATTCTGCTACATCTTCCAAGTATGGGGATACCACATGTGAGAGACTTTTTGACAGCCTAGGTACATACAGGCTTCCAAAATCCAATGACCACCTTCAGGCTTTCAACGGGCATATTTCTCATATCCCTTCATCACTACCTATCACAGTTTCGGAGGCAAACTACGTAACTTTTCATATCGATAAGCAAAGATTTAAAAGCCTTTGCAGGTCACTTTATATTTAGACAGGGGGTCTAGTGCTAGAATTACCACCCTTGACCTGATGTTCACGATGATATGTCACATGCTTGGTGCAATCTCTGTTTACATACCGTGCATTTTACCTATACCCCGCACTTCACCGGAATATTGAATCATGCACAGCTGGGAATAACAAAGTCACCTTGGTTCTAATTGTTGATGTTTATTTGAATTGGGATCATACCCATTTGAACTTTTACTCTCCATATATTATGTTATCAGAACATTTCATTTAAACGCATATATTTGGATTATTAACTGGATACTCTTTTTACTCTTGATATTTTACTCTTGGTATTTTTTAGCGCTGCACAATTATCCTATTTATCTTTTAAAAGGCATATGATTTTCCTTTTAGTGCAATAGCTGCTTCTTTTATTAAGCACTCGCTGAGTTTTATATTTCTTTACATACCGACATGGGACCAATGCTTGTTTCCGCCTTTGTGCATAAGCACAGGAAGAGAGAAGGGGTGATTTTTTTTTTTGGATCACTTTTATTGTTATCGCAGGGAATGTAAATATCAATAGCATTAGGCAGTGACAGGTACTCTCTTCTGAGAAATCTGGGGTCTATTAGACTCTAGATCTCTCCTCTGCCCTTAAAGCATCTGATCATACCAAGATCGGTGTGATCAGATGCTTTCCCAATTTAAAAATGATGCTGCTTGTATCTGACGAAACCGAAAGACCATAGAGATGATTGCAGCCATTCTGGTCTCCGAGCAGCTCTATAGTTAGCCAGTGGAACTTCCGCCTGCATTCTCGGGTTCCCAGGGGATGGGAGAGCCTAAGAAAGCCATGGAAAGTGGCAGGAGGAGGACATCCTTCCCCGCTGCTTGTAAAAGTGATCCAGCGGCTAACTAGCTGCTAGGATTGTTTTTACATGAAAGCCGACCACCAGCTGAAAAGAAATGATATCAGGGTGATGCCTGTAGCTGCAGACAACATCCTAGTATAACCACTCAAAATCCGGCAATGTACCAGTACGTTGCTGGTCCTTGCTGGGTATATATGTAACAGGAGAGAACATGGGCATACAATGAATCGGGTCTGTGGACCAATATGACTAGAGATGAGCGAATCGAAGTATCCGAAGTGGAATTCGAGTCGAATATCGGAAAAATTTCGATTCGTGCCGAATCCGAAAAACAGCCTAATTCGGACGCGCGAATCGAAATTTTTCCGAAAATGGCGGCTGACATGTGCGGCGACGGAGCGGGGATGTCGGGGAAGGCGCGCAGACAAGGCGCGCTGCCCCATAATGCATTCCTCAACGACATGTGATCGCATCAGCCAATCAGCAGCCAGCCAGCCAGCACTGTGTAATGGTCGAGGTATATATAGCGGCCATTTTGGAAATCTTCATTTGCCTGCAGTCATTGAACAGAGGCAGACCGCTCTGTACTAGGGACAGGGACAGAGTTAGGGCCACAGAAACGAGAATTGGGGACAGAGAGAAGTTACTTAGGGACAGAGAACCATTACTCAGGGACACAGACTTGTTAATGAGGGCCACAGAATCGTTATTTAGGGACAAAGAAACGCTAGTTAGGGCCACAGAATTCATACTCAGGGACAGACAGAATTGTTACTCAGTGCCAGAGAATTGTTACTTAGGGCCACAGAAACGTTATTAGGGCCACAGAATTTTTACTCAGGGACAGACAGAATTGTTACTGAGTGCCAGAGAATTGTTACTCAGGGACAGACAGAATTGTTACTGAGTGCCAGAGAATTCTTACTCAGGGCCACAGAATTCATTCTCAGGGACAGACAGAATTGTTACTCAGGGACAGACAGAATTGTTACTGAGTGCCAGAGAATTGTTACTCAGGGACAGACAGAATTGTTACTGAGTGCCAGAGAATTGTTACTCAGGGACAGACAGAATTGTTACTGAGTGCCAGAGAATTGTTACTCAGGGACAGACAGAATTGTTACTGAGTGCCAGAGAATTGTTACTCAGGGACAGACAGAATTGTTACTGAGTGCCAGAGAATTGTTACTCAGGGACAGACAGAATTGTTACTGAGTGCCAGAGAATTGTTACTCAGGGACAGACAGAATTGTTACTGAGTGCCAGAGAATTGTTACTCAGGGACAGACAGAATTGTTACTGAGTGCCAGAGAATTGTTACTCGCACAGACACAAAATTGTTACTTGCACAGACACAGAATTGTTACTCGCGCAGACACAGAATTGTTACTCAGGGCCACAGAATTCATACTCAGGGACAGACAGAATTGTTACTGAGTGCCAGAGAATTGTTACTCAGGGACAGACAGAATTGTTACTGAGTGCCAGAGAATTGTTACTCAGGGACAGACAGAATTGTTACTGAGTGCCAGAGAATTGTTACTCGCACAGACACAAAATTGTTACTTGCACAGACACAGAATTGTTACTCGCACAGACACAGAATTGTTACTCAGGGCCACAGAATTCATACTCAGGGACAGACAGAATTGTTACTGAGCGCCAGAGAATTGTTACTCAGGGACAGACAGAATTGTTACTGAGTGCCAGAGAATTGTTACTCAGGGACAGACAGAATTGTTACTGAGTGCCAGAGAATTGTTACTCAGGGACAGACAGAATTGTTACTGAGTGCCAGAGAATTGTTACTCAGGGACAGACAGAATTGTTACTGAGTGCCAGAGAATTCTTACTCGCACAGACACAAAATTGTTACTTGCACAGACACAGAATTGTTACTCGCACAGACACAGAATTGTTACTCAGGGCCACAGAATTCATACTCAGGGACAGACAGAATTGTTACTGAGTGCCAGAGAATTGTTACTCAGGGACAGACAGAATTGTTACTGAGTGCCAGAGAATTGTTACTCAGGGACAGACAGAATTGTTACTGAGTGCCAGAGAATTGTTACTCGCACAGACACAAAATTGTTACTTGCACAGACACAGAATTGTTACTCGCACAGACACAGAATTGTTACTCAGGGCCACAGAATTCATACTCAGGGACAGACAGAATTGTTACTGAGTGCCAGAGAATTGTTACTCAGGGACAGACAGAATTGTTACTGAGTGCCAGAGAATTGTTACTCAGGGACAGACAGAATTGTTACTGAGTGCCAGAGAATTGTTACTCGCACAGACACAAAATTGTTACTTGCACAGACACAGAATTGTTACTCGCACAGACACAGAATTGTTACTCAGGGCCACAGAATTCATACTCAGGGATAGACAGAATTGTTACTGAGTGCCAGAGAATTGTTACTCAGGGACAGACAGAATTGTTACTGAGTGCCAGAGAATTGTTACTCAGGGACAGACAGAATTGTTACTGAGTGCCAGAGAATTGTTACTCAGGGACAGACAGAATTGTTACTGAGTGCCAGAGAATTGTTACTCAGGGACAGACAGAATTGTTACTGAGTGCCAGAGAATTGTTACTCAGGGACAGACAGAATTGTTACTGAGTGCCAGAGAATTGTTACTCGCACAGACACAAAATTGTTACTTGCACAGACACAGAATTGTTACTCGCACAGACACAGAATTGTTACTCAGGGCCACAGAATTCATACTCAGGGACAGACAGAATTGTTACTGAGTGCCAGAGAATTGTTACTCAGGGACAGACAGAATTGTTACTGAGTGCCAGAGAATTGTTACTCAGGGACAGACAGAATTGTTACTGAGTGCCAGAGAATTGTTACTCAGGGACAGACAGAATTGTTACTGAGTGCCAGAGAATTGTTACTCAGGGACAGACAGAATTGTTACTGAGTGCCAGAGAATTGTTACTCGCACAGACACAAAATTGTTACTTGCACAGACACAGAATTGTTACTCGCACAGACACAGAATTGTTACTCAGGGCCACAGAATTCATACTCAGGGACAGACAGAATTGTTACTGAGTGCCAGAGAATTGTTACTCAGGGACAGACAGAATTGTTACTGAGTGCCAGAGAATTGTTACTCGCACAGACACAAAATTGTTACTTGCACAGACACAGAATTGTTACTCGCACAGACACAGAATTGTTACTCAGGGCCACAGAATTCATACTCAGGGACAGACAGAATTGTTACTGAGTGCCAGAGAATTGTTACTCAGGGACAGACAGAATTGTTACTGAGTGCCAGAGAATTGTTACTCAGGGACAGACAGAATTGTTACTGAGTGCCAGAGAATTGTTACTCGCACAGACACAAAATTGTTACTTGCACAGACACAGAATTGTTACTCGCACAGACACAGAATTGTTACTGAGTGCCAGAGAATTGTTACTCAGGGACAGACAGAATTGTTACTGAGTGCCAGAGAATTGTTACTCAGGGACAGACAGAATTGTTACTGAGTGCCAGAGAATTGTTACTCAGGGACAGACAGAATTGTTACTGAGTGCCAGAGAATTGTTACTCGCACAGACACAAAATTGTTACTTGCACAGACACAGAATTGTTACTCGCACAGACACAGAATTGTTACTCAGGGCCACAGAATTCATACTCAGGGACAGACAGAATTGTTACTGAGTGCCAGAGAATTGTTACTCAGGGACAGACAGAATTGTTACTGAGTGCCAGAGAATTGTTACTCGCACAGACACAAAATTGTTACTTGCACAGACACAGAATTGTTACTCGCACAGACACAGAATTGTTACTCAGGGCCACAGAATTCATACTCAGGGACAGACAGAATTGTTACTGAGTGCCAGAGAATTGTTACTCAGGGACAGACAGAATTGTTACTGAGTGCCAGAGAATTGTTACTCGCACAGACACAAAATTGTTACTTGCACAGACACAGAATTGTTACTCGCACAGACACAGAATTGTTACTCAGGGCCACAGAATTCATACTCAGGGACAGACAGAATTGTTACTGAGTGCCAGAGAATTGTTACTCAGGGACAGACAGAATTGTTACTGAGTGCCAGAGAATTGTTACTCAGGGACAGACAGAATTGTTACTGAGTGCCAGAGAATTGTTACTCGCACAGACACAAAATTGTTACTTGCACAGACACAGAATTGTTACTCGCACAGACACAGAATTGTTACTCAGGGCCACAGAATTCATACTCAGGGACAGACAGAATTGTTACTGAGTGCCAGAGAATTGTTACTCAGGGACAGACAGAATTGTTACTGAGTGCCAGAGAATTGTTACTCAGGGACAGACAGAATTGTTACTGAGTGCCAGAGAATTGTTACTCGCACAGACACAAAATTGTTACTTGCACAGACACAGAATTGTTACTCGCACAGACACAGAATTGTTACTCAGGGCCACAGAATTCATACTCAGGGACAGACAGAATTGTTACTGAGTGCCAGAGAATTGTTACTCAGGGACAGACAGAATTGTTACTGAGTGCCAGAGAATTGTTACTCAGGGACAGACAGAATTGTTACTGAGTGCCAGAGAATTGTTACTCGCACAGACACAAAATTGTTACTTGCACAGACACAGAATTGTTACTCGCACAGACACAGAATTGTTACTCGCACAGACACAGAATTGTTACTCAGGGCCACAGAATTCATACTCAGGGACAGACAGAATTGTTACTGAGTGCCAGAGAATTGTTACTCAGGGACACCTAATCGTTGAATTAAATAGTATGTCAGACAACATGCAGAGGAGTGGCAGAGGAGGCAATGTTTTAGGAGCGAGCAGACGTGGCAGCAGAGGAAGGGGTCGAGGCAGCAGTATTCGCAGCCAGAGGCCAGTGCTCCCGGTGTCATCCAGCGGTCGTGTCTCCACCGACAACCCTGCCGTCATTGATTGGTTGGCTCGGTCGTCTTCCTCTTCCCAGGTCACCTCTGACACCTACAGCCAACGGTCGGTGGGTACGTCAGACACAACCGTTAGTTGGCATGGCCCGGGAGCAAGCCCACTGAAATCACGTGTCCTCTACCTGCCCCTGTCCTTTGCTGTTCCCTCACCAAGCGAAGTATCGCATGCTGTGGGCTCAGCCCCACTGTACAGTGAGGAAGAGCTAACAGAGGGCGGTCAGGAACGGGGGGAGACATCGGCCTTTTCAGCAGCCAAGCGAACAAGTACTGGCGAGGAGAGTGGCTCGGTAGCCGGTCTAGAGACAGGTCTGTCTCCTGACCCAGACGCAGCCGAGGGGGCTAGTAGTGAGGCGGAGACCCTACTTGATGATGAGGAGGTTGATCGCACTTGGCAGCCTCGTCGTCATCAGGCAATTTCTTCCGCATCATCAGGAGAAGAGGGTGGCAGCTTGGCAGCGAGCAAAACAGTCGGTGGGTTGCCCAGGAGACAGCAGCAGGGTCGCATCAGTGTCAGTGGAGCCAAACGTCCACGGAGTAGAGCACCAGCTCCACTGCAGCCTACCACCACGGCCAGTAGTGGTGCCGGTGCGCACGGAGGAAGTAGCAGTCAGCCAGTGAAGAGTAGCGGGGGCAAAGTTTCCTACTCGGTGGTGTGGCAATTTTTCCTCAAGCCGCCCGAGGAAGTAAACGTAGCCGTATGTCGACTATGTGGCCAGAAATGCAAGCGTGGCCAGGGGGCCCATGTTGGGACTACAGCGTTGCGTCAGCATATGCAGCGTCACCATTCGGTGGCCTGGGAAAACCGTGATAAACATACGGCGGTTCTGCCTGCCCCAGCCCCCGCTCCATCACCCGCTCCGTTACTTGCTCCGTCACCCGACGTCGTCAATCGCCCTCTATCAGCCAGTCAAGGCTCCAACACCTCTGCTGAGGGGAGTTGTCGCTCATTGGCATCTTCCGCTCGTTCAGATGCTCCTTCTCCTGCTACTCCTCTTCTCGGATTCCGTCAACAGTCTTTCTTGGAATCCGTATCCAAGAGACAACAGTTTGCGAGCACGCACCCGACGGTGCAAAAGCTGAACGTCCTCCTGTCCAAGTTGCTGGTGCTGCAGTCCCTCCCTTTCCAACTGGTGGACTCAGCACCTTTCCGAGAAATGATGGCTTGTGCCGCGCCGCGGTGGAGAGTGCCAAGCCGTCATTTCTTTGCCCAAAAGGCAGTGCCAGCCCTGCATTCACATGTAGAAGAGATGGTGGGCCAGTCTTTGAGCATGTCGGTCTCTGCCAAAGTGCACGGCAGCGCCGACGTGTGGAGCTGTAACTACGGTCAGGGACAGTACATGTCATTTACGGCCCACTGGGTGAACGTGGTGCCGGCACAGCCGCACCAGCAACTTGGACAGGTCACGACGCTTTTGCCTCCACGTTTTCACGTCCTTGGTCCAGCAAGCATGTCCGCCTCTACCACCTCTTTTTCCGCCGTGTCCTCAGCCGCCACCCCCGTGCCAAGTCCCATTACCCGACCGGCATATCACATGTGCAGGGCGCAACGGTGTCACGCTGTGCTGCACCTGGTATGCCTTGGCGAACGTAGTCACACAGGGGAGGAACTGCTGAGTGTAATGAACAGAGAAATCGACAGATGGCTGTCTCCGCGCAAACTAAAAATCGGAACCATGTTGACTGACAACGGAAAGAACATGGTGTCTGCTCTGCGTCAAGGAAGGTTGTGCCATGCGCCATGCATGGCTCACGTGTTCAATCTGGTTGTCAAGCGGTTCCTAAAATCCACCATCCCACTGCAAGACATCCTTAAAATGTCACGTAAACTGTGCATGCATTTCAGCCATTCCTACACCGCAAAGAACACCCTCATTGAGCTGCAGCGGCAGAACGGAATTCCACAGCATCGCCTGATCTGCGACGTTGCAACAAGGTGGAATTCAACCCTACACATGTTAGACCGCCTTTACGAGCAGCGAAAGGCCATCACCGATTTCCTGATGTTACAAGCGGATAAAGGTACTCCCCTGTGTAACTTAGATGTCAGCCATTGGCAGCTCATGCGTGACACCTGCCGCTTGCTCAGGCCCTTTGAGGAGGCCACGCTATTCGTGAGTCGGCAGGACTATGGGATGAACGACGTCATTCCTCTGTTGCACGTCCTGGAACAAATGCTGTTAACAATGGCTGGTCAGGGTGCGGTAGACGTGGCGCACAGATCTCAACGCCACATGACCCCTGTGGGGGCAGGACAGGAAGAAGAGGAGGAGGTAGAGGAGGACATTTGTGCTCAGGAATTATTGAGTGAAATGGGTGGTTTTTCCACTCAGCGGACAGGAGTGGAGGAGCAGGAGCATCTGGTAGAGGAGGAGGAGGAGGAGACAGAGGACCCAGACGCACCGTGGCAGTATGCTGTGGAGATGGAGGCAGGGAGTCCCTCGCATTCCTTGGCACAAATGGCCCATAGCATGCTCGGTTGCTTGCGTAGCGACAGCCGAATAATAACCATCAGACAGAGGGATGACTTTTGGCTGTCCACCTTGTTGGACCCTCGCTACCGGTCCAAAATGGTGGCCTTTTTCACACCTGCTGAGAGGGAGGCCAAAATTACGTACTATAAAAACCACCTATGTAGTCAGTTGGTCTCTGCCTTTGTGCGCCAACGTCCATCCTCAGACACTGTGGGCCCTGTGCGCTCGCGTTCCGCTGGCATGGCAGCAGGGGAGGGGTGGGGTGGTAGGAGCAGTGGCAGCTCCACCAGCAGCGGCTGCCTCAGTCTGCAGTCGATGATGAGTAGCTTTCTTCACCAGCGCAGTGAGGAAACTACTAACCAGCCGCAGCAGCAGCAGCAGCATCAGGTGGACCTGGAGCAGGAGCTCAAACAACAGGCTTGGGCCTACTTGGACAGCACCCTGCCAACCGAGGTAGACAATCCCCTTGACTACTGGGCAACGAAACTTGACCTTTGGCCCCAACTAGCTGAATTTGCCCTTGAAAGGCTGTCATGCCCGGCCAGTAGCGTGGCATCGGAGCGCGTGTTTAGTGCGGCAGGAGGTATTGTAACTCCGCGGAGGACACGACTGTCCACCCAAAGTGTGGAGAGACTCACGTTTGTGAAAATGAATCAGGCGTGGATTAGTCTGGATTTCAAACCACCAGTTCCTGACACAACTGACTAAATCCGCCATGAATCATGCCTCAAACATGTGCCACTTTCAGGTCTCCTCACACTGCTGGTGTGTTAAATTTTTTGACATAGGGTGCAGGCAGATTACGGGCCTCCTATAGCTGCTGCCAGGCCCCTAATCTGCCATGGGCCCCTATATACCGCCTCCTCATGCTGCTGCCAAGTCCAGAGTCTGTCATGGGTCCCTGTACGGCCTCCCATTGCTGCTGTCTCCATCGCCACACTCTGCTGCCATGTGCCACTTTCAGGTCTCTTCACACTGCTGGTGTGTTAAATTTTTTGACATAGGGTGCAGGCAGATTACGGGCCTCACATAGCTGCTGCCAGGCCCCTAATCTGCCATGGGCCCCTATATACCGCCTCCTCATGCTGCTGCCAAGTCCAGAGTCTGTCATGGTCCCTGTACGGCCTCCCATTGCTGCTGTCTCCATCGCCACAGTCTGCTGCCATGTGCCACTTTCAGGTCTCTTCACACTGCTGGTGTGTTAAATTTTTTGACATAGGGTGCAGGCAGATTACGGGCCTCACATAGCTGCTGGCAGGCCCCTAATCTGCCATGGGCCCCTATATACCGCCTCCTCATGCTGCTGCCAAGTCCAGAGTCTCTCATGGGTCCCTGTACGGCCTCCCATTGCTGCTGTCTCCATCGCCACACTCTGCTGCCATGTGCCACTTTCAGGTCTCTTCACACTGCTGGTGTGTTAAATTTTTTGACATAGGGTGCAGGCAGATTACGGGCCTCACATAGCTGCTGCCAGGCCCCTAATCTGCCATGGGCCCCTATATACCGCCTCCTCATGCTGCTGCCAAGTCCAGAGTCTCTCATGGGTCCCTGTACGGCCTCCCATTGCTGCTGTCTCCATCGCCACACTCTGCTGCCATGTGCCACTTTCAGGTCTCTTCACACTGCTGGTGTGTTAAATTTTTTGACATAGGGTGCAGGCAGATTACGGGCCTCACATAGCTGCTGCCAGGCCCCTAATCTGCCATGGGCCCCTATATACCGCCTCCTCATGCTGCTGCCAAGTCCAGAGTCTGTCATGGTCCCTGTACGGCCTCCCATTGCTGCTGTCTCCATCGCCACACTCTGCCATGTGCCACTTTCAGGTCTCTTCACACTGCTGGTGTGTTAAATTTTTTGACATAGGGTGCAGGCAGATTACGGGCCTCACATAGCTGCTGCCAGGCCCCTAATCTGCCATGGGCCCCTATATACCGCCTCCTCATGCTGCTGCCAAGTCCAGAGTCTGTCATGGTCCCTGTACGGCCTCCCATTGCTGCTGTCTCCATCGCCACAGTCTGCTGCCATGTGCCACTTTCAGGTCTCTTCACACTGCTGGTGTGTTAAATTTTTTGACATAGGGTGCAGGCAGATTACGGGCCTCACATAGCTGCTGCCAGGCCCCTAATCTGCCATGGGCCCCTATATACCGCCTCCTCATGCTGCTGCCAAGTCCAGAGTCTGTCATGGTCCCTGTACGGCCTCCCATTGCTGCTGTCTCCATCGCCACACTCTGCCATGTGCCACTTTCAGGTCTCTTCACACTGCTGGTGTGTTTAATTTTTTGACATAGGGTGCAGGCAGATTACGGGCCTCACATAGCTGCTGCCAGGCCCCTAATCTGCCATGGGCCCCTATATACCGCCTCCTCATGCTGCTGCCAAGTCCAGAGTCTGTCATGGTCCCTGTACGGCCTCCCATTGCTGCTGTCTCCATCGCCACACTCTGCCATGTGCCACTTTCAGGTCTCTTCACACTGCTGGTGTGTTTAATTTTTTGACATAGGGTGCAGGCAGATTACGGGCCTCACATAGCTGCTGCCAGGCCCCTAATCTGCCATGGGCCCCTATATACCGCCTCCTCATGCTGCTGCCAAGTCCAGAGTCTGTCATGGTCCCTGTACGGCCTCCCATTGCTGCTGTCTCCATCGCCACACTCTGCCATGTGCCACTTTCAGGTCTCTTCACACTGCTGGTGTGTTTAATTTTTTGACATAGGGTGCAGGCAGATTACGGGCCTCACATAGCTGCTGCCAGGCCCCTAATCTGCCATGGGCCCCTATATACCGCCTCCTCATGCTGCTGCCAAGTCCAGAGTCTGTCATGGTCCCTGTACGGCCTCCCATTGCTGCTGTCTCCATCGCCACACTCTGCCATGTGCCACTTTCAGGTCTCTTCACACTGCTGGTGTGTTTAATTTTTTGACATAGGGTGCAGGCAGATTACGGGCCTCACATAGCTGCTGCCAGGCCCCTAATCTGCCATGGGCCCCTATATACCGCCTCCTCATGCTGCTGCCAAGTCCAGAGTCTGTCATGGTCCCTGTACGGCCTCCCATTGCTGCTGTCTCCATCGCCACACTCTGCCATGTGCCACTTTCAGGTCTCTTCACACTGCTGGTGTGTTAAATTTTTTGACATAGGGTGCAGGCAGATTACGGGCCTCACATAGCTGCTGCCAGGCCCCTAATCTGCCATGGGCCCCTATATACCGCCTCCTCATGCTGCTGCCAAGTCCAGAGTCTGTCATGGTCCCTGTACGGCCTCCCATTGCTGCTGTCTCCATCGCCACACTCTGCCATGTGCCACTTTCAGGTCTCTTCACACTGCTGGTGTGTTTAATTTTTTGACATAGGGTGCAGGCAGATTACGGGCCTCACATAGCTGCTGCCAGGCCCCTAATCTGCCATGGGCCCCTATATACCGCCTCCTCATGCTGCTGCCAAGTCCAGAGTCTGTCATGGTCCCTGTACGGCCTCCCATTGCTGCTGTCTCCATCGCCACACTCTGCCATGTGCCACTTTCAGGTCTCTTCACACTGCTGGTGTGTTTAATTTTTTGACATAGGGTGCAGGCAGATTACGGGCCTCACATAGCTGCTGCCAGGCCCCTAATCTGCCATGGGCCCCTATATACCGCCTCCTCATGCTGCTGCCAAGTCCAGAGTCTGTCATGGTCCCTGTACGGCCTCCCATTGCTGCTGTCTCCATCGCCACACTCTGCCATGTGCCACTTTCAGGTCTCTTCACACTGCTGGTGTGTTTAATTTTTTGACATAGGGTGCAGGCAGATTACGGGCCTCACATAGCTGCTGCCAGGCCCCTAATCTGCCATGGGCCCCTATATACCGCCTCCTCATGCTGCTGCCAAGTCTAGAGTCTCTCATGGGTCCCTGTACGGCCTCCCATTGCTGCTGTCTCCATCGCCACACTCTGCCATGTGCCACTTTCAGGTCTCTTCACACTGCTGGTGTGTTAAATTTTTTGACATAGGGTGCAGGCAGATTACGGGCCTCACATAGCTGCTGGCAGGCCCCTAATCTGCCATGGGCCCCTATATACCGCCTCCTCATGCTGCTGCCAAGTCCAGAGTCTGTCATGGTCCCTGTACGGCCTCCCATTGCTGCTGTCTCCATCGCCACACTCTGCTGCCATGTGCCACTTTCAGGTCTCTTCACACTGCTGGTGTGTTAAATTTTTTGACATAGGGTGCAGGCAGATTACGGGCCTCCCATAGCTGCTGCCAGGCCCCTAATCTGCCATGGGCCCCTATATACCGCCTCCTCATGCTGCTGCCAAGTCCAGAGTCTGTCATGGGTCCCTGTACGGCCTCCCATTGCTGCTGTCTCCATCGCCACACTCTGCCATGTGCCACTTTCAGGTCTCCTCACACACTGCTGGTGTGTAGAATTTTTTGACATAGGGTGCTGGCAGATTACGGGCCTCCCATAGCTGCTGCCAGGCCCCTAATCTGCCATGGGCCCCTATATACCGCCTCCTCATGCTGCTGCCAAGTTCAGAGTCTGTCATGGGTCCCTGTACGGCCTCCCATTGCTGCTGTCTCCATCGCCACACTCTGCCATGTGCCACTTTCAGGTCTCCTCACACACTGCTGGTGTGTAGAATTTTTTGACATAGGGTGCTGGCAGATTACGGGCCTCCCATAGCTGCTGCCAGGCCCCTAATCTTCCATGGGCCCCTATATACCGCCTCCTCATGCTGCTGCCAAGTTCAGAGTCTGTCATGGGTCCCTGTACGGCCTCCCATTGCTGCTGTCTCCATCGCCACACTCTGCCATGTGCCACTTTCAGGTCTCCTCACACTGCTGGTGTGTTGAATTTTTTGACATAGGGTGCTGGCAGATTACGGGCCTCCTATAGCTGCTGCCAGGCCCCTAATCTGCCATAGGCCCCTATATACCGCCTCCTCATGCTGCTGCCAGGTCCAGAGTCTCTCATGGGTCCCTGTACGGCCTCCCATTGCTGCTGTCTCCATCGCCACACTCTGCCATGTGCCACTTTCAGGTCTCCTCACACACTGCTGGTGTGTTGAATTTTTTGACATAGGGTGCTGGCAGATTACGGGCCTCCCATAGCTGCTGCCAGGCCCCTAATCTGCCATAGGCCCCTATATACCGCCTCCTCATGCTGCTGCCAAGTCCAGAGTCTGTCATGGGTCCCTGTACGGCCTCCCATTGCTGCTGTCTCCATCGCCACACTCTGCCATGTGCCACTTTCATTTCTCCTCACACACTGCTGGTGTGTTGAATTTTTTGACATAGGGTGCTGGCAGATTACGGGCCTCCTATAGCTGCTGCCAGGCCCCTAATCTGCCATAAGCCCCTATATACCGCCTCCTCATGCTGCTGCCAAGTCCAGAGTCTGTCATGGGTCCCTGTACGGCCTCCCATTGCTGCTGTCTCCATCGCCACACTCTGCCATGTGCCACTTTCAGGTCTCCTCACACACTGCTGGTGTGTTGAATTTTTTGACATAGGGTGCTGGCAGATTACGGGCCTCCTATAGCTGCTGCCAGGCCCCTAATCTGCCGTAGGCCCCTATATACCGCCTCCTCATGCTGCTGCCAGGTCCAGAGTCTCTCATGGGTCCCTGTACGGCCTCCCATTGCTGCTGTCTAAATCGCCACACTCTGCCATGTGCCACTTTCAGGTCTCCTCACACTGCTGGTGTGTTCCATTTTTTGTCATAGGGTGCTGGCAGATTATGGGCCTCCCATAACTGCTGCCAGGCCCCTAATCTGCCATGGGCCCCTATACCGACTCCTCATGCTGTGACGTTGCAACAAGGTGGAATTCAACCCTACATACTGTATGTTAGACCGCCTTTACGAACAGCAAAAGGCCATCACAGATTTTCTGATGTTAAAAGCAGATAAAGGTACTCCCTGTGTAACTTAGATGTCAGCCATTGGCAGCTCATGCGTGACACCTGCGCTTGCTCAGGCCCTTTGAGGAGGCCACGCTATTCGTGAGTCGGCAGGACTATGGGATGAACGACGTCATTCCTCTGTTGCACGTCCTGGAACAAATGCTGTTAACAATGGCTGGTCAGGGTGCGGTAGACGTGGCGCACAGATCTCAACGCCACATGGCCCCTGTGGGGGCAGGACTGGAAGAAGAGGAGGAGGTAGAGGAGGACATTGGTGCTCAGGAATTATTGAGTGAAATGGGTGGTTTTTCCACTCAGCGGACAGGAGTGGAGGAGCAGGAGCATCTGGTAGAGGAGGAGGAAGAGGAGACAGAGGACCTAGACGCACCGTGGCAGTATGCTGTGGAGATGGAGGCAGGGAGTCCCTCGCATTCCTTGGCACAAATGGCCCATAGCATGCTCGCTTGCTTGCGTAGCGACAGCCGAATAATAACCATCAGACAGAGGGATGACTTTTGGCTGTCCACCTTGTTGGACCCTCGCTACCGTTCAAAAATGGTGGCCTTTTTCACACCTGCTGAGAGGGAGGCCAAAATAACGTACTATAAAAAACACCTATGTAGTCAGCTGGTCTCTGCCTGTCTGCGCCAACGTCCATCCTCAGACACTGTGGGCCCTGTGCGCTCGTGTTCCGCTGCCATGGCAGCAGGGGAGGGGTGGGGTGGTAGGAGCAGTGGCAGCTCCACCAGCAGCGGCTGCCTCAGTCTGCAGTCGATGATGAGTAGCTTTCTTCACCAGCGCAGTGAGGAAACTACTAACCAGCCGCAGCAGCAGCAGCAGCATCAGGTGGACCTGGAGCAGGACCTCAAACAACAGGCTTAGGCCTACTTGGACAGCACCCTGCCAACCGAGGTAGACAATCCCCTTGACTACTGGGCAACGAAACTTGACCTTTGGCCCCAACTAGCTGAATTTGCCCTTGAAAGGCTGTCATGCCCGGCCAGTAGCGTGGCATCGGAGCGCGTGTTTAGTGCGGCAGGAGGTATTGCAACTCCGCGGAGGACACGACTGTCCACCCAAAGTGTGGAGAGACTCACGTTTGTGAAAATGAATCAGGCGTGGATTAGTCTGGATTTCAAACCACCAGTTCCTGACACAACTGACTAAATCCGCCATGAATCATGCCCCAAACATGTGCCACTTTCAGGTCTCCTCACACTGCTGGTGTGTTCCATTTTTTGTCATAGGGTGCTGGCAGATTACGGGCCTCCCATAGCTGCTGCCAGGCCCCTAATCTGCCATGGGCCCCTATACCGCCTCCTCATGCTGCTGCCAAGTCCAGAGTCTCTCATGGGTCCCTGTACGGCCTCCCATTGCTGCTGCCTCCATCGCCACACTCTGCCATGTGCCACTTTCAGGTCTCCTCACACTGCTGGTGTGTTCCATTTTTTGTCATAGGGTGCTGGCAGATTACGGGCCTCCCATAGCTGCTGCCAGGCCCCTAATCTGCCATGGGCCCCTATACCGCCTCCTCATGCTGCTGCCAGGTCCAGAGTCTCTCATGGGTCCCTGTACGGCCTCCCATTGCTGCTGTCTCCATCGCCACACTCTGCCATGTGCCACTTTCAGGTCTCCTCACACTGCTGGTGGGTTCCATTTTTTGTCATAGGGTGCTGGCAGATTACGGGCCTCCCATAGCTGCTGCCAGGCCCGTAATCTGCCATGGGCCCCCGTACCGACTCCTCATGCTGCTGCCAGGCCCGTAATCTGTCATGGGCCCCTGTTGTCGCTTGTTGGCATATTCCGCTCGTTCAGATGCTCCTTCTCCTGCTACTCCTCTTCACGGATTCCGTCAGCAGTCTTTCTTGGAATCCGTTTCCAAGAGACAACAGTTTGCGAGCACGCACCCGACGGTGCAGAAGCTGAACGTCCTCCTGTCCAAGTTGCTGCTGCCAGGCTCGTAATCTGTCATGCGCCCCTGTACCGCCTCCTCATGCTGCTGCCAGGTCCAGAGTGTGTCATGGGCCCCCGTACCGACTCCTCATGCTGCTGCCAGGCCCGTAATCTGTCATGGGCCCCTGTACCGCCTCCCCATGCTGCTGCCAGGTCCAGAGTGTGTCATGGGTCCCTGTACGGCCTCCCATTGCTGCTGCCAGGCCCGTAATCTGCCATGGGCCCCTGTACCGACTCCTCATGCTGCTGCCAGGCCCGTAATCTGTCATGGGCCCCTGTACCGCCTCCTCATGCTGCTGCCAGGTCCAGAGTGTGTCATGGGTCCCTGTACGGCCTCCCATTGCTGCTGTCTCTATCGCCACACTCTGCCATGTGCCACTTTCAGGTCTCCTCACACTGCTGGTGGTTTCCATTTTTGTCATAGGGTGCTGTATGGCCTCCCATTGCTGCTGCCTCCACCGCCACACTGTGGCTCCACACTCTGGTTTTGGCCCCGTGACTGCCCAAATGAGTGAAGTGTGCGGTGATTCTAAGATCGACGGCACTCATCTGCATGTCATACTGACTGACAGTATTATTTCTCTTCCCCAGCAGACTCCAAGGGCATTTAAATTAAAGGTACAGTGTTCTGCACTAATATTAAGTCTCTCTGAAGCCTAGAAACACCCTTTTTTAAGTTAAATTCACAGCGAATTTATTCGACTCGAATCGAATATTGTCCACGAATTCGCCGAATCAGTCGAATCGAATTTTTCATTTCTTCGCTCATCTCTAAATATGACCACAATTCATTCTTTTTTGTAATAATCATCTGGAGGGTTAGGCCCCAAAAAATTTTACATTTGGAAACCGTGACAGGTTTTCATGGGAATTGTCTGGCAAGAGATGAATTTGGGTGGGCGGTGATGTATTGTTGTGCGTATAAATTGCTTTTGCTCTCAATCAATTGATGCAAATATTCCATGAAAAACAGCAGAGGGGCTAAACACTAGCGCTGGCAGCGAACAGGGCTGATCCTGCTAATACTGCCTTTTTAGGAACACTAAACTAAGGAGGCACTAGAATAGTTCTGTTTGTGATCAATATATTGATTCACTCAAACACTATACTAGTAAAGGGGGTGATCAGTGACCTGTAGAATGAGTGCAATAGTGTGCAAGTGATCTAACACTAGCTGACCCTGGCTGGGAGGGGCGCTAACGGACCCTGACGCTATCTGATCTTGATAGTGGCAATAATACAGTGATCAGTGAAAAATTCTATATACTAACATGGTACTAATAGCTGGGTGACGCGGGTGATCAAAGGGTTAATAAGGGTGATCAAAAGGTTAAATGTGTTACTCTAACGTGCGTGTGTAAAATGTAGTGCTTTTACGTATAGTGTGGCGTTCTCTCTTCTCTCCCTGGACTGACAGAGGGGGGGGGCAGTGGAGGTGCATGCATGCGCACACACACACCCGGAAACCGTAAGCTGTGTAAGGGTACGTCACTGTGCCCAGAGCCGCCTCTCGCCCTTAGCAGATGGGCAGGAGGTGGCAAGTAGTTAAAAAAAAAATTATCTTAGTATTTACATTTTTTTTTACATTATTTTTCTTTTTTAACTGTTTTTCTAAATACTTTCATCAAAGTAGTGCAATATTACCATAATACCGGTACAACACTTTGCTTGTAGCTGCCGCCGTCCGCAGTACATTGTTCAGCAAGCGGTTAAGCTATATTAATTATGCTGTATAGGTATTACCGAATTTTCCCAAACTAAAAATTAAGCCTAGAAGGTAACAAATGAGGATACGCTGTTTTGAATAATGTCTCATTAAAAACATAATACAAAGCACACCAATAAACCATCACCCAGTTATAGCGTAGTCATGGTAACTGATCTCTTTCTACATTCAATATATTAACTCTGAAATACAGTCATTAGCTTGATATGATAAAGTTTTTATTTCCTGCCAAAACTGTGTTATTTGTTGTTTTTAAGAAGCTAGGAGTTCAGTATGAGAAGGAAATCACTACACAAATAACAGCTTGATTTCCATACCAAAGGCATTGTCTACATTGAGTGTTATACTTGTTGCCCCAAGCTCACATTGGCTTTCTGTAAGTGCTCTGGTTTTCTCTCACAATCCAAAACATACTGGCTGATAATTCATTTCTGACCAGGTTGGACCTGATTGTAATGGGTTAGAGCAAAACACTGCAAAATATGCTAACGATGTATACTTAAAAATCGATTCTTTTTATGTCTGTGTTTGAAGACCAGTCACATTTAAAGTAGTTCTATGTTTGCCTTAATTCTATGTATTAAGGTAAAACAACATCTGCATGCAGCTCCCCCCAGTCCCCGTTATACTTACCTAAGCCCAATCTCGATCCAGCAATGTGCATGAGAGCAGTGGCTCAGAGACAGTTGAGGGAGCTCCTGCTGCTGTCAAACACAGCCAGCGAGGAGGGAGTGGAGACAGGTCTGAGACCCACTCTGTGTGTCAATGGACACACAGAGCTGGGCTCGGGAATGAGCACGCACAAGTGCCCCCCATAGCAAGAGACTTGCTATAGTGGCACTCAGCGGTGGTAGGAGCCAGGAGCGCTGGCATTGGGTCCTGAGAAGTGAACGATTGGAGCTGCTCTGTGCAAATCATTGCACAGAGCAAGTATAACTTTTTTTTTCTATTTCAATGGTTTTTATTAATTTTAAACAGTATAAAAGAGAGGCAATAAAACACGCCCACGCAGGGGTTATCAATTGCACAGATAAAAAAAAAATACAAAATAAAAAAAAAAAAGGAAAAATGGTGCTCTAATGTCAACAGGGCAAAAGGTACGCCCACGCAGAGGCTATCAATGGCACATAAGTTACAAAACATTACTGTAACTGACTATAACAACTAAATGCAGCAGTCCAGTCACACCAAAACAGAGAGAGAATGAAAAAAGAAGAAAGAGGGGAAGAAAAAGAAAGAGAAAAAAAAAGGAAGGGGCAAGGGGCAGGGGTCCAAGAGCGCCAATACCGATCGCCATTACATCCCCAGACTAGCCGGGGAGAGTGTGGGGAAGGCATATTGCAACCACGGCTCCCATTTTTTCAAAAATGTATGTTGGGAGTCGTTGCGGATACTCAACATCTGTTCGTTGAGCATCATAGTGGTCATACGATCCCGCACCCCCTGAAGAGATACAAACGGACTCTTACAGGCATGAGCAATTGTTCTAGTGGCCGATAAAAACAGATAGGAAGCCAACTTCTGCTGATGAGCCAAGAGGCCCGGTATGGGGCAATGAAGCAAAGCATACCGAGCATCCCGGCAGAAGGAGAGATGGAACAAGGTGAAAAGGAGGCCAAACACACAAGACCAAAAACGAAACAGTCTCGGGCATGACCACCAGATATGCAATACATCTCCACGATGGCCACAACCCCGAAAACACTGATTACTACAGGCAGGGTTAGCCCGGGCCAACCGAGCCGGAACCCAGTACCAGCGAAACAATACCTTATAGGCTGCCTCCAGCGTTGTCGTATTAAATGAACATTTAGCTATGAGTGACCAGGCCTTATTCCAGTCCTCCGGATCCACGGTCACTCCCAGGTCGCGCTCCCACTGAACGACATATGAAAGAGAAGTATGCGGCGAGCGTCTATTCAAAGCTGCATAAAGAAGGGAAGTAAGGCCTGGGGCGCTCGGCCATTGTTGGCAAAGCATAACTTTTTATTTTAAGTAAGAATTTACAATCAATGTAAGTATATTTTATATGCACTTTCATCATATTCCTTTTCGCTACATTATAAATAACACTTGTGTTTATAGTTTTATTAACCTTCCTAGCGGTAATCAAGAGTTTGGCTCGGGGTTAATTTTCAGTACCGGTACAAAGCGGTAACCCCAAGCCACACTCGGGATTACACTGTAGTGTAATTTACCTTGTCCTGCTGTCCCTGACGTGATCCTGCTGTGTCCTCCGGCCGATGCTGGCATCCGTCTTCTGGGTTCCCTTCCCTGTGAGTGTCACGACACGGGGAGCGGAACCTGTGGGAAATTCAAAAAAGTAAAAACATGACATACACACAATACATTATAATCTGTTAGGACTACATTACTGTATCAAACCATTTCACCTACATTTTGTACTTAGTGCTTTGTCCTGTGCCCTGCCTGCACTTTTAGTGTTCTTCCTGCCTGGAAACTTATGAATTAGAATCACTTGCTGAATTGAGCAATAGTGATTTTTGTGGAAATTCATCATAAGATACCGAAAGTGACGACAGCGACGATTCTGCGACTGAGCTCAGTGATGAGCGAACTTGGTGCTCTATTTCAGTGTTTTTGGTTTGATTACATTATTGAATTAAATTTATTATTATTATAATTTTATTTTTTATAATTATTTATTATATTATAATTTATGATTTCGTGTTTCAAACTTTATCATGCCCGGGATGTTTACTATACTCTTGTTTGAACAGATTTCAGTGAATTATTCCTAAGAATTACAGGCCTACAATATAAAACAACATATTTCCATGCGAAACAATGTACCACTTTGACATTCAAAAATATTGACATAATCAGACCGCCAGGGACGTGAAACTGGCCCCTAGTGGTGCCTGCACACACCTTTGAAGGTTTTCTTGTATGCACCAGAAGCCCTAAATCCTGGGACACTTTAATATGCGTCTTCTAACAGGTACTTGTAAAGTCTAGACTATGTCAGCCCCCTGCAGTCACTTTCCTCTTAATTGCTAAAAAAAAAAATAGAGAGAGTTTTTTATTCACTTTTATAATCTGTTAAAATACCTGAAGAAGGCTCTTTCTTGCTCCAAAAGTTTAGTTAGCTACTACAAGATATCACTCTGACAATACTTTTTAGGCTATCTCCACTATTTCTGGCTAACTCGGTACATCATCTTTCTTTTCTTTTTTTTTTTTTTTTTTTGTGGACTTTTTTAACATATGTACAGACATTGTCTACACATTAGCCCTGCTGCTGTAGCCAAGTGGAATTCTGAGTGTACACCTAACTAGCCTTAAAACTGTCCCCCATCCTAAGACCTATACTAACTACCCTGTGCAAGAAGCATGTACAGTATATACAGTACTTACCTATTTTCAGGCTGCTCTAGTCTGGTCAAATTAACCCTCCTGTGACAAAAGACGAACATTTCTCCTAAACCAAGAAGAACCAGCACAAGGGACACATCATACTAAATGTAAGTTATGTCCCTTGTGCTGATTTTTTATATTTGTAGTTTAGGCTAAATTTAGGCTTTAAGTTGAGTTATATACCGATGAGTACATTTTAATGAGCTTTATTTTCTGAACTGGGGAGTTTAATAAAAGACCACATAGATGATTTCTTGCTGAAAAAAAATATTTTAAGCAACAGAGCATGGATTCATGAAAGACAGAAGTTGTCAAACAAATCTGATTTCTTTTTATGAGGAGGTGAGCAAAACCTTGGACAGAGGGGTGGCGGTGGACGTGGTATACTTGGATTTTGCAAAAGCGTTTGACACAGTTCCCCACACACGGCTAATGTGTAAAGTAAAGTCTACGGGCTTGGAAAAATCCGTATGTAAATGGATAGAAAACTGGCTAAAAGATCGTATTCAGAGAGTAGTGGTTAATGATTCATACTCTGCATGGTTGTCAGTGGTTTACCCCAAGGTTCAGTGTTGGGACCCTTACTTTTTAACATATTTATAAACGATATAGGGTCTGAGATTAAAATCCCATTTCAGTCTTTGCAGATGACACCAAGTTGTGCAGTGGAATAACGTCCTTACAGGATGTCTCCAACTTACAAGCTGACCTCAATGCACTGTTTAATTGGGCAACTATGTGGCAAAAGAGGTTTAAAGTGGATAAATGTAAGGTTATGCACTTGGGGGTTAAGAATATGCATGCATCATACATACTAGGGGGAGTACAACTGGGAGAATCAATGGTGGAGAAGGATCTGGGGGTTCTGGTAGATCACAAGCTTAATAATGACATGCAATGCCAAGCTGCAGTTTCTAAAGCAGCAAAATCCTCTCTTGTATTAAAAGAAGTATAGACTCCAGAGAGAGAGAGAGAGAGATTGAGAGAGAGAGAGAGAGAGAGATTGAGAGAGAGAGAGAGAGAGAGAGAGAGAGAGAGAGAGAGAGAATTTTACCTCTTACAAATCATTAGCAATACCTCATCTGGAATATGCAGTTCAGTTTTGGGCACCAATTGACAAAAAGAACATTGGGGAACTGGAGAAAGTACAGAGAAGGGCAACCAAACTGATAAGAGGCATGGAGGAGCTCAGCTATGAGGAAAGATTAGAGGAACTGAATTTATTATCTCTTGAGGAGAGGATATTAAGGGGGATATGATCAAGTTGTATAAATACTACACCGGGTTCATATAGTGAACTCGGTGTAGAGCTATTCACCCTGAGGTCAACACAGAGGAAAAACTCTCTACGTCTGGAGGAAAAGACATTCAATCTCCGAACACGGAAAGGTTTCTTCACAGTGAGAGTTGTGAGAATGTGGAATAGATTCCCTGAAGAGTTGGTTCTGGCCAGCTCAGTGGATTGCTTTCAAAAAGGCCTGGATTCTTTCTTGGATCCACAGAATATAACTGGATACCAACATTTATAGGTAAAGTTGATCCAGGGAATATCTGTTTGCCTCTCGGGGGATCAGGATGGAATGTTTTCCCCTGCAGGAGTAAATTGGGTCATGCTTTGCTGGATTTTTTGCCTCCCTCTGGATCAACTGCGGGTATAGGATTATAACTTTTGTTTTTTTTTTTTGTAATGTTGAACTGGATGGACTTTTGTCTTTTTTCAGCCAGACTATGTAACTGCATTGCTTTGTGTTTTGGTCAAGCATGCTTTTGTTTCTAACTGCAGAATGCAGTTTGTTTTAAACACAGTAGTAAGAAATAATCTAACTACAATTTGTGAGCCCAAACAGATGCACACTAACAAAATGGAATGTTAAAGATTAGAACTTTAAATGATAATGTCTAAGATATATGGAAGTTTGATAACTCAGTCATAATTTTCAGACATACAGTACGTATACTTGCTTCTATTTCCATGCAGATATCTGCAGCCTGACTGCTCTTCAGTTCATTCTCATCTCCCTCCTGTAGTTAGATGCAGTATTCAACTCAGTCTTGATGCATGCCAAAAAGAAGGATAAAAAAATAAACTGAGAAATCTACCCTGTGGTTCATTTGATGAAGAATATACAGATCAACAATACCAGTAATGACTACAGTACTTGGCATTTTGCCTGTTATAATTGGACAGCTGAGGCTGTGATTACTTTCCTGCTTAAAAAGGCCAAAGGGCAAAATTGGAGCATTTTGCACTGGACAAAAAAAAAGAAAAATAGATAATTATACCAAGAATAGCAAAACAAATGTAAAGGTAATTAAAGCTATTTACTAAATTGCTTATTTCAATTATTTATTTCTGAAAAGCAGCATTACAAGTCTTTAGGCTCCATGTACACGGGACACTTCTGAATGATGGAAACTGACTGCTGGAAAATGTAGGTTAAAGAACGTCTGTTTGTCCACGTTTTCAAAACGCGTTTATGTGCATTTGTGTTTATGTGTGTTTTTTTAAGATAAGCACAGGACAACCTCCCAAATGCCCAGAATGCACTGAAAAGTGGGAAATTATTAACTATTTCAGACTGTTTCAGAGAAATACAGAGAGTAGAAGCAGAGACAGCAGTATGTGTTAAAATTAGCTTAGGTGGGAGTTGCTCATTAACATTTCTTTTGTTTCCAAGGGTGGGAAAGGTGTCTGGTGGAGGGAGTCATTAAGGCCACCTGCCAGGGGGTCTTCATATGAGGAATTTGAGGTGTGAATGTTCATCAACATATCTTTTGTTTCCAAGGGCGGGAGAGGGCTGAGGTGTGAAATGGTCATTACAATGTGTGACAAGCTTGGTGGGAACATTATGTTTTGTCCATCTGAGTACCTTGAAAATGCTTTGCATGCATTTTTCATGATGAAAAAAGGCTCTGGACAGCATCGGGAACTGAAAGTGTTAAAAAAAATTTCAATCGCAAACACATATAAACGCATATTGCCACGTTTATCCACATTTACAAGCATTTTGCTTTTGAAATGCTGATAAAATCGACTGCTGAACACAAGTTTTTTGCGTTCAAAAAAACGACTGTAACCTCAAATGCCTGTAAACGACTGTAAATGAAGATTTGTACATGGACACATAGGAAATATTAGGGATAGTTTAGGGGCTGCTGAAAAAAAAACGTGAGTTTATCAGCTGCAGTGTACATGAGACCTTAGTGTAGAGTGTCGTTAGCTTGGTCGATTTCACTTGTTCCTCAGTTTCTAGATATTTTTACACAGGTATTATCTGTAAAAATCTATAGGTTCCTGTGAGTTGATGAATTGTTCTTGTAGTTTATTCATTTTTATGTATCGTAGGAGACAACATTTTGCACCTACATGCGTAATTACAAACCTACCTTGTTACAGGACCCACCAAATATTTACGATTAATAACTTGCTTATCACTGGGAGATTCATAAATACTAATTTGCTGACTGCCTGAGATTTTATTGAAACATGTATTTACACCCATAATAAAATTGGTGATATTTACTGACTAATTTGGCTCATATTTGTTTAATAATGCATTTTATTAAGAAGATTAAAGTGATTGTAAATGCTTTTTTTTTTTAATAACAAACAGGTTTATACTTACCTGCTCTGTGCAATGCATTTGCACAGAGCAGCCCGAACCTCCTTGGGTCATAGTTACTAATGTTCCATAGTTGGTAATGTTAAATAAAGACACCGATCCATTCAGTTCAGCCTGATTGTGTGTGTGTTTATGTCACTACCATTTTCCATATAACTGTACATTGCGTTCACTAAGAAACAAACCTCATTTTTAATGTATCCAAATTCCCTTTAACACCACCAATTGTGGAAGTTTAAGACTGAATTTATTCTCATCCAACTTCATTGTGGAGCCACGTGTATTCTTTAGATAGCTTAGGTTAAATTGTTTCCTCCCCATGATAGTTACCATTTATTTTGCAATCATATCCTCTCTTAAGTTTGTTTTTAGCTGTTTCTCATAACTGATAATTCCTCGCCCTTGATTGGTTGTTCTAGGAATGTATACATGAAACAAGATCTGTAGCAGGTTGCATCACCACTCCTGCAGGACATGTTACCCACTAACATAAAAGTGGATAATCAAATGTTTTTATTGAAAGCTTTTTTTAGTATTTCTATATTTTTATCTATTCATTTCTATTCTGTTTTATTCTATTTTAAGCACTATTCGTTTGTCCTTAACTGTTGGAGAATGTAAAAGTAACCCCTCTATACTTACAATGCCCCTCAGTCACACACAGTACCATTCTGTTTACTCACAGTGCCCCTTCAGTACTCAGTGCTTCTCAACATGCACAGTGCCTCTCAGTACTTACAGCACCCCTCAGTACTATTAGTGCTCCTCAGCTCTCACAGTGCCCCCAGCATCTTCAATAATCCTCAGTGCTCACAGTGCCCCGCAGTAACCATGGTACATTTCAGTACTCGCAGTGCCCTCAGTACTCACTGTGCCCCTAGTAACCACAATACTCACTGCCCTCAGTACTCACAGTGCCCCAGTACCCACATTACACCTCAGTACTCAAAGTGTCCGCAGGACAAACAGTACTGTTCAGTAAAGTTAGTACTCAATAATCACAGTGCCTTCAGTACCTAAAATATTTAGTGTCCTCACTACTCCTCAGTACTCACAGTGCCCCAGGGGGCCCACAGTACTCCTTAGTGCTCAGAGTGGCCATGGTGTTCACAGTGCCCTAGTACTGATCAGTAGTCACAGTTCCCCCAGTAGTCCTTAGTAATCACAGTGCTCCTCGGTAATTACAGTACTTCACAGTACTCATCAGTACTCACAGGCTCCCAGTACCCACAATACTCCTCCGTAATCACAGTGCCCCCAGTACTTCTCAGTACTCACAGTGCTCCCAGTGCTCCTCAGTACTCACAGTAATCCTCACACACATCCTGCTGCTACAGAGAACATGTCCCTAGGCGTCCTCTCCCAAGCATCTGTCAGTCTGGCTGCCCCTTCAATCTGACAGTCCAGTTCCTGTGAACACGGCTCTCAGCATCCTCACTCATTCACCTGTTACTCCTGAACCTGGTAGCCTGGATTCCCCTACACCTCTCCAGTCACTCCTTAGCACTCCATCGGTTTCCTTGAAGCAATTCCCACTCTGCTGCTTCTACTTCTGATCCCACTCAAACAGCAGGCTGCTTCCAACAGTTTCCTCACAACAGTTGTCCATAAACTTAAAGAATGTTTCAAAATAAAGGACTGCAATATAGACAAGACTGTGTGAAAGTCAGTATTATCTCTTCCTTTACTCCCTTTTTCTTGTGTAAGAAGGAGTATCAAGCTTAAATCTGCAGAGATAGAATTTTCTGAAAATGCAATATGGCAACCTGGAAGCGTTCTGTACATAGTGCACAGAACACCCCACAGAAATGTAATTTCCCGCTTGTGTGCTTGGTTTACTGATTTTCCCAGAAGTCCATGCTAAGATGCAAGTCAGACTTTGGGCATCCTTTGCAACAAAAATGTCATTTGGTTAGGTACTCCCAAAGGAAAATCAAATCTAAAGGGGTGCAGACCCTACCACTTTCCTCATTAGACTCCTGCAGGTGCAGCAGCAGATTGATCATTTAAAAAATCAATTAATTCACCTTTATTTGCACATGGACACAGACAAACAGTTATTTCTTCAGAATAACAAAAGGTAGCAATCTGCAACAAGATCTCTGCAATGTACATAGATCACCCAGAGGGGAATGTTTTTTTTCTCAACAAAAGTGGAGTTTCTCTTTAATTCTGTTCCTCATATGAGCACACTCTACCCACTCACCTGGTGCTGCATTTCCTATTTCTTTGTCTGCAAAGATTGAAAGCAAGCTATTCATTTGATTTGAGAGTCCTCTCCAACCTTGCCCCCAAAATGACTTTTTTATTAATGGGGAGCAAGTACCTTTATTGACAGGTACTCACTCCAACTTCATCATTTTTCGCTTAGGTAAGACTTATGTAACTCGCCCTGGGAGACGTCACAAGCCTCAAGAGGTTGCAGGACCAGTCCCTGTGCTGTGCAATCTCACGCATGCGCAGTGGAGTGCCAGCTGTGATTTCTCTGAAAGTCACAGCAAGCTTCCAGGCAGTGGCACTGAGTACCTTCAGAGATGAGAAGAACTGGCAACGCTGGACACCAGGAACTGGTAAGTATCGAATTTTTAATAGTCAGCAGCTATGGTTTTTGTGGCTGCTGGCTTATTTTTGTTTTAAAGGTGAAGTTCCTCTATGGGTAGATAAAGCTTTAGTCTGTACTATTTTTTTTATTTCTCAGTATGTTGAAATTGCTTTCTCTCTAATTATTGTAAATCATAAACTTGCCCATGATATTAAACTATATTATTATTTTCTTATAATTTCATTTTTTATATATGCTTTTATGTTGTTCCACCTTACACTGTTTAAAATAACTTTTTTTTCCCGCATTATTATTCTTTGAACTTGCTTATATTTTAGTAATATAAATAAACATTTTCTTTTTTTGCAGCCAAAGATGGACTCAGAACACAACATGAGCCATTCCAAAGGACTTTCAGGGTTTCCTCTGTTGCCTGAAATATCCACAAGAGAGCCTTCAGATTTATATCAGGTTTGTAAAAAAAATATTATCTCTGTAAAATAAAAACGTAACCATTAATTTTACACTTTTTCCAACTTATCGCCTAATCAAATTTACAAAAACAGATACTCAAGCCGGCCATGGATGGATCAAATTTTAGCCGGTTCAGCAGAGACCGGCCAATATTCCATCTATCTATGGGCAGGTTGCACTGAAGTAATTCCATTGATCAACTTCAGTACAAGCAGCCTGTTGGATTTTTTGCATGTGATTACTGCTAGCCGCTAGAGCTGTGAGCAGTAATCATTGTGTTCTGCCTGCAGGGAAGCCTGTTCCTTTTTCTGTTGCTTCAGCTCTCGCTGTCCTTTCTGGGGAGTGCATTCCTTGGAAACTCCAGCTGCCTCTGCTGCCTCTCTTTTCTGTGATCCTAAAGCTTGTCGGGGCTTCATTATTCAGTGCTCGATTCACTTTGAGCTAGCGGGCCACAATTTTCCTATTGATCATTCCAAGGTGGAGTATATGATATCACTCCTTTCTGGAGACGCTCTGGCATGGGCCTCACTACTGTGGGAGCATCAAGACCCTACTGTTTCCAGTCTCTCTTCCTTCCTGCAAGCTTTCTGCAAAACCTTCGATGTGCCTGGTAGGTCCTCATCCATTTCTGGAGCTCTTCTTTAATTTCATCAAGGAAATATGACTGTTGGTCAATATGCAGTTCAGTTTCTCACTTTGATTTGGAACTGGCATGGAATAATGAGGCCCTTACTGCAAACTTTTGTCAGGGTCTAGCGGATCGTATTAAGGATGAGCTAGCTGGTAGAACCATACCCACCACCCTGGATGACCTATAGCATTCAAATCCATGTCCGCTTCCAGGAGTGAGATCTGGAAAGGGCTGGTCTACGTTGCCCCCAGTGGATCATTTAGTCTCTGTTGTCCAGAAAGCTCCAGAACAACCTGTCTCTGCAGTTATATCGGCATCTAAATACATTTTATTCAATTAAGCTTTGGCAATAAAACCTGGAAGCTGGCTGGTTTCTATGCAGAATTGCACCAGATTTTACACTCTGCAGTTTTAGCAAATAACCCCCCCTTATGTATGTAGTCTAAAGTGGTAAATCTGGTAAAGTGGTGTCCTTCGTGATTGGCCACCAATAGGTTATTCCCTCCTTGAGGGTCTGTATTAGACTCAACTCCATGTTAAAATCCTTTCCTCCACCTGGTCAAAATAAAACTCACCAAATTGTAAGACCTCTAATCTGCATAAGGTCAGTATGTGCTTTTGGGTATCACATTAGGCCTAAACTTTCATCCACACATTCCAGTATCAACAGTATCAGTAATTACTAAAGTACTTAGCATTTTGCCTGTTAGTGTATAATTGAGTTTTTGAGGCCCTAATTACTTTTTTCCTATCATATAGTTCCTATCCTATAAAATCCTATAATTTTGAATTGTGGACAAAAGTATTTATTAACTTCACTAACAATAGAAAAAAAAAGCATAATTTGAGCCTTTTAAGAAATCTGATATATTCTCAATAACAGCAGGAAATGCTTATGGTACAGTATTATTTCCTTTATGAATTAAAAATCTTCCAGCAGGGAATTCAATGCAACTCAGAAAGACTCTCTCAAAGAGCCAGGAGATTGCAGGCAATATTAGAGGAAGCAGAGTTAATCTTAAGTAAAGTCGCAGGAGAATTTACCAAATGCGCAGGGCCATGCAGGTACAGAACATAATTTTGTAGCATGACATCAGTAAGCAGTCCGACATGGGATATGACAAAGCTATAAGGGGATGCAGAGAAGAGTTGAAAAGAGATGAATATGCGAGGCAGGGGGTTTCTACATACAAGAGAACCTTTTCCCTAATAAAGCAAAGTGTCAATATCTATTTACCTTGATATTAAGTCTAAAACTAATTTGCCTAACTTAAAAACTTTTTACACTGTTTTACTTTTAAAATCTTTAAAAACTTAAATTTTTACACAGTTTTAGGTGACATAAGCTTTTATTTTGTACATACACATATAATATTCTGCTTAGTATACAGTATATACATTTGAAATTCATTGATAAAATCATTAAAATGAGTGATTAGTTATGCAGTGGTACCTTGACCTTCGAGTGCATTTAGGTACGAGTTTTCCAAGGTACGAGTAGTCATTAGGTTGATTTTTTTGCTTTGTTACGCAAGCAAAAAATTGAGGTACGAGCTGGAGATGGTGCTGCTAGATGGCGTAGTGAGCAGTGACACCACAGCATCCCAGCCTCCGAGACACGCCGAGATACGGCACCAACACGCGCTCTCGGTTTTCTCATGGTCTCTTCACGTGTTTATGGTCTCTTCATGTGTTTACCTCAAACCACAGGGTGAGTGTTTTCTGATTTTCTGGAACAGGTGCAGAGTTCCATTTTATACCAGTTTATACCAACTTATACCAAACTTCAGAGGGTGAGTGTTTTCTGCTTTTCTGGAACAGGTGCAGAGTTCCATTGTATACCAGTTTATACCAACTTATACCAAACATTCTGGTGCCATGTCTCCCAAGAAAGTAAGCGCTAGTGACAATGCTGACAAGAGGAGGATGATGTCCATTGAGTTAAAGCATGAAATTATTGAGAAACATGACCAAGGAATGCAAGTAAAGGACTTGGCCAGGCAGTATGAACATTCAACATTTACGATCTGCACGATTTTGAAGCAGAAGGAGTTGTAACGCCAGCCAAAGGTGTAAAAATACTTTCTAAGCTCCGGACATCTGTCCATGAAAAGATGGAGAGTTTGCTGTTCGTGTGGCTGACGGAGAAGCAGCTTTCAGGAGATACCAATTTTAAGAAGCTCTATACCTAGCACCTGTTCAGCCGTTGCTTTGAGGTGATGGAGAGTACGAACTTCACCGTTCGAGAGTTTTGGAAGGACTATTTTAATATCGTGGTAGGCCTCAAAATCATCGATATTGCCTGGCAGGGGGTTAGACAAAGGACCTTGACCTCTGCATGGAAAAAGCTGTGGCCTGAAGTTGTGGCTGAAAGGGACTTTGAAGGTTTCGAACCTGAACCCGAAGAGCCAGTGGAGGAAGAGATTGTGTCCATTGGAAAGACTATAGGTCTGGAGGTGGTCAACAAGCTCGTTAAGGAGCACTCCGAAGAACTGACGACTGAGGAGTTAAAGGAGCTACAAGAGCAGCGGCATACGGAGGCGTTAAGTGAAGTTAGTTCCAAGGTAGAGGAGACAGAGGTGGTAGTCATCAATACAAAAGAGCTCAAGGAAATTTTGGCTTATATAAAAAATTATGGCAGATTATATAAAAAAGAAACATCCTGAAAAAGTTGCAACTAATCGTGCAACAGCGCTATTTATGACACTTGCCTAACTCGTTTCCAAAACATTCTGAAAGGGAGAATAAACAGACCTCCTTGGACAGGTTTATTAAGAAAAGGCCTTTAGTTGAAAGTGAGGAAAGGGTGGAGAAAAAGTCAAGAACTAATGAAAGAACCAGTGAAAGAACCGGTGAAAGAACCAGTGAAAGAGAAGACAGTGACGAAAATTAAGATAAGAAATTAAGATAAGAAAAGAAGAAAACAAGGTAAGTACACTGTATAAAACCTTATAAAATCTTTACATACTCTTTCTATTATGTTTCTATACAATATTTGTTATTTAGAAATGCATTTTAAGGGTTGGAACGGATTAAGAGCATTTTAATTATTTTCAATGGGGAAAATTGATTTGATGTGCGAGCAAATTGAGCTACAAGCTCGGCCACGGAACAAATTAAACTCGTAGGTCAAGGTACCACTGTATTCTTATAAAGTGAGATATACTGTAGCTTAAAGTGGTTGTAAACCCTTACATATACCCAGTGAAGTGAGTGGCCTCAGGTGGTAGATAGAGATGAAAAACATCCTCCTACATAAGTTGTACCTGTCTATCTAAGTTCTGAATTTAAAAAGCACGTCTGAGAGTTCAGAATAAAGGGGGCAGAGATCTGAAATTGCACACTGCAGAGCTCAGTGAAGAGAGCTCTGAGAACTGATTGGCGGGAAGAGACCTCCCCCCCCTCCACACAGCTCGCAGATACAGAGCTGAGGCTGTCAATCTGCTGGAGGTCCCTCCCCTGTCACCATTTTCCTCTTGGTGTCAGGGAAAACTTGTCAAAAGTGATTCATGCTGATAGTAGAGGAACGAAGCAGCAGACAGAAATTATACTTAATGCTTAGTGCTCTTAAACACTCTAGAGCAGGGGTACTAAATTAAAACTTATGCAGGTCCGAACCGCATTTTTTTTCAGCCCTTCTTCACTCCCATTATTTTTAGCAGTTCTCAACCCACCTTCAAATCATCCCCAGCAAAACTGTGCTGCCTTCAAGTCCCCCCACAACACTGCCCCCTCTTGATATCTTCCCCCCCCCCCCACAGCATTGCACCCTACATCTCTCCTAACAGCACTGCCCCACCCCCTCACATCACAAATCCCCCCCCCCCCCAACAGTAGTGTTGTCTGCCCTTTTCACATCAACCCTCCCTCCCCCACACACACACACAAACAGCACTGACCCCTTCACACACACCCCCAGTAGTTTACTCTGCCCTCCTCACATCAACCCTTCCCCCCCACTTCACATCCCTACCCCACAGTACTTTCCTCTGCCCCTTCACATTCCCCCACCACAACATTAACCCCCATTACATCTCCCCCTCCACTGCATTGCCCCCCTCAATCACCCCGCAAAAGTAGTGTTCTCTGCCCTCCCCGTATTACCCCCAGCACAGCACTGCCCCCCTTTACATCACTCCTTACATCACCACCACCATCACCACATGCACACAGCACTGACCCTCTTCACATTTTGCCCCCCTCCCTTGACATTATGCACACAACCAAATAGTGTCCTCGGCCCCCCTTCACTCTCCTACCTTAGAGCGGAGAGAGGGAGGCAGAGCATTTCTGGATCGGGTGTGGGAAGCACAGCAAATCATTAAACATTGCTGCTTCTTTCCCCCCATCCTCCACCGTTGTTATAACAGCATAGCGGACAGCAGGAGACAGAACATTTCTGGAGTGAGTGTGGAATAACAGCACAGTATTGAACAGATCACGGGAGTGCGAGCTGTCATAACATTTCTGAATCGAATATGGGAAGCACCGCACAGCATTGAATAGACCATGGGAGCTGCGGGGGTTAATTTTTTGTATTACCAGCAGGTGATTGGCTGCCAAGACTTCCCTGCTTCCAATCAGCCGCTCGTTAACTTAAAAAAGTTAACCCCAGTAGCTGCCACACTCTTTTCAATGCTGTGCTTCCTGCACCCAATCCAGAAATGTTATGACAGCTGGAGCTCCCGCGATCTGTTCAATACTGAGCTGTTATTCCAGACTCGCTCCAGAAATGTTCAGTCTCCTGCTGCCTGCTTTGCTGTTATAACAGCGAAGGAGGATGGGGGAAAAGAAGCAGCTCCTAAATGGCGTGACCGGGTCTGGATGAAACAGTGGCAAGGTCCACATCTGGGATGCAGTCCACCATTTGGTGATGCCTGCTCTAGAGGGATACACACTATAGAGGAATTTGCTTCGTTCATATTTCATATCTGAGGCAGGGGCGGACTGACAACTCATGGGGCCCCCGGGTAATAGGGGATCATAGGGCCCCTGTGTCCTTGCCCAAACTCAAAAAAACCTATGAAAAAGGTACCAGGGGCATCTCATGGGGCCCCCTACTGACCCCGGGCCCTCGGGCAGTGCCCGAGTTTCCAAATGGTCAGTCCGCCCCTGATCTGAGGTGTACAACCACTATAATTATTAAGTGGTGCTAACCCAAAATATTCATGAACTATAATAAGTATTATAGTTATTATCAAATATATAAATTATTAATAGATATTAAGTAATTATTAGTAATCATATCCAAGTAAAGAAGAAGTTATTTTGTTTTTATTATTATATTCTAATCTTCAGAGGACAAAGTACATGTAGTACTGTCTCATCTTCCTAGATGTTGTCTAAGGGTAGCTCCAAGTTTGGAAAGTGCGCTGCCGCTCCCCACACACACAGCAGTCCAAACACGCAGCTAGTAGGAGATGGCTGCTTTGACAGATGGCATGTTCTCAATCCATGTGTTAAATCTTTCTCACTGCTTAGCTGAAACTGCTTTTAGCAAAGAGATGTGGCAAAGTGACATCTTCAGGTACAAACTTCCACTGATCACCACAATTGGATGTCACGGTGGCTACATTTTCTGGAACCATGCTATTAGTACCCAATAGTTAGTCTGAAACCTGCATCTATCAATGACCGTACAGTCAAAGATGCACATTATTATTTTACAGTTGCAGTGTAGATTAAGGCTGTATTCACACCTGTGCAATACGTTGCTTTTTTTAGAGCTTTTTTGACTAATTTGTCTCGCGACAGCATAGCGCAGCCCATTCACTTGAATATGTTGCCTATACATGACAAAATTGGTCAAAGTAATTAATGTACCTTTTTTTTGCATTGAGCCTGTTGCAATGCAACACAATTTGGGAATGCTACCCACATTTGGGGTGCCATTAAGAAATTACTGTATTTTGTTGTGTTTTGGGGCATTTCCGAAATGTACATTTCTGCCCACATTCAGGGAATGTTTAAGTGTGAATGGAGCCCAACATTCTCACATCACCGGGAACTGTATCTAAGAATATTAATTCACAGATTGCAGCCATCTGGAAGTTAAAAACATGGGAATTGAACACTATGATAATAATATATTAGCTTTTAGGAGACTGTTACTAAAATACAACTGGATATTAATGTGTTATTTGTAAAAAAAAAAAATATAGTAAATACCTCTCCTTTTGCCTGAGCACTCAGACACATAGAAATGGTTTGCTAAAGTCTCTCCAGAAATCGACACTTTATGAAGTGTCTCCTAGGGGTCTTCGGGAGGAACCACTAAAAACTAGGGTAAATACATACTGTACATATTGTTTCACGTGTTACTTTATTCACATTTTTCTTTTCACATTAGTAAAAATGTAAAACACTCGGCGACAAAAGGAGTATAGCCTACACAAATGGATAGCGATATTTTTGTGCTTAAAGCCTATCTAAGCTCAAAACCAAAAATGTAATAAAAATGCAACTTACCAGTCCTCAATTGTGGTAGTTGCATTAATTTCCACTTGCAATATTGTTACCTGTTTTATCCTGCCATCACACTTCCTGTCCTAGGATGGCAACGCTTACTGCGCTGTATCTATCTAGGAGTAGTTTGCCACCCTAGGCTACTCTCCAGGGTTGGACTACAAAGCATCTCCTCCCCTCTTAATCTCCATTACATAGAACAGCATTGCATAGTTTGAAATTTCAGTTCAGTCCACAGACAGTTATAAAGATACAAGATTTCTAGCAGGGACACCCGTATTTTTTTGTACTTTGCTTTATAAAGGAAAACTAATGCTGCCACCACATCTAAGGACTAATGATTATTGCATGTATTAGAAAAAAATGACGCCTTGATTATATAGAGAAAATTAATAGCATTAGCTAAATAACTTTGCTTGCATAGGTTCCATCCTATACTGAATTTCTGTACTTACAGATCATACTGCCTTAAAGTGTTACTAAATCCACAACAGTAAAATCAGGCATGGTTCACATCCATCGGAGCAATGCTGTGTAGTGCAATGTCTCAGTAGGGAAAGGTGCTAGTGTGCTGGACTTGTCATAGAGACACAGCCTGAGTCCACAGAGACAGGATGTCTATATCAAAGGGCTTTCCCAGTGTCGTTTGATTAGTATTCAGCTGATTGCATGGGGACTTGCTGATGCAACAAGTAGGCAAGCTTATACTGGGCTTGTGTTGCTGGATGTTAAAGGGGAATTGAGCTGCACCCTGAGATCTTCTATCACAAGGTTGACATCAAGGAGGTACTTCATCTTGGATGGATCGGTGACTGGTGGTAGGAAATGGGCGGATACGTTCCAAGGAGTCATTTCCATTCAATGCTGGCTTGCTTTTTACTTCTGGTGAGCGCATAGTGGGGGAGGAGTATCACAGAAGTCACAGTTATTACTGGTCACTACTGGTTCACATCACTTTTTGGACTATTTTTGGTCATTCTTGGCACAAAAAAGTTTTTTGGGACATATTATAGTAAATTACATTCACATTTTTGTTATTCAGATGTTGGGCGTTTATTTTTGGTCAGTATTCTTTTCATCATTTTGTTACACTACAATATTGTCTGGTAGCATATAATATTCAATTTCACTTACTTATATCAGTGCTACACCTTTGTTTATAAGTAAAATCAGCCTGTATATGCAAGAAAGCATGCTTGTTAGACTCACTGCGGAAAAAATGGGGTTAATCCTCTGCATTGTGTAAAAAGGCTGTTTGATCCTTTCTTCTCTGTTCCTCCCCTTTTTCAAGCGACCACCTCTTTACTCCTGAACCGGAAGCATTTGCACATGCTCAGTTTGGGGTGTGTTTTTTTTGGGAGGGAAAGTTCATGTGATCAGCACAGGGCCAATTGGCATTGTCTAGACAGAGGTTAGGGGTTCTGCATCCTCCTAGAGCAGAAAGAAAACTCCTCCTATAAGATTTAGCTAGTGCTGGGATGGACACTGATAGAAGCCATAAGATTGCTTTAACTTCTGATGAGAAAAGGTATTGAGCAGTTTATATTTACTAAAATAATTGCACTGCCAGGTTGTGTGTACTGTGTGAGGCAAGATATAATGAATGCAGGGTCCTGGGTTTAGTATCACTTTAAAGCAGATCTAAACTCAAGAGCAAAAAATTAACCTTGGGGGTATAGCTTCATGTAAATTGTAAAATATGTTTGAGACATGCAACTTCCAAGAACCCATATAAAAAATGTGGAGCATCATTGTGCGAAGTTAGGAATACCTATAACAAAAGTAGTATTTGGGGCAAGATATTCATTTTTTAAGGCATTGCATCAGCTAAACACACATTTGGGTGAGTTTTGTTAATTAAGTATTTTTTGAGTGCAAGTAACAGAGAAATTAAGTCAGAATCATATAGTTTGTTGAAATAGCTGTTACTGTATGTATGTGCCTAAGTATATGAGCTTATCCTGTGCCAAACAGTAAGTGCAATTTGAATCCTGGGTGGTTTTCCATTTTTATCAAATGCATTAGGTATGTTGGGGGTGAAAGTTGGGGAATGGGTGATGAAAAAGCTAAAATTGTTGGAATAGCTATTTTATGATCTCCAGAGGTCTTGTGAACACGTTTCCTCTGGGTTTCCTCACATGGTACATAGCAAGAGGGAGATTCTAAATATCAGGGGACAGTTAAAGGGACACCCATGGTGGATGTCTTGAAGTACTCTGATCCAATCTCATTTACTTTAACCAATACATCTTACTTGGAGTACAGGGCTGTTATCTATGACATCATGGGTGGGATTTACTAAAACTGGAGTATGCAAAATCTAGTGCAGCTGTGCACAGAAACCAATCAGCTTCCAGGTTTTATTTTCAAAGCTTAATTGAACAAGCTAAAGTTAGAAGCTGATTGGCTACCATGCACAGCTGCACCAGATTCTAAGTGCTCCAGTGTCAGTAAATACTCCCCCCTCCTTGTGTTCTCCAAGTCTCCAAGACCTATATGTTGAAAGGTAAGTTGCAGAAATTGCCAGCCCACTCTGAGAACAATAAGCGCTATTCAGATTGTGTGTGGGTGATGAGACTGATATTTAGGACTCTGGTTGTGTTATACCTCGCACAAAGCATGTTCATATTTACTGTTAACATGTACTGAATAGTAAACCAGGCTTACTGTTTCAGCATGATCTCTGTCCCTGTTTTTCAATGCTTCCTTCTGCTATGTCTGGGCTGTTTGGTGTTAATTTCAGCTGCTCACATGCTCTGAATTATCTGTTTTTGCAGAGCTCTGTGAATTTTCTTGTTTATAGCGAAGATTGTTTTAGCTCATTTAATGTTTTTAAATTCTAATGTTGATAAATTACTATTACGATAACAGTTTACTACAGATATACAATATACATAGAGAGACGGTATATGTATATAGTGTTCCATGCTTATATTCTCTGATCCTATCCTCAACTGCTGTAATAATATGAAAAGGTATTAATATATATATATATATATATATATATATATATATATATATATCAGAAACGCATTGCTCATAAGCAGAATCCTTCAAATACAAGGTAATTAATGACTATGAATCATCCCTATACTCTAAAGTGCAAATGTAAAAATGTGCATATATGATCTCTCCAAATTTATAGTTGTAAAGTACAATACAAAGCATTAGTGTAATCTAAAATAAAGTGTATTAAACAATAATAATAAAGTATAGAATTAGTGCAGCTCATATAAAGCGCAAGTCCATCTAAAGTGTAATAAATGTCTTCCTTGTAAAATATGAGTGCTCCTCTTTAATTCATTAGTGCTTCCAGTGTAAATTCAAACTTGTGACATCTACCTGCACACTATTGCCCTTTCTGGGATAAACTCATCAAAAATTACTATTAGTAGGTCGCAAAAATGTATGGATACAGTGTCATCAAAATACATGATGTACGATAGGTCATCATCCTCTACAGTTTCCACCCACACTCCAGCTTCCCTGGGATATATACAATGTATTAACCTAACATAAAAGAAAGGGAATTGTGCTCCTGAGCTGGACTGTGTGCATCCACACAGCGTGACTCGGTTCCCTCCCTTACAGGAATTGACTGACAGCAGCAAGAGACAATGACTTCTGCTGCTCTCACTGAAACCTGTGAGAGCTAGGAGAGGGGAGAGAAAAGCTGCAGACGTGCACAGCACTTGGTCACTAAAGGACTCAGGTAAGTATTTGGGATTGGGAGGGGGGAGCGAGCAACTAGAAAGGTTATTTTATCTTAACTAGCTGCCAACCGCAGATAGCCGAATGACGGCTGCACTGCGGCCGGCCAGTACTGAGTGGACATCATATGACGTCCTCCCAGAACGCGCTCTCCTGCGCGCCCGGCGATCTCCGTGATCGCTGTGTCCTACGGACACAGCTGATCACGTGATGTGGTAAAAGGCCAATCACAGCGGTCCACAGTGTCCAATGACACGCTGATCACAGGAAAATGCAAGTGCCGGTTCTCGGCTGCACTTTCCTCACACTGTCAGATCATGAGGAAAGTACTGCCGAGAACTGGCAGTTGTCAGAGTGGGGATCGGCACCGATCATCAGGGCACTGATGATCAGTGCCCTGATGATCGGTGCCCAGCAGTGCCACCCGCAAGTTCCGCCCACCTGTGCCCAGCAGTGCGCCCACTAGCTCCGCCCACCTGTGCCCAGCAGTGCACCCACCTGTGCCCAGCAGTGTACCCACCTGTGCCCAGCAGATCACACACCTGTGCCCAGCAGTGCCACCCACCTGTGCCCACCCACCTGTGCCCACCAGTGCCACCCACCTGTGCCCACCCACCAGTGCTGCCCACCAGTGCCACCCACCAGTGCAGCCCAGCAGTGCTGCCAGTCAGTGCCACCAGTCAGTGCCCAGGGGTTGTGCCAGTCAGTGCCGCCAATCAGCGCCCAGCAGTGATGCCAGTCAGTGCCGTCTATCAGTACCCATCATCAGTGTCACCTATCAGTGCCGCCTATCAGTGCTGCATATTAGTGCCGCCTATCCGTGACACCTCATTAGTGCTGTCTATCAGTGCCGCCTATCCGTGCCACCTCATTAGTACTGCCTATCAGTGCCCTTTAGTGCTGCCTATCAGTGCCCAACAGTGCCGCCTATTAGTGCCCATCAGTGCTGCCTCATCAACGCACATCAGTGAAGGAGAAAAATTACCTGTTTGAAAAATTTTATAATAGAAACAAAGAAACTTTTTTTTTTTTTCAAATTTTTTGCACTTTTTTTATTTATAGCGCAAAAAGTAAAGCGCCCAGTGGCGATTAAATACCACCAAAAGAAAGCTCTATTTGTGAGAAAAAAATTATAAAAATTTCATATGGGTACAATGTTGCATGACCGCGCAATTGTGCGGCAGCGCTGAAAGCTGAAAATTGGCCTGGTAAATAAGGGGGTATAAGTGCCTGGTAGGCAAGTGGTTAATGCATAGAAGACAAAAAAAAAATTGACTTTTGAACCACTTTAGCTTGTTCTGATTTATTGGAGGTGTTATACATGCACATTTTTCATTTGTACTTTGGAGTAGAGGGATGATTTCTAGACACTGTTTTGTATTTGAGGGGTTCAGGTTATGAGCACTGTATTTCTGACTTCTATTTACTATAGTACTTATGTCAAATAATTTTGAGGAAAATAATTTTGTAGATATGTGACTAATCATCTTCCAAATACCACTGAAATGACTCAGCATGCTCACCTTGGCATGTGTTTCTTAGGGTGCTGACCTGATTTTTTTTTTTTGTTCAAGTAGCGTAAAAGTACATTACAGTCCAAAATCAGCAGTATAGTGACAGTGCTGAGACATTAATTCACAGGTAAATTATTAATCAGCAGATTTTTATTTGAAACATTCAGTGTCTGAAGCATTGCAGTTCTAGGAAGTTATAAATATGCTCAATAGCAGTTAGCTCTGTCATCAACAAACACGATCTGTCCATATATTTAAGGGCAGATAAATAAGTTGCAACTCTCCTGAATGTGAAGCCAAAACTGCAATAAATAATTCATTGAAACTGAAGTGTATATTATTCACACAGTAAATCGAAACGAAAAGCTATTGTTTCCTATCTTAACAGTACTTAGGATGAAGGTTTATTTGAATCATTAATGCCTTCCCTGCAATGGTGGCAGTGATACATACTTGATAGCAATTGTTTTTGGAGATTTTAATTCCTTTAGAGATGTTCATGGATAAGCAGTGCTTTCTAGAAACTTATGAACTGCATTGTTATAAATGTGCAGATAACTGGAGTAAGTACAGTAGGTACAGATCATCCCAAAGGCAACATGTAGATAAACAGTACCAGAAATATGAAATTATCTAAGATGTTCAAAATGACAATAAGAATTTAGAATTGTGAGCTTATTTTTTTATTAAAGTGATATGAAAGACTTATTTTTTTTAAATAAAAAACATGCCATACTTACCTGCTCTGTGCAAGGGTTTTGCACAGAGCAGCCCCAATCCTCCTCGTTTTGGGTCCCCTCGCCAGAATTCTGGGCTCCTTTGCTTCTTCTTGCCGAGTGTCCACCATAGCAAGCCGCTTGCTATGGGGGCACTTGTGTGTGCTCGTTCCCGAGCCGCGCTTTGTGTGTACATAAGACACACAGAACAGGGTTCAGGCCAATGGCTCCTGATGCTGCCTCTAAGACGATGAGGAGGCAGAGAGCCAAGACAGCAGCCGCTCTCATGCACATCGCTGGGTCAGATTTGGGCTTGGGTAAGTATTAGAAGGGGCTGCAGGGGAACCTGCATACTGAAGGTTTTTCACCTTCATGCATAGAATGCATGAAAGTAAAAAACCTTCAGGTTTGACAACTGCTTTAAATCTGAGAAATGTGGTGGTTTTGCTTTGTGGAGTAACACATTTATTTGACAATAAAGGAACAGTGTTCCACCTTTGTGGAGAGTATCTCTTAGGACTGAACTACGAGTAAATTTTTAAAAATAAATTAAATTTTTATGTTTAATTACTTAAATGAAACACAAATGATGCAGCGCTACTACCATAAAAATTCTTCACACATAAATGAATAAGTGAAACAGTGCAAAATTAGTGACACAAATAACATAAACACACAATATTAAATAGTGCCAAAAAACTCATAAATAATCACGTGTGACAAGTGTCAATACGAGGTCCTAAAAGCACCAAATAACATAAATGGTGCCCCAAATAATCCAATGGGATCCAATAGTGCTCAAAATCAAACAAGTAAGTCACAACAGGACTCAATGTGCTAAAAAACCTCCCACTGGAACTAAAAATCAGTTCCTACCATATAACACAAAACACACGTGCATCCCAATAAACGCATAAACTAAGAACTGATCATGCAAACAAACATGAATAAATGAATAAATATATAAAGTCCCGTGAGGTGTAAAACACCTGACAATATACAAAAAAAACATATATAAAGTCCACAGCAATTCTTGAAAAAAAAAAAAGTGCTGATAAATGTGCAGAGATATCCAAAAATGGCTGAATTGCCCGCTCACCTCCCTCTTGCGACCCGCACAGGGTCAAAAGGCCTTCAGGATCACTAACACATGGACCCTTAATAGTAGGTAATCCTCCACAGCTATCCACACTGACCTCCCCTCATGTACAGATTCAAGCACAGGCTCACAGGGCAGCAGATCTCCTCTTCAGGCACATAAGGTGGCTGCAGCCACTTGATCCCTCAGAAAATATAAGTGAATGCTTGCATAGTGTAAAACTATTTATTCACCAAACAAAGTATCACATATCAAATATGCTCACATTTAAAAACATCTTGTACATCACATGTAAATCAAACCTCAGATCAGATGTACTTGCACTGGTGTCCAATGTAAATAAAGAAGGCGTCCGACGGGAAGTGCGTCACCGCCAACGTGCATCTTCACACTTAACACGTGACTTCATCAAGGCCAACAAAAAAAAAAAAAGACCAAAAATTTTGAGAAAAAATTATATTTTTTACTTTCGGTTATAAAATATATAGTGAACTCAAAGTTAGTAATACATTTAGACCAAAATGTATTCTGCTACATGTCCTTGGTAAATAAAAAAATCCCAATAAGTGTATATTAATTGCTTTGTTTCAAAGTTATAGTGTCTACAAACTATAGTATAGATCAGTGTTTCACAACCTTTTTTCAGTCAAGGCACCCATTAAAATTATGGACAGTCCTGAGGCACCCTTTAAAATTAATGACAGTCCTGAGGCACCCTTTAAAATCATGGACAGTCTTGAGGCACCCCATTCTAAAATGAGAAAAATTATTCTAATAGTTTTATATAACGCAGCAACATCCACACATGTAGGACACCCAATATCAGAGGTGATTTATTCTTCCAAAGCAAATAACCTTTTGCACACTAGTACTAACTAGTATTCCATTGTTTCTCTTCTCCCTCAGTTTTTGTCCATCACTAAGCTAGTGTAACCCCAGCGCTGATGGAGAGGGGCAGGGGAGAGTCAAACTAGGATGCTGTGCAGGTAGCTGACATCCTCCTTATCAACTGATATTATTGGTTGTTAGGATGCCAGTGGTTAGAAGGCCTTAATGGTGCACAATGAAAACCTGTGGCTTGTTCCACCCTCTGGATTGTATACAATTTATGGGCAATTTTTAGACATTTTGCCAAGGCACCCCTGAAGAAACCTCAAGGAACCCCAGAGTGCCTGGGTACCCTGGTTGAGAAAGGCTAGTATAGATACTGCAATTTATACCATTTTTTGCTATACAGTGCTGTGCTGTAAAAAAACTGACAATTGTGCGGTCATGCAATAATGTACATAAATGAAATTTATGTCCTTTTCACATAAATAGAGATTTCTATTGGTGGTATTTGATCACCTCTGGGTGTATTTTTTTTTTTGCGCTATAAACACAAAAAGACCAAAAACTATATTTTCTCATTTCTGTTATTAAAAATATCCAAAAAACTAAAATTTGGTCATAAAGTTAGCCAAAATTTATTTTTCTATTTATCTTTGGTAAAAATAAATCCCAATAGGTGTATATTAACTGGTTTGTGTCAAAGTTATAGCGTTTACAAATGGGGGTATAGATATTGGAATTTATGCCATTTTTTGCTATAAGGTGCTTCGCTAGTTTAACTGACAATTGCTTGGCCATGCAATACTGTACATAAATGAGATTTTTTTTCCTTATTTCCTTTTTTCACACAAATAGAACTTTCTTTTGGTGGCATTTGACCACCTCTGGGTTTTTTTTTGCGTTACAACCAAAAAAAGACTGAAAATTCTGAAAAAAAATATTTTCTCATTTCTGTCATAAAAAAAAATATCCAAAAAAATCTAATTTTGTCATATATTTTGGCCAAAAGGTATTTTGCTACATGTCTTTGGTGAAAAAAATTCCAATAACTGCATATTAATTGGTTTGTGTGAAAGTTATAGCATCTACAAACTATGGTATAGATACTGGAATTTACACAGATTTTACTTTCTGACTGCCTATCACATTTCTTGAGGTGCTAAAATACCAGAGCAGTACAAACACCCCAAATGACCCCTTTTCGGAAAGTAGACACCCTAAGCTATCTGCTGAGAGGCATGTTGATTCCATGGAAGATTTATTTACACAAGTTTTTGGAAAATTACATGGTTGTTTACAAGTTGTCACTTAAATGATATATTACTTACACCCCAAAATACATTCTGCTACTTCTACCGAGTATGGGGATACCACATGTGTGAGACTTTTTGGGAGCCAAGCCACATACAAGAGTCGCGGATGGGTGTTCTAGCATGACAATAACCAAAAACACATGGCCAAGGCAACAAAAGAGTGGCTGAAGAAGAAGCACATTAAGGGCCTGGAGTGGTCTAGCCAGTCTGCAGACCTTAATCCGATTGAAAATCTGTGGAGGGAGCTGAAAGTTCAAGTTGCCAAACGTCAGCCATCAAACCTTAATGACTTGGAGAGGATCTGCCAAGAGGAGTGGGACAAAATCCCTCCTGAGATGTGTGCAAACCTGGTGGCCAACTACAGGAAACGTCTGACCTCTGTGATTGCCAACAAGGGATTTGCCACCAAGTACTAAGTCATGTTTTGTGAAGGGGATCAAATACTTATTTCCCTCATGAACATGCAAATCAGTGCATAATTTGTTAGACATGCATTTCTTTTTAGTTTTTTGTTACTATTCTGTCTCTCAGTTTTACGATACACTTACCATTCGATTTTTAGACTGATCATTTCTTTGTGAGTGGGCAAACATTCAAAATCAGCAGGGGATGAAATACTTATTTCCTTCACTGTATATATGCTAAAGCATAAGGGCTGTCCACCTCAGGCCCCCATGCTTGGGCATATATGCTCTTTTTTAACTGTGGATGAAAAATCCCACCCAACAGCACTGCACACACTTATGTACATTCTGAGAGCGAGACCCTGTTGCTGTCAGAATAAGCAGATTGGTGCTGCAGCTCAATGGCATTCCTGCAAAGAAAACAGCAATGGTTAACAATAAAACTGTAACTCAATAAAACAACTTTTTATTGAAATATGTGTCAAAAAATATTATAAAATATATATGCTGAATCATAGGTGCCATCCACCCACTGTCTACCCCAGGCCCCAATGCTTGGGCTTATATGCTCTTTATTAACTGCAGATGAAAAATCTCATCCAACAGCGCTGCACACACTTATGTATATTCTGAGAGCAAGACCTGTTGCTGTCAGAATAAACAGATCAGTGTTGCAGCTGAATGGTGTTCCTGCAAAGTAAACAGCAATGGTTAACAATAAAACAAAGTAACAGTAAAACATTAACTCAATAAACCAACAAGTGAATGGTGTTTCTGTAAAGCAAACAATTAACAATAAAACAAAGAAACAATAGAACAAATCAACTCCATAAAAACTCCTTTTTTTATTTTTTTATTTTTTTAAACTTTGTAACAGCCTCTGATTTTCAGGTCTCTCAAAATGTGATGGACAGTTTCCTGAATATCTAACATATTTTGAGACCCTGTGTGAGAATGGTGAATATGTGCCCTGAACTGTGCCGTGCTGTACCCTATATGAATACTCCTGTATGTAGCGACAGAAGCAGATCTTGAGGCAGAGACCAGGCTGGCCAGGACAGGAGGGACAAGAAAAGTGGGTGTCACATCTTATTCTGTGTATGCTTCAGACATGACATCTTCTTTGGATTAACCTTTGGGTTGGGGTACCAGAGAGGACATCCGGAAAATGCCTCTCATGCAGCCGACTAACTGCATCTGGATTTGGCAATTGGGCCATAGCACCTTCTGGAAACAAAAGGGCCATAATGATCTCTTCCTGAAATTTTAGGAAGGATGCACTTCGTCTAGTTGCTTTGTAAATTACAAAAGTGTTAAATATAGCCAATTGAAATAAATAGACACCTTTTTTTACCAGTGTTGAGCTTTTCAGGAAACTAGGTACGTATTCAACATTTGGTCATTGAAGTCCACCACCCCCATGTTAAGGTTATAGTCATGGACACAGAGGGGTTTCTCAACAACGCCAGATACCGTGCTAATTTGGTTGGTCGTGTCTGCATGAATGGAAGACAGGACATAAACATCCCATTTGTCCTTCCACTTCACCACGAGTAATTCATCATACCTCAAGAAGACTTACTCTCCCTTTCTAAGTCAGGTATTTACAAGCCGTTGGGGGAAGCGATTAAGTCGCATGGTGCCACAGGAGCCAATTCCAAGATTGTACAAATGTCTAAATAGTGGCACGCTTGTACAGAAATTGTCCAAGTATAAGTGGTACCCCTTATGGAGCAAAGACGACATGAGTCCCAAACTAATCTTGCCACTGCTCCCCATGTAGTCTGGGCAGTCGGGGGGCTCTACTTTGCTTTCTCTTCCCTTGTACACCCTTAATTTGTACATACAGCCTGTGGCCCTCTCACAGAGCTTATACAATTTTACCCCATATCTGGCAGGCTTGCTGGGGATGCAAGGCTGCGAGTAAAGTTAATGAGGGACTCATCTGTTAGGAATTCCCTCTTTCCTGGAATCCTTATATTCTTATTTCTTATATGCCGCGCGGCGTCTGGGTGTGGCACGGGCTCGATCGATCGGGCAATCAAAGTAACCAGGCACACAGGTCGGATACAGGAAGATTGCAAAGTTTATTACGTACATTACAGCTTATAAAGGCAAAAACCACAAACCCAAATTATCCAATAGTAAGACAAACTCAAATTATCCAATAGTAAGACAAACTCAAATTATCCAATAGTAAAGCGTACCTTTAACTTCTACCCAGATACTAGACAAGGTGCACCTTTTACTTAAACTGTTAAAATGTTAACCTCAGTCAGTACATCCGGCCATTGTTGGCTGTGTCCCCAGATCTCTTATCTGAACATCTATCTATGTTTTGTACGATATTTTTCAGACACCTGCAGTCTAGCGTTCTTCCTGTAACATTTTGTGGTTGTACTTGTTACATACATATACCATTTAAAATTTTCCATATAAGCTCGAAAATAATGCTGACAGTTCTTATAACATGTACTTGAGACATAATAATTTCATCTACTTAAAGCATCACTCTAACTCTAATCACAATGCAAGCATAATGAATACAAAATGGTATACCTGAATCAATAGCCCTAGCTCATATTTCCCTACAACCCCCTCTTTGATCATATTGAACCTTTGTTCAACATGATCACTCAGAATACCACAACTCCTCTCTGGATTGTCCAAACAAAGCAAGCCTGGAGCTATCTGTTGGAGAGGTGGAGTCTGGGCTCTTGTGCTTAACTGCTAGCATCATAGTCTTACCCACTCCTCTTTTGAAAACTTTAAATAAATAAAAACTGCAAAAAGAAGTGCTAGTGTATAAAGTGCAATTAATTATTTTATAAATCTTTGGAATAACTCGGTACCACTTCCGAATATTTTGGCACCTTCCATTATTTGATTGGTTGTCAGAAGAAAGGGGGTCCTCCGTTATCTCGGAATCCCCTTTGTCCTGAGAGTCATCTTCCTCCGGGTCTTGAGGCCTTTGGGATGTAAGCTGTCTATGTCTTATAGGATTCTTTCATTTGTCATCAGTAAGTCTCATTTTGAATCAAAAATGTGCACTAAGTGGATGAAGGTTCATTCAGTGTTTTAATAGATGGATCTTCTAGCATACTGATCATATGTATGTTAACAGTCTCAGTTATGTATAACCCAATGTCTGTGGGTCAGTGGGACGCAATGGGGTGGGGTATCCATTCATCCAACAGGTAAAAGTGTGCTGTTGTGCTGGGGGTATCAGTTTCAAGAGTTCTGGGGCGGGATGTCAGGGGCATAGAAACTGTGTTCTCTTGTTCTGGCGAACCTCTTGGGGAGTCCCTCATTTCCAGGTATTTCTTCAACCTCGATGCATGGATCCATTGTGGAGTCTGGTCAGTTAGAACTGCTGTTCTGGCGACTTTAAGGACTTCAAATAGGCCTTGAAAAATGGGTCCCATCTTTTTCCTTGCAGCCAGTTGTTTGATCAGGACGTTGTCACCCGGCAGGAATGGATGAGTGGGATCTGTGGAAAGAGGAGGACAGGTGACAGACACCTTTTCTTGGTTTTCAGATAACACACTTACCAGATGTTTTACGTATTCCTCCTGTAAAGCAGAAAGGTTAGTTTCGTCACCTGGGGTTTGGCGGTCATTTGGGGGTCTACCCATCAGTATTTCATATGGGGAAAGTCCAGTCTTTATTAGGGGTGGTCTTTTTGGTAAAGAACTGCAGGGAGATATAGCAGCCAGTTCTTTAAAGTTCCCCCTGTGGCTTTCTTCAGTCTGTCTTTTATTGTCCTGCTCATGAGTTCTTGAAATCTTGCATAAACAATGTCATGTTGTGTGTGGGTGTGGAGGACACGGCTGCTTCCTTTGCTGCTCTGTCTGCTAAATTGTTACCTCTGGCTAACGGATCATGTTATAATCATGTACTACCCCATATGCATATCTGCTGTCAGTGTAAATGTTCACTCTTTGGTCAGCAAAAGGTTGACAGGCGCGCGTTAACGACTAACTCAGCTTGCTGGGCTGAATTAGCATGAAGCGGTTTGGCTTCAATGATTATGTCTGGTAGCATCACTACAGCATAACCCGTTTGGTAGGTATGATCATCTGGTCTGACACAGCTGCCATCAACAAAAACATCTATACTGCCCGATTGGGGTATGTCCTTTGGATCATCACTGGGTGAAGTATTGTCTAACACCATTTCCTCACAGTCAGGTAGAGGGGGTACAGTCACCATTTCTCCTCCCGTCTCACCCAAATTTAGCAGCATGTGTAGCAACCTAAGCACCGGAGCCGTTTCCGGACAAGTTTTAAACAGCAAGTTGACAGTGCTGGGAAAGATCACTTCATACCCACTCAGTCTCTGTGCTGTCATGTGCTGTGTTGTCATATTGTGCAATAGCACTGCTATTGAATGTGTAGTGTATAACACAGTCGGTGATCCCTGTGTCAGTTTACTTGCATCCTTTACAGCCATTGCACAAGCAGCCATCGCTTGAAGGCAATGAGGCATGCCCAAAACCACACAAGGCAACTTCTTAGAAAGGTAAGCCACTGGTCTATTTTTCCCACCGTGTTCCTGTGTGAGTACGGCTGCAAATGCGTCCGCTGACACTACACTGGAAAGCTGAAACTCCTTCTCATAGTCCGGCAGTGTTAAGGCTGGGGCATTAGTCAGTGATCTGATCAGTCTACCAAAAGCCTCCTTCCTCTCCGGGGTCCACTCTATCTGTTGTGGGGCCTCTTGTTTTGTTGTATCCCTGAGAATCGAATCATTGTGGGAACGGTCAGGTATCCACTGCCTGCAATACACTATTGACCCAAGGAAGGACATCATTGCAGCCTTGGTTGTTGGCAGTGTGAGGGACATTAGGGCTTTTACCCTGGCTGGGGAGACAGACCTGTCTCCTCCTGAAATCAGGCAACCCAGGTATTCCACCTGTTCCTGTACCCATTGTATCTTCTTTCTTGAGGCCAAATGGCCCTTTCCGGCTAGGTAATCTAGCAAGTGTCTTGAGTCTACCTCACAGTCTTCATGGCTGACCATTAGGTCGTCTGCGTATTGGAGTAAGGTGGATCCCCTCTTTGGCTCCCAACTGTCTAAAGATGCTTTCAATACCATTGAGAAAGCAGCGGGACTATCCCCATAGCCTTGAGGAAGACAAGACCAGGTCAACTGACCATCGTCCCATTGGAAAGCAAACATGTTCAGGGCATTTACTTCAACCGGAATGCTAAAGAAAGCATTGGAAAGGTCTATTACAGTGTAGAATCGCGAGCTACTGGGATTAGCCCCAAAAATTGCCGTAATATCTGCTACCAATGAATTCAACAGTTAATTTGCATTAATCAATAACACAGGGTAAATTATATAGATCCTATATACAATATGAGTAAAAACATGAGGATGCAGACAAGGATATGGACACCAGTCACACGTTACTCTTGCAATACGCCTAATTCACACTTCAAACATTTAACAAACAATTATCCACAATACAATGTTGCTTTTATATACAATTAGCACCGGCACACCTCAGACATTTCCCTAAAAACGGAACTTAGCTCCGTTTTGTATTTCCCTGCCTCTTTTATCTCTTTTCCTTTATTGAGCGAGAACAGAACCCCTCAATGTTTCCTGTACAGTCTGTGCAGTCTAAACTGTCACAGATCTGATAAACCTGCGGAGAACGAGTCTGACCCTACCCGCAGTTAAAAATAAAAAACCTCTATTTACGGCGCGAGACAGAACCCCGCCAGAACTCTAGACTTCACTATTGGAGCGAGAACAGAACCCCTCCATCATATAACACTAAACTACACTATTCTAGGAGCGAGACAGAACCCCTCCTTTACAAAACACTAAACTACTTTCAGTTTCACTTTGCGTGAGACGTCACCGTATCCAGAGAAGGCAATATCATAATATAACAAAGGTATATTGAAACGATATTACTCACCTGGATTAGCGGGACCCCACTTCTGGTACCAGCTGTTAGGAATTCCCTCTTTCCTGGAATCCTTATATTCTTATTTCTTATATGCCGCGCGGCGTCTGGGTGTGGCACGGGCTCGATCGATCGGGCAATCAAAGTAACCAGGCACACAGGTCGGATACAGGAAGATTGCAAAGTTTATTACGTACATTACAGCTTATAAAGGCAAAAACCACAAACCCAAATTATCCAATAGTAAGACAAACTCAAATTATCCAATAGTAAGACAAACTCAAATTATCCAATAGTAAAGCGTACCTTTAACTTCTACCCAGATACTAGACAAGGTGCACCTTTTACTTAAACTGTTAAAATGTTAACCTCAGTCAGTACATCCGGCCATTGTTGGCTGTGTCCCCAGATCTCTTATCTGAACATCTATCTATGTTTTGTACGATATTTTTCAGACACCTGCAGTCTAGCGTTCTTCCTGTAACATTTTGTGGTTGTACTTGTTACATACATATACCATTTAAAATTTTCCATATAAGCTCGAAAATAATGCTGACAGTTCTTATAACATGTACTTGAGACATAATAATTTCATCTACTTAAAGCATCACTCTAACTCTAATCACAATGCAAGCATAATGAATACAAAATGGTATACCTGAATCAATAGCCCTAGCTCATATTTCCCTACATCATCCACAGATGTTTGCTGGGGCGTATACACATCTGCAAATTTCTCAGTGAGGTGGTTTATGAGGGGCTGAATTTTGTAGAGCCGGTCATGTTCAGGGTCACCCCGAGGAGTGTATTATCACTGAAATGCATGAAGCGCATTACTGTATCATATCTATGCCTGGCCATGGCAGCAGAGAACACGGGAATATGATGAATTGGGTCTGTGGACCAATAGGACCAGGATTCTTTTTTGTAATGCCCATGTCGAGGGTTAGGCCCAAGAAAGTTTTACATTCGGAAACTGTAATAGGTTTCCATGCGGATTGTCTGGCAAGGTTTGAATTTGGGTTTGTGGCGATATATTGTTGAGCATATCAATTGCTTTGGCCCACAATCAGATTGTACAAATCTTCTGTGAAAAACAGCTCCATAAAATCGAGTAGTTAAATTTGCTGTTTCCACCTGAATTCTGGGTTGGGCTGTGAATGGGGGAAGTACGGGGGCTACAGAATCTGTGGGCTGCCAATCAGGATTTGCAAGCACGTCCAGAAGGACACTAGGGGCTCTATGGGCCTGTGTGCGAATTCTTGGTTGCTGCAGGACACTACTTGTGCTCGCCACCACACCAGCTTGTACTGCACTTATGGAACTTGCCTCATCACCAAGTGATACTGCAGTGCTGGTATGAAAAAGACCAGGATGTAGTAGGCCGGTGGTGCTTGCAAAAGGTAGTGCTGCACTAGTACTGGCACTCTGCTGCATATGACACAAGTCATGCGATCCTAGCACTTCAGTTTCATGGGGTCAGGTACGCCTGATCTTAACAGGGACCTCTTCTCCATCATCCAAGCTACCTGTCACGGTGCCGCTGCTGTCTACAGGTTCATATTCGGAGACGGATTCTGTCATAGGGGCTTTCCCTTCTTTCTCATCTGACATGCTCAGAATCCTGTAGGCCTCTTCACTAGTGTACCTTTTGTTGGACATTTTGGGCTTTAAATTTACAGATACCTAGTGCGACTCACAGGAAAAAGAGTGCCTGGCTGTCAGGGACTGATTGAACCACTACAGATAAAATTCACCTGCTAGTGCTGGCAGAGATCAGGCCTGGTTCTGGTAATGCTGCGGTTTTGTGTGCAATGTATTACAGGTGACAGTGATCACAAATTGCACTGACACTGCACTTCTTTTAGGGGTGGTGGGGGTTTGAGCGTTGAGACTAAACACTAGTGCTGGCATCGAATGGGGCTGATCCTGCTAACACTGCATTTTTGGGGACACTAATACTAAGGGTACACTGATATAGTTTTGTTCGTCATCAATATATTGATCTGTACAAACACTATACTAGTAATGACAGTGATCAGCGACCTATAGCGTGAGTGAGATAGTGTACGGGCAATCTAAAGCTAACGCTAGTTGACCCTAGCTGGGAGGGACACTAACTGACCCTGACGCCATCTGACATCACTAGTGGCACTAATACAGTGATCAGTGAAAAATACTGTACGCTGACACTGTAATAATAGCACTGGCAGGGTGGCAGGGGGCAATCAAAGGGTTGAAAGTGGCAATGAAGGGGTTAAAATGTCTCTATCTAACGTGTGTGGCTGCAGTGTGCTGCTTTTACTCACGTGTAATGTCTTTCTTATCTCCTTGGAACAAAATGGTTCCAGGGAGAGAAGAACTAGCTAAGTCCTGTGCCTGTATTTACAAATACAGGCACAACTGTGCATCTCCCTTCGCTGTAGGAGATCGGCAGAGTACTGGGCAAAATCACTGGCCCGAGACCTGCTGACATACATCTCCTACAATGAATGACAGCGGGGGGGGGGCGTGCATGTATGCTCTAAACCGAGAACAGCAAAGCGACGTATGGGTACATCACTTTGCCTGTAGCTATTGCCTGTCTGCAGTACATGGCGGCCGGGAAGCGGTTAATTGCCAAGATCTGAAAGTGATTGTTTACAACACATCTTAGATCATAGTGCTTAAAGTCAAATCTGTTGTTTTTAGTACCTGAAGTTGTGGGGGTTTTTTTAAGGATTAAATGATACAGTCACCTCTGGAACATGTTACGTGTTCCACCTGTATTTGGGGTGGAACACGTAACATGTTTCAGCTCCTGTCACCTCTTCCTCCCTGTGATAGCGGGTGGGGAATCCTCTCCCCGCAACCTCTGTCACAACTTAAAAACAGCGCTGCCGTGTGGGGATCCACCCAAGTACCATTTGCCACTGGGGCCGACAGCTTGTAGTTCTCTATGAACTACGAGAGCGCAGGTGAGCATTCTCATAGTTCATTGATTCTTCTTGCAATTCAGCAACTTCCTGCCCATATGGGAGGTACGGGCAGACAGTGTACTGAGATTCTGCAGGAGCCTGGCATTGCAACCGTGATCTGTTGATTATGGGTGCAATGCTTTACAGGCTCCAGTGTAAAAAAATTATACATGCACATTTTTCACTGCCTGTGGATAGGCACACAGAAATTGCTCTATGGAAATGTTCTGGTCTTGCTGTCACTTTGATACATTTAAGCGAAGCACAGGTTGTCTTTACACAGAATCAAGTTAAAATGCAACATCAGTAATCCAGATCTAAAACTAGAGTAAGGAAGGAGGTTAAGTTTAGTATAGCATGGGAATATGCAGCTCTTTCCCTTCCTCCCAGCAATCTCCTCTCTGAGGAATGTAGTTCAAAAGCTTTTTAGCACCACAGCATAGTTACCCCTCTGGACTACAGTTCCCACAGTGCACTGCTGCCTGATTCAGTCTATTGAACTCTTGGTGCTCAGCAGGTTCCTCTTTCTGCTGAAACAGCTGTCAAAAAGTTCAGCACAACAGGGCATCAACTACAGAGATCAGCTGCAGCCAGTGATTCTCTCCTTCTTAGCCAAGCCCCTGGCTACATACATCAATATCATAATAGTAACCCTTCATAGTTATGAACTCTTCTGTTTCATCCATTCCCTGAAGTAGTTCATTTCTTTCAGGTTGAATTTGCCAGTAGCAGTTTTCTTGACACATGTTATGTGTGCACAGTACCAATTCCACTGGAATTACTTGTTATAAATTTGATTTGCTGTAATATATTCATGAAAATATGTCAATAGAAAAAAATATGGAGTGTTTTCCTCAGGTATATTCATTGAAAGCAATGTGGAATTTGATTTTGCATTGTTGGCTGCTTTAACGATTAACAGTGTTAGCTATTAAAGAAAATTGAAAAAATGACGAGTGGTTGACAATCAACCTAGTGCTCCACATCGCTATAAAAATTGTGCTGAAAAGAGTAGGTTGTGGGTTTTTGAAGCTGCATAATAATAATTAGAATAATCTTGTTTTTAAAAATGTTTTTTTGCAATTTATTAATGTCAATACAAATACATTAAATCTGAATGGTTACAACAGACTTAACAATCACAAAACGCTTGCGTGTTTCCTGCGGTGCACAGATGATACTTCCCAACATGTTTTGCACAACCTGGGCTTGCTCAGGGGAAGAGAAAGCCTATCCGAAATATAGTCTACAATTATATAAAAGATACATTAATCAATCATATATGGTTATACAATATACATCAAACTGCAGTACATAGATTATAGATAGATATAGAAATATAGATATTTCCAGCAGATTAATTGTCTTACCCTTGGGACTATAGTCCTTCTTCCGGACACAGCGGAACACCGATCACTGTACAGGATCTCTGTGTGAGGTCCCGATCATGTGATCACTGATCACTTGCTGACATTTCTTACTAGTGAAATCTCTGAATGATCACAAAGGTCACATAGTACAAGGCTATTCACAACAGCCTTGTACCATGTGACAAGCTGTGACCAATCACAACTCTCACAGTATTTCTCAATGGCTGCAAGAATGCAACCAGAGAGAAGAAGAAATTATTGCTTTTACAGCCTTTATGGGTGTAAAAGCAATCAGTGTAAAAAAAAAAAATCATCACCCCCCCATAAGTAGTACAGTGTCGCTATGGTGATACTGTACTGCTAGGGTGACAGTATGTAAAAAAAAAACATAAATAATAATATGAAAAAATAAAATAAAAATGGTAAAAAATAATTTTAAAAATTATAATTTTTGATTATAAACTAATTTGGGTTATTTTTTTTTTACTAAAAAGATAGCTGAATACATTTTGGCCTGTATTTATGAAGAAAGATTATTTATTTGCAAAATGTTATAAGAAAAGTCTTTTTTTCAAAATGTTTGGAATTTTTCATTTATATAGCAAAAAAATAAAAATCCCAGTGGTGAATAAATACCACCAAAATAAAGTTTTATCTGTCTCAAAAAGGTGTTAAAAAATTCATATGGGTACAGTGTTGCATGACCGCACAATTGTCATTCAAAGTATGATAGCACTGAAAGGTGAAAATTGGCCTAGACAGAAAGGGGGTGAAAGTGTCTGGACTTGAAGTGGTTAAATTTGCATTTGAATTTCATCTAAAAGGTATACAAAACAATCTAATGCCACAGTGTTAACCTTCTACACATTCTGGATCACAATAATAGGTACCTAGTACTTTTTCCTTTACTTGATCTCATCAAAGCATTTTTGCCTTTTGTTTGCTTTCACATCAAAATAATGTAGCTGGAACTTTGTAAAGTCTTACTTTGCCTTTCTATTTCTCAGAGACATGTCACTGTCCAGTAACGATTACCTTTAATAATAAAAAAAGGCAATTACTTTATTTGTGCCCCAGAGAAACTCTTTACAGCTGTAGCCCTAGGTGATCTACAGTGAAAGAGTTTTAAATTACTTATCTCCAAATTGGTCTCTAAAGGACAGGAAGAGCAATGGGTGAAGTTTAATCAAAGTGAAAAGTAAACCACATTGTATTTCATTCAAATCTTTTATGCTCCTTTGCCTTTAGAATGTACTATTTTGATCAATAGTCTACTTATATCTTTTTATAGCTGAGTTGAGCGAGGGATGCCCTAGGTCAGTGATGGCGAACCTTTTTGAGCCCGAGTGCCCAAACTGCAACCCAAAACCAACTTATTTCTTTCAAAGTGCCAACACTGCAATGAAACCTGAATATCGAGCTTTTGGTTTAGAAAAAACAACTCGTACAGTAGTGCAAACTAATTAACAGTACAGGGATGACCAGAGACTGCGGACACAGTACAGGGATGACCAGAGACTGCGGACACAGTACAGGGATGACCAGAGACTGCGGACACAGTACAGGGATGACCAGAGACTGCGGACAGTACAGGGATGACCAGAGACTGCGGACACAGTACAGGAGATGACCAGAGACTGCGGACAGTACAGGGATGACCAGAACTGCGGACAGTACAGGGATGACCAGAGACTGCGGACACAGTACAGGGATGACCAGAGACTGCGGACAGTACAGGGATGACCAGAACTGCAGACAGTACAGGGATGACCAGAGACTGCGGACACAGTACAGGGATGACCAGAGACTGCGGACACAGTACAGGGATGACCAGAGACTGCGGACACAGTACAGGGATGACCAGAGACTGCGGACACAGTACAGGGATGACCAGAGACTGCGGACACAGTACAGGAGATGACCAGAGACTGCGGACACAGTACAGGGATGACCAGAGACTGCGGACAGTACAGGGATGACCAGAGACTGCGGACACAGTACAGGGATGACCAGAGACTGCAGACACAGTACAGGGATGACCAGAGACTGCAGACACAGTACAGGGATGACCAGAGACTGCGGACACAGTACAGGGATGACCAGAGACTGCGGACAGTACAGGGATGACCAGAGACTGCGGACAGTACAGGGATGACCAGAGACTGCGGACAGTACAGGGATGACCAGAGACTGCGGACAGTACAGGGATGACCAGAGACTGCGGACAGTACAGGGATGACCAGAGACTGCGGACAGTACAGGGATGACCAGAGACTGCGGACAGTACAGGGATGACCAGAGACTGCGGACAGTACAGGGATGACCAGAGACTGCGGACAGTACAGGGATGACCAGAGACTGCGGACAGTACAGGGATGACCAGAGACTGCAGACACAGTACAGGAGATGACCAGAGACTGCGGACAGTACAGAGATGACCAGAGACTGCGGACACAGTACAGGAGATGACCAGAGACTGCGGACACAGTACAGGGATGACCAGAGACTGCGGACAGTACAGGGATGACCAGAGACTGCGGACAGTACAGGAGATGACCAGAGACTGCGGACAGTACAGGAGATGACCAGAGACTGCGGACAGTACAGGGATGACCAGAGACTGCAGACACAGTACAGGAGATGACCAGAGACTGCGGACAGTACAGAGATGACCAGAGACTGCGGACACAGTACAGGAGATGACCAGAGACTGCGGACACAGTACAGGGATGACCAGAGACTGCGGACAGTACAGGGATGACCAGAGACTGCGGACAGTACAGGAGATGACCAGAGACTGCGGACAGTACAGGAGATGACCAGAGACTGCGGACAGTACAGGGATGACCAGAGACTGCGGACACAGTACAGGGATGACCAGAGACTGCAGACACAGTACAGGGATGACCAGAGACTGCGGACAGTACAGGGATGACCAGAGACTGCGGACAGTACAGGGATGACCAGAGACTGCGGACACAGTACAGGGATAACCAGAGACTGCGGACACAGTACAGGAGATGACCAGAGACTGCGGACAGTACAGGGATGACCAGAGACTGCGGACAGTACAGGGATGACCAGAGACTGCGGACAGTACAGGGATGACCAGAGACTGCAGACACAGTACAGGGATGACCAGAGACTGCGGACAGTACAGGGATGACCAGAGACTGCGGACACAGTACAGGGATGACCAGAGACTGCGGACACAGTACAGGAGATGACCAGAGACTGCGGACAGTACAGGGATGACCAGAGACTGCGGACACAGTACAGGGATGACCAGAGACTGCGGACAGTACAGGGATGACCAGAGACTGCGGACAGTACAGGAGATGACCAGAGACTGCGAACAGTACAGGAGATGACCAGAGACTGCGGACACAGTACAGGGATGACCAGAGACTGCGGACACAGTACAGGGATGACCAGAGACTGCGGACAGTACAGGGATGACCAGAGACTGCGGACACAGTACAGGAGATGACCAGAGACTGGGGACACAGTACAGGGATGACCAGAGACTGCGGACAGTACAGGGATGACCAGAGACTGCGGACAGCACAGGGATGACCAGAGACTGCGGACAGCACAGGGATGACCAGAGACTGCGGACAGCACAGGGATGACCAGAGACTGCGGACAGCACAGAGATGACCAGAGACTGCGGACAGCACAGGGATGACCAGAGACTGCGGACAGCACAGGGATGACCAGAGACTGCGGACAGCACAGGGATGACCAGAGACTGCGGACAGCACAGGGATGACCAGAGACTGCGGACAGCACAGGGATGACCAGAGACTGCGGACAGCACAGGGATGACCAGAGACTGCGGACAGCACAGGAGATGACCAGAGACTGCGAACAGTACAGGAGATGACCAGAGACTGCGGACAGTACAGGAGATGACCAGAGACTGCGGACAGTACAGGAGATGACCAGAGACTGCGAACAGTACAGGAGATGACCAGAGACTGCGGACAGTACAGGGATGACCAGAGACTGCGGACACAGTACAGGGATGACCAGAGACTGCGGACACAGTACAGGGATGACCAGAGACTGCGGACACAGTACAGGGATGACCAGAGACTGCGGACACAGTACAGGAGATGACCAGAGACTGGGGACACAGTACAGGGATGACCAGAGACTGCGGACAGTACAGGGATGACCAGAGACTGCGGACAGTACAGGGATGACCAGAGACTGCGGACAGCACAGGGATGACCAGAGACTGCGGACAGCACAGGGATGACCAGAGACTGCGGACAGCACAGGGATGACCAGAGACTGCGGACAGCACAGGGATGACCAGAGACTGCGGACAGCACAGGGATGACCAGAGACTGCGGACAGCACAGGGATGACCAGAGACTGCGGACAGCACAGGGATGACCAGAGACTGCGGACAGCACAGGGATGACCAGAGACTGCGGACAGCACAGGGATGACCAGAGACTGCGGACAGCACAGGGATGACCAGAGACTGCGGACAGCACAGGGATGACCAGAGACTGCGGACAGCACAGGGATGACCAGAGACTGCGGACAGCACAGGGATGACCAGAGACTGCGGACAGCACAGGGATGACCAGAGACTGCGGACAGCACAGGGATGACCAGAGACTGCGGACAGCACAGGGATGACCAGAGACTGCGGACAGCACAGGGATGACCAGAGACTGCGGACAGTACAGAGATGACCAGAGACTGCGGACCTTTGGGGAGGGAGGGGGAGCGGGTACCTGAATTTGACAGGTACCCGCTCTTACTTCCGCAGAGTTTTTTTTTTTTATCTTACCTGTTCCTCGATCCAGCCGCGCGCTGTCTTTCCGGCTTCTGTAGTGTGGGCGCTCGTCGGACAGCCGGATGCCCAGTGCGCATGCGCGAGAAGCGCTGCGCTTTGTGATTGGTCCGGCGGCTTCTGGGATCTGTCATGTGTCCCAGGTACCGCCTTACCATTCACAAACAGCACTGCTTCTTGTGCATGCGCACTTGGGACCCGGCTGTCACGCACACTACAGCCGGGAAGACAGCGCGCCGCTGGATTCTCCTGGCGTGCCCACAGATAAGGCTCGGCGTGCCGGCTGTGGCACGCGTGCCACGGGTTCGCCATCACTGCCCTAGGTGCTTAAAGTGGACCTGAATGAAAAAAGTATAGAATTGCTGTGTTATAGGGGAGTAAATGCTGATGCTTCGCTGCATGCGCTGAAAAAAGCCAATGCAAACAAGCACCTTCATACACAAGAGCACAGTCACTTACAATTATTAATTTATGTTGGAGGCTGTATTCAGCATGTGCACTTTACTGGGCATGGGAAATTATGCCAGCCACACAAATGGTGGCCTAACACAAATTCAGTGATTCAGCTGATCATTTAATTGATCATTTATTGCAACTAAAGCAATCATATTGGATAAAATTAGCAAAGCATTGCAAGCCCTCCATTCGATCGATGTAGTGAGTTTTTGATCGATTTTACTCTGCTAAGTTGATCGCCCATAGCAGAATTTTTATAATCAGTCAAACAAATATCTTCATGTGTATAAGAGAACTGATCATAATTCAGAACAGTTAAATGATAATTTTTAATAAAATGTTCACATTTATACCTGAGAAATCCTATTTTCTGGCAATACTCTAAGTGCTGCATTATTCATTATTTTATACAATGATGGATAACCTATTTGTGATCACTACCACTCCTACCAGTCATATTGGATAAAAGTTGCCAACCATCACAAACCCTCCATTGATTTAAATGATGAATCACCTGTTTGCAATCATTCATACCTAAATCAATCACAAATAACTATCTGTATGGCTACCCTAGGGTACTAGTCCCATGATATTTGAAGTGAGGTTTGGTAATGACAATAGGCTTCTCACTGTTTCCATTACTGGGGGTAAAGCTTCATTGCAGGTATCTCCCTGCTTCTGCTTCATTTGTTCTGTGTATATGTGCTTTCTGAACCATCTCTCTGCCTCTTGACTATTCTCATGTAGGGCTGCTGATTTATACTGGCTCTCCCCCAAACTGTACAGAGGCCATCATCCACCCCAGAAACAGCTCATTCACTCTGGCTCCAATAAACAGTCTAGTGTTGTCTTGTTATGATTAATTGCCAGTAAAACTTATAACAGGAGAGGGATTAGGGCATGGGATACTCAAAAATTATTATTACTTAGCAATTAGACGGCAGTCTTCTCCTTAAGCAACTATGGACAGTCTAAAGTCTCACAGCTTGGGACCACATTTATTGGTACCCAGTGTAATCTCAGGAACAAGGCACGGTACAGGAGGCACTCTTGTCTAAGCTCACAATCCAGGACACTACTGAAAGCAGATGTATGATCAATATCTGAGGCTCTATGCATGCAGTATCAGTCCAAGCAACCTCAGGCACTTATATCCCAAAATCACACAGTCAACAGGACTCAATTCAGGGTCAGTACTACATGTCCCCAGGGCAGCTGCACACCTTCCAGCCTGTGAGTGAGACAGTCCTTCTCTAGACCAGATCCCTTTGGTGAAGTCTTGCAGTCAGTTCCAAGTCCCAGCTCTGCCACCACTGAGACGTCACAGAACAGCAACACAGTCCACAGGCCAATAGCCCCCTGAGGCTTGGAACTCTCCTTACTAGGGAAAGGCAATCTTTCCAGGGTTCCAGCCACCATCTAAGCACAACTCTCCAGGGATTGTCTAGGCTCTGATCAATACGCAGGCTGGTTATATGACTTCTCCTTCCCTAAGCTCTAGAAACTTCCTCTAGAGGCAGGGAGAAGCAATTAAATTCCCAGCCTGTGAAACAGACCAGGCTAAACAATCTCTGCTCCTCTAATTGCAGAAGGAGCCAAAAACTAAATTTACCTAACATCCTAATTAGGAAGGCTCTACACACTTATCAGTCATTAGATCATCATTCATCTGACACAAGGAAGCAAAGCTCTGACTTTACTAAGGCACAGTGCAAGGTACAAGGCAAGCAAAGCCAATAATGGGTGTAAAAGATGTAGTGAGCCTACAAGCAATACTTGCAACTAGCCATCTGCTTGCTTTTTTGGCTACAGCTTTGATAGTTCGGCTCCTCTTTTCCCATCAATAAGCAATAACTGCTTGACATTAAAGGGAAACTAATTCATAACTAAATATTACAGGATGCATTGTAATGACTCTTTTTGCAGTTTTCAGTTATGAATGCAGTATAATCAAGAATCGCACCAAACAATCTTAATAAAGAGCCTTGTTCTTTAATCACCATGCCAATAGCATTAACAAGGTTACCTATAAAAAGTATGTGCTTAAACATTCACTACAAACCCGCTAAGTTTGATTTTGGTTTTAAGGGTTTGTGAACAGTTCCATGGCCATAGCCTGGGAGTATTGGCATGATGATGTTTGCGTGGCTACGTCATCTTGCCCACACTCCCAGGCTACTCTCCGCAGTCCATCTAGCCGCCCCGTGTAGACCGCTCCAGCACCATAGCAGGATCCACATCCACAAAGGGGAACTACCGGCCAACTTTAACAGAAACCTCATCATAGGAGTGCTTGGAACTTATGCAATATAGTATATCCAATCATCTCTTATGGCGGGGCTGTTGCTGTTTTGTTCATTGCAACTGTCTACTGCATTTGCTTATTTTATTAAAGGGGTATTTGTATGCATAGGGTTGTGTGCCTGTGACCCCAGGCTATGTTTTTACTTTTACATTTGACAACGTTGTCAACTGTATTTTATTAGGTGTATGGTGGTAGTATGGTGCAGTATTTTTGTTATCTATGTTGCAATTAATACATTTTTTTATATTTTTGCTGCCAATATATACTGCTTTTGTACTGTTTGAAACCTCTTTGATGGCAGACCCCCTATAGGCTTCCATATAATATTTTGTGTTACTAGAAAAGGTTGTCCCCCACCAAGGTTTTCAAAAAGTGTTTGATATAAAAATAACTCCTTTATTTTCTCATCAAAAAGGCAGCAACACAGCATAAACATCTACAAAATGGCAATGTTTGGAATACACAACACCAGCACATGTTCAGATACTTCTCATAACCATTTACAAACTGCCACAGCAAACATCATGAACCAATCAAACAGCAAGTAAGAGGACCTGATAGGGAATTGCAACTATGATCAGTGAATAAACTTATACAACCTTCAACTAATTAAAATCAATTAAATTCAATAGATTTCAGCCTGCATTAAAAAGGGTGAAGAGGTGGGCCTAATGGGGAACTTCCTATAAAATGTAAATCCCTTTGAATGGCATCATATTCCCATCCACTCAGTGCAATAGCCCTGGTGGAGAACATCATCTTTAATCAAAAAGCCAATACCAAGGACCACTTGAGTTACAGTCCACTGCTTTATCACCAGCTAAACCTCCCAGTTCTACACAGTGGGTCTAATGGAGAGCTACATTAGTCCTAACACATCAACTTCACATCCCAATGTCAGTTTTTAAACTATCAATGCTTAGCCAGCAAATGTAAAAAAACTAAATATAATAAATACTTGGGCTTGAAACAGCTGAGGTAGATCATATGCAGCAGTACAGGATTTGTATTTAACAAAACTTGTTATTTGGGTACAGATTGGTTGCATCATGTGATGTGAGTGTACTTGTCAGTGGTGTGTTTTAATTTTACTTAAAAAGTATTTTTAACTGTGTAACACTATTTGAAGCATTGTATGTCTTTTTCATATGCTGTCTGGATACTACAATGATGTTCAGAATTGTTTTAATCCAGCCATATTGAAGGGTTTTCTAGCATGAACGGCCTTTTGAAGTTCGTGCCACAGCATCTTAATCAGATTGAAGTCTGGACTTTGACTAGGCCACTCCAAAACCTTAATTTTGGTGTTTTTTTCAGCCATTCAAAGGTGGAGTTGCTGGTGTGTTTTGAATCATAGTCCTACTGCATAACCCAAGTGCTCTTGAGTTTGAGGTATTGAACTGATGGCTGGACATTCTCCTTCAGGAGTTTTTGGTAGAGCGCAGAATTCTTGGTTCCATCAATTAGGGCAAGTCGTCCAAGGTCTTGAAGCTGCAAAGAAGCCCCAGACCATCACATTACCACCACCATGTGTGACTGTTGGTATGATGTTCTTTTTATGAAATGCTGTATTAGTTTTAAGTCAGATGTAATGAGATGCACACCTTTCAAAAAGTTCACAGAATACTTGCCTAAAAGTCTTGTGGATAATCAAGATGTTTGTTTACAAATGTGAGACGAGCCTTTGTGTTCTTTTTTGTCAGCAGTGGCTTTTGCCTTGGAACTCTCCCATGGATGCCATTTTTGCCCAGTCTCTATTTTTTTATTTTATTTTGCCCAGTCCCCAAAAGTGTTGAATCATGAACACTGACCTTAAATGAGGCAAGTTAGGCCTGCAGTTCTTTATATGTTGTTCTGGGTTCTTTTTTGACCTCCTGGGTGAGTCGTCGTTGTGCTCTTGGTAGGCCGATCAAGTTTTCTTGATTTGTGGATAATGGCTCTTACTGTGGTTTTCTGGAGTCCCAAAGCTTTAGAAATGGCTTTGTAACCCTTTCCAGACTAATACATGTCAATTATTTTGTTTCTCATCTGTTCTTGAATCTCTTTAGATTGCGGCATGATGTATAGCTTTTTGAAATCATTTAGCATGCTTCACTTTGTCAGACAGCTTCTATTTAAGTGATTTCATTCATGATTTAGCAAGGGGGGTGCAATTACTCTTTTACATAAGGCCAGGCAGGTTTGGACAGCTTTTTTACCTTAATAAATGAAATCATCATTTAAAAACTGCATTATGTATTTACTCGGGTTATCTTTGTATAATATTAAAATTTGTTTGATCTGAATTGCTTATTTGTGACAAATATGCAAAAAAAGAAAATATCAGGAAGGGGGCAAATGCTTTTTCACAGCACTGTATGCAATGTGGATTAAGCTGTAGTGAGCTGGAGGTGGAGCAAGATTATTAGGGAATTGATACGCCAGAAAAAGCACACAAAAATCTGACCTGAAATACTAGTAGGGTCATATCAAGTAAAATCAAGTCTAAGAGTTGGACACAGGTGTTGAAGATTGCCACACTCACAAGAGGGTGAAGATGAAAATAGATGATCTGTGGTAATTTTTCACTAAGGGTGTTTATTTAAAATTGAGGGTTCATTATCGTATATTGCCATATATGTTTTTGACACTTTAAAGTATTGATACATAGATATGTGAGTACTGTGCTACCAAAATGTTTGCACTTTTTCTGCTTTGTCTATTAAGCTTTTGTGAAGGATAACATATAATATTAAAACTATAATATAATATATATTTTATTTATAATATTAAAACTTTCTATATTCTATTTCATTTGTCTTTTTTGACACATTTATAAACAAAAGACAAGACATAAACCTATGCTTGTGAAGATTGCCAATATTGCTGAACATACAGTATGCAAAAACTGACTGCATCCTTGCTTCCAAATTAGCTTAGTATGCTTGATATTAAAAGACCAGTTTTATATTTTAGTCATGGGTAGATGTGTATTGCATATATCAAGTGGATGATTTCAATGTAGGTAACATTTGTAATGACATCCAAGATCATTACATAAACTTGAATAAAGTGTTTTTAACTGGTTATATAATCTTTTGCAGATGATCCTCAAGCACAGTAACTACCCTCCACTGATGCAAAGCCAGTCCTGGACTTTGGCAGCCCCTTTCAAAGAGCAGCGTTTTCACCGTAACCCCAGCAACTCCATAGCAAATAACTACTCACCCACAGCACGTGACCTAAAGCTTGGGGAAATATACAAAAAGATGCCCTCTCCAAGGCCAGGCACAACCAAAATGTCTCCCAGGCACAAAGCTTTAAACCGTATCCTTGTGTTGGTAGTAATACATCATTTTATCACTGTGGTTTATTGCTACATCATCTTGTCACTGTGGATTAATGTTTTACAATGAAAAAAGGTTACTGCATGAATTGCAAGTTATGTAAATCAAGTAACCCTGTGTTTATGTAGAGTTTGCAGTTTGCAAAGGTTTAATGGAGCAAAGTAAAGTGACCCTGTCAAATCTCAATAAGTGAAGCGAAAACAAACAAAGAGCGCACCAACCTAGCGCATTACCTCAGTAAGCCAAAATTTATTCTATTTATGAACTCATTGTTCAGTCAAGCTCTGATGAAGAAGGTTCGTCCTTCGAAACCCATCAGTTGTTTCCTGAGTGTCCACTCCTCTGATGGGACTCGCGCAGGTTGCTTTTATCCTTAGTCCCTTTGAGGACTTACATGCATGATATACTTCAGTGTTTGTGAGTATTATTCTGTAATTAATACATTTTGGCTTACTGAGGTAATGCGCAAGGTTGGTGCGCTCTTTGTTTGTTTTCGCATCACAGTATTGGTCGGGCTTCCCCAGCCTTGTTTGGAGCTGCACAACCCCATCTGCACTTGTGGTAGAAACTTCCAAGTCCTGACTCCATCTACCTACCCCGTGTTGGGTCATAGAGAGCAAGAGAGTTTATTTTCTCTAAATCTCAATAAGCTCCAATGGCAGGTCCTTGTACAAGGAAAGGGAGTATATTCACCTCTCCAGGGACCCTTGCCCCTTACCTTTTCTCTGTTCTAGCACCACAGCCACCATAAGACTCTTCAGCGTTTAATAGATATCAGATGTCTGTGTGTCAGGGATCCCCTCGGTCCCCGCCGCGATGGTCCCGGCGCAGGCGCAGTGTGCTGCCCTGTGCTGGGACTCGAGCATTAGGTCCGGGCCGGCCGCGGCGTTCGAGTTCGCGCATGCGCAGTAGAAGCCGCGGCCGCCCGCTGGGCACCAATGGCAGCGCAGGGCAGGATATTTAAATGGCCCTGAGCTGTCATTCAGTGCCTTCTGGTCTTACCTGTATCCTGTATCTGCGAACCTGTGAATAGTAAGTTGCTGACCCGGATTGTGCTTGACCTTGCTGTATTTCTCCTGCCCTGACCCTTGCTTTGCCTGACCTCTCTCTTGAATGCCCCCTATTGGATCTGACCTGCTGTTGCTGACCTGGCGTGTGACCCGACTATTCTCTGCCCGCTGCCTTGTACCATACCGTCCTCCCTGTTACCGACCCGGCTTGTCTAACCCCGCACCTGCTCAGCCATCCATCCATCCATCCGTCCATCCCTCCCAGTGGGGTCTCCTGACCTCCTCATATCAGGCTCTTCCCCGCAGGAGCCCTCGGCGAATACCACTACCACTAACGGGTTTGCCCAGTAGCCACGACCTGGTCTCGGGGGGCTCCAAGTCCATCCCCACCATCAGGGGCCCTGGTGAACAAGCCCCCTGGGACTTAGACTCCGTGCTCTGGAAACACCTATTTAGTGGAGTGCTAGTGGTACCGCCGGGCGGTCCCTTACAGTACCAGAAGGCCATGACGGAGCCTCGAGGAGGACCCTCCCCGCTGGAGGAAGTTTGTAGGCACCTGGCCTCCTTGACGCAAGCGGTAAACTTATTACAGGACAGGTGTTTGCAGATTGAAAATCGGTTCCAGGCCTGCACGATATCTGCCCCTGCACCACAGGCCCCGACCCCTGCACCTCCGCCCGTAGCGGCCCCTGGGCCTGCTTCAGGGGTTCCCGCATCACTTCCTATGACCGAACCCCGGGTACCCCTACCGGAGCGTTTTCACGGGGACCGCACACGCTTCAGGTCGTTCAGTGAATCCTGCCTTCTCTATTTTGAGTTGCAACCTCGTACTTTTTTGACGGAATCGGTAAAGGTGGGGTTTGTCATCTCCCTCCTGCAGGGTGAACCCCAAGACTGGGCCCACCGACTGAGAGGGAACAATGACCCCCACCTAGGCTCAGTTAACATTTTTTTTGACGCAATGGCCATCTTATATGATGACCCACAGCGGGCAGCTTCGGCCGAAGCTACCATTTACACACTCCGGCAGGGCCGACGGGCGGCGGAGGAGTACGCCTCTGACTTTAGGCGTTGGATGGGGGACACACGCTGGAACGAGTTTGCCCTTGTGCACCAGTTCCGCATGGGTCTGTCAGAGGCCCTGAAAGACGAGCTCGCCCGGGTAGAAATGCCTGAGGCACTTGAAGACTTAATTGCACTAACCATCAAGATTGACCGAAGACTGCGGGAACGCAGGTTGGAGAGGTCCGGTCAGGGTCGAGGAGGTTCCTGGGGGTCTTTCCAGGGTCACAGCCAATCCACTAGGCCACAGTTCCTGAACCCACCACCGGAGGATGCTCCTGAACCCATGCAGCTAGGCCTGGCGCGACCTAAGCTATCTCCAGAGGAACGCCAGCGCAGACGCTCCCAGAACCTATGCCTCTACTGTGGTGAAGCTGGTCACATGGTACGATCCTGCCCGCAGAAACTGAGTAAGTGCACCTCTTCTTCCTTATCTGTTGGCGATGTTCATTCTTCCCAATACTTAGTTGTACCCCTCTCCTTTCAGCTGCCAGAAAGGACCGTGGAAGTGACAGCCATTATTGACTCGGGGGCATGCAGCTGTTTTGTAGATATTCATTTTGCTCACCAGCAGGGTATTCCCCTCCAACCAAAAGAAACGGGGTTCAACATATTTCTGGCCGATGGGTCCCGGATAAGATCAGGGGTGGTTAACCAGGAGACCCCTTCCATTTCTACCACCATTGCCAGCCAACACCAGGAACTCCTCCGCTTGGATGCCATTGCATCACCCCTTTTTCCAGTCATTCTGGGGCTTCCGTGGTTACGGGCTCATAACCCCCAGATTAACTGGGAAACCAGGGTAGTCTCGTTCCCTTCCTCATACTGTCGGGAACACTGCCGCACTTCGGGCCCGGGGGTTCCCCAGGTCCTTGTGTGCTCAGAGGGGGATGCCGACTTAAGGCAGGTCATTCCGGCAGCCTACCATGAATTCCTTGATGTATTCAGTAAACGGGGAGCAGATACTCTACCCCCCCACCGCCCGTATGACTGTCCCATCGACCTGTTACCTGGCTCAGAGATCCCTTTCGGGCGGATCTTCCCCCTTTCGGAGCTCGAATTGGGGGCCCTTAGGGAATACATTGAGGACAGCCTGCAGAAGGGATTCATCCGCCCCTCTACCTCTCCAGCAGGGGCAGGGATTTTCTTTGTAGAAAAAAAGACAAGACCTTGAGACCGTGTATTGATTACCGGGAATTGAATAGAGTTACAATCAAAAACCGTTACCCCCTGCCGTTGGTACCAGAATTATTCCAGAGTTTAAAGGCGGCAGTGGTGTTCACAAAACTGGACTTAAGGGGAGCGTACAACCTGGTTCGTATAAGGGAGGGGGACGAGTGGAAAACGGCATTCCGCACCCGCTTCGGCCACTTCGAGTATCTGGTCATGCCGTTCGGTCTGTGCAATGCACCCGCCACCTTCCAACACTTTGTGAACGACATTTTTAGGGATTTCCTGGATGTCTTTGTTATAGTCTACCTAGACGATATTTTGATTTTTTCACCTTCTCTGGGAGAGCACAGGGTTCACGTAGCAAAGGTATTAGGGCGGTTGCGGCAGCATGGCTTATACGCCAAAGCTGACAAATGTTGCTTTGAACAGTCTAGTATTACTTTTCTGGGTCTGATTATCTCCACCGCGGGGGTCGCGATGGACCCTCAGAAAGTCTCTGCAATACTGGATTGGCCTGAACCCACAGACAGGAAGGGCGTCCAACGGTTTGTCGGGTTCGCAAACTTTTACCGCAAGTTCATCAAGAACTTCTCGGGTCTGGTCTCCCCCATTACTCAGCTAACCAAGCTTGGAACTCGATTCAGGTGGACGCCAGAGGCGCAGGAAGCTTTTGAAGCTTTGAAGAAACTATTCACTTCGGCACCCATCCTGGGTCACCCCGATGCCGTCTTACCCTACATCTTGGAGGTAGATGCGTCAGAGAATGCGGTAGGTTCCATCCTGTCCCAGCGAAAGGGCACCAGGGAATTGCTCCACCCTGTGGCATTCTTCTCACGGAAACTCACCCCGGCGGAAAGGAACTACGATATCGGCGATCGTGAACTTCTGGCGATTAAGACAGCGTTAGAGGAATGGAGGTACCTGCTGGAAGGTGCCTCACACCCCATCTTAATATTTATGGATCATAAGAATCTGGAGTACCTGAGGACCGCCAAACGCTTACGCCCACGACAGGCGAGATGGGCACTGTTCTTCTCAAGATTCAATTTCCACATTACATACAGGCCGGGATCAAAGAATACGAAGCCAGACGCGTTGTCACGCATGTACGAGGACGCCAAGGAGGCCCCAGCGCCCGACACTATCCTGTCTTCAGGAAACTTCTTGGCGCTCCAGACGGACCTTCGTTCCAAGATAATGGAGGCATCCACGGCCTTATCCATCCCAGCCGGGGTGCCCCTCCAGAACAAGGGGGGACTCCTGTGGAAGGAAGATCGGATTGTGGTGCCAGAGGGAATCCGAACTCTGGTCTTGGGCCATTGCCATGACCGGGCAGGGCACTTTGGGTCGGCCAAGACCTTAGAGCTCCTCCGACGCTCCTTCTGGTGGCCGGACATGGCAAAAGACTGCAAACACTACGTCAACTCCTGCATCACCTGCCAGAGGAACAAACCATCAAGGTGCAAGGCTTGGGGTCTTCTGCGGCCTTTACCAATTCCCGAACGGCCTTGGCAGAAAATTTCGATGGATTTCATAGTCGAGCTCCCACCTTCACGGGACCACACAGCAATTCTTGTGGCCGTGGACCGTTTATCTAAGATGGCCCACTTTATACCATTAAGGAAGACTCCGTCGGCAGCCGAAACTGCGCGAGTATTCATTCGAGAGATTGTAAGACTGCACGGGGTCCCTGAAGACATCGTCTCTGACCGAGGGGTTCAGTTTACCTCAAGATTTTGGAGGGCTCTGTGTAAAGCTCTGAACATCCAACTGTCCCTCTCCTCTGTATTTCACCCTCAGTCCAACGGACAGACCGAGAGAACCAACCAGACTCTGGAGCAGTACCTGCGCTGCTATACATCTTTTGCCCAGGATGACTGGATACCACTTCTACCCTTGGCGGAATTCGCGTACAATAACGCGTGCCATTCGGCAACGGGGCAGTCCCCGTTCTTCTCCAATTGTGGGTTTCACCCTACCTTCCTCCCGGACTTGGTCCCTGAATGCCCAATTCCGGCAACGCAGGATACGTTGACGTTCTTCTCCTCGAACAACAAGAAGCTACAGGAAGCCCTAATTCGGGCCCAAGATGACTACAAGAGGGCATTCAACAAGAGACGAAGGGGAGATCTGGTGTTGCGACCCGGTGAGAAGGTTTGGTTGTCTACTTTTAACTTAAGGATGCTTTGCCCCTCAAAGAAATTAGGCCCTAAATTTATAGGACCCTTTTGCGTTAAGCGGATGGTCAACGAGGTGGCCTACGAACTTGTCCTCCCTGACACACTCAAGATCCACCCAGTCTTCCATGTGTCCCTGCTGAAGCCAGTAGTCCCGGATACCTTCCCTGAACGAGAATCTGGGCCTCCGCAGGCCATATCGGTAGAAGGGGAAGAGGAATTTGAGGTGGAATCAATCTTGAAGTGCCGAAGGAGGGGGGGCCAGACCCAATTCCTAATCAAATGGAAGGGCTATGGCCCTGAGGATAATTCTTGGGAACCTGCCCATAATGTCCATGCACCTAGACTTGTCCGGAGGTTCTTTCGCGATCACCCGTGGTGGAGAGATCGGGTGGGCATCCGGAGGTTGCCCGTAGGGGGGGGGCAATGTCAGGGATCCCCTCGGTCCCCGCCGCGATGGTCCCGGCGCAGGCGCAGTGTGCCGCCCTGTGCTGGGACTCGAGCATTAGGTCCGGGCCGGCCGCGGCGTTCAAGTTCGCGCATGCGCAGTAGAAGCCGCGGCCGCCCGCTGGGCACCAATGGCAGCGCAGGGCAGGATATTTAAATGGCCCTGAGCTGTCATTCAGTGCCTTCTGGTCTTACCTGTATCCTGTATCTGCGAACCTGTGAATAGTAAGTTGCTGACCCGGATTGTGCTTGACCTTGCTGTATTTCTCCTGCCCTGACCCTTGCTTTGCCTGACCTCTCTCTTGAATGCCCCCTATTGGATCTGACCTGCTGTTGCTGACCTGGCGTGTGACCCGACTATTCTCTGCCCGCTGCCTTGTACCATACCGTCCTCCCTGTTACCGACCCGGCTTGTCTAACCCCGCACCTGCTCAGCCATCCATCCATCCATCCGTCCATCCCTCCCAGTGGGGTCTCCTGACCTCCTCATATCAGGCTCTTCCCCGCAGGAGCCCTCGGCGAATACCACTACCACTAACGGGTTTGCCCAGTAGCCACGACCTGGTCTCGGGGGGCTCTAAGTCCATCCCCACCATCAGGGGCCCTGGTGAACAAGCCCCCTGGGACTTAGACTCCGTGCTCTGGAAACACCTATTTAGTGGAGTGCTAGTGGTACCGCCGGGCGGTCCCTTACACTGTGTGTCCCCCCCCGCCATTCACCTTGGCACCCTGAGAAGAGTGATGATGCAGCATGCAGTGGGTATGGTCAATGTGCTAACAGTGGGAATATGCATAAGAGTATGATCAAATAAACTTGAGCATACTCTAATTAGCAGTAAGTAATGCACAGAGCACAGGGGTCAGAAGTAAGTAATGCACACAATGCATAGCTCAGGAGTAATTAATGCACAGTGTGCAAGAGTCAGGAGTAAGGTACTGTGTGCAGGGGTCAGGAGTAGGTAATAAGGGCCAACAATGTACACATATGCCCAAGCCCTTATACTCACAAAATATTCCTAATTACTCTACTACAAGTGAAAATCTCACAGGCTCACATAAACATCAGTATAAAGGATCATTATTAAAAAAGTTACCTCTTACATTACATAAGCTTTCTGCACACAAAAAGCTAAACACTCTCAGCCTACCATCACATTCACACTTGCAAATGCATCCACAGTCCCATTACATGCCAGAACCCCAGTAGGTGTTCCCGCAATTAGCTGCTGTGAGAGGCAGCCCCATTAAAAGCAATGGGAGGCTGTCAGCTCTCAGATGATTGCGTTCACTTGCATGTAATCTCGCATGCAGCAATCACAGGTGAGTGATCGTCCCTGGATGCAGGCAGGCATTAGCTGCAAGAGCCAGCAGCCTCCCATTGCTTTCATTGGGGCTGCCTCTTGAAGCTAATCACAGGGGAACCCCTGGTAGGGTGCTCACATGCAATCGAAATATGGGTGCCTTTGCAAGTATGAATGCACCCTAAAGAAGAACATCTTTTTTAACAGCAGCTGTTTAGACAATGAACACTTTTTGTCAGAACTAGGTGGGGGTAGGGAGAAAGAGGAGGGGGAGAGAGGGCTGGGGTGGGGAGCAGGGCCAAATCTAGCCTGTCCAATGTGGGGGTGCAGTAAAAAATGTCAGGGGACAGAGGATGGGAGGTCAGCAGGGCAGAGGACAGGGGTCACTTCTGGCAGGGAAGAAGACAGGGGTCACTGCTGGCAGGACAGAGGACAGGGCAGAGCTCCTTCTCCCATCCCTGCACTGCAAACTGCCTGGGCACAGGCAGCAGAGCTCCTCCTCCCCACACAACCAATAACTGTGATTGATACAGTGTCAGTCAAGGACAGTATAGTGTCAAACTAAGGCGGTAAAGTATCATATTAGGGTGGTATAGTGGCAGTTTAGGGTTGACTTTGGGGGACACAACTAAAATCAGGGGGGTATAGACCACCCCAGCACCCCCCTAGATCCGGCCATGGTGGGGAGGGCCACGGAGGAGAAAGGATGGTCAGAAGTAGGGAGTGAGAAATGGGGAAGGGGGAAAGAAAGATACCATAGATTCCACGTTTACTTATTTTATAGGCTGAATTGAAGAGACTGTGTTTATAGTATTGAGTTCTCCTCCGATTTCATTGCATCATCAGGCAGAAAAGTAAATAACTATTTCGATATCTCTTCAAATACATTTCTTGCTTATCTGCCACAAGATTGTCTTAATGAAAGAAACACAAATATCTGCTGCAAGCTGCTGCAAATCTTAAAGACATCTTCACTTGCATAACAAGTGATGAGTTTTATTAAAATCTCTTGCTGTCACCCATTAAAGCATTTTTTGTTTTGAAAGATTATTTCCTCAATGCAATGTCCTGTGAATGCAATAGCAAATCTTTAAAACCTAAGATCATGGGAAATATACAGAATAGCGTATATAGGAAAAGTAGGTGCATTATGCACATGAATTGTTTTTAATATGTCTAATATAAAAACAAATATTTATTATTTATTTATACTTTTATTGAGAGTTTGAGTTCCTGTAGATAATTAAGTAAAAGTAAACATTAGAAGGAGAAAATATTTATTGGCTTGTGTGCTGACACTTACCTACCGTAAATCAATAAGTGTTCTGTGATGCTCGACTGTTTGATGGTTGACAGAGGTACCACCAGCTGTATTCTCTGGGAGACATCTGACATCTGTTTTGGTAGGACTGCTCCTGGCTGTAAACCTTGCACTGCTGGACTACTGCACACACAGCACTACAGCACATTAATCACAAAGACAAAGAAAGAATGTTATGGTTTTAGGGAAGCTCAGGATCTTGCTGTTGAAGTCCAGAGGAGGGCTTCCCATGGGTTCTTGGAGATTTTTATTTTTAGCCAATCAGCAGCCTTAGAGTTTATGCAAAACTGGGTTTTTCACTGGTCCTACAATTTAACAACATACATAGTCCTAGTGTGCTAGATCTCCCTGTCCCAGTGGCAGTAAACTACAGGAACAGAAAGTGATGAAAAAATCTTACCAATGGGAACAGACACAGCAAAAAAACACTTTTTGTGGTAGTTTGGAGAAAGGTTAGAAACCCTGTCTGTGAAGGTTCTCATTTATCCAGTATTGATAAACCCTGCTCAGCGGACAATGTGGGATATGTAGGCTGCTGTTAGCAACTAACACAGGTTAGTGTGATTATAAGTCAAATTGGATGCTGCGCTGCCAATCCTATTGTTATAGGAAACACAATGAAAAATGTTGTGAACACCTCCGTATCACTAAGAAAATATTGCCAGTTAAAGTGAATGAATTCAAAACTATGTTCAATCCAAATAAAATATGGCATGCTACAATACACCTCCCTCCCCAATAGTAATGTGTGTATAGTAATCCATGATATGTGAAAGACCATAAGATTTGGAAAACCATAAACCCATATACATTGATTAGTGTCTATACCAAATATTAAAATCCATCAAGTGCTACAATGCACCTCCCCCTAATACAACGTGCACAAAATGTCCTTAAAAACAATATTGTGTATCAATTCATGCTTTTGAAGTGAACAATGTCCCTGTACTACAAGACATCTTCCGCATCCTGTAAAACAATGGTGACTTGGTGATGAAAACTGGTGCCTATAGCATATAATGTGTGATCCGTGCTGTAACTCGTGCTCCCCCTCCAAAACTGCATTCACCGCGGTGTATTGACCCCCTGTGCATAGGTAGGTCAAAAGCGCTTAATTGGGTGCATTCCTTCCACAAGCCCCTGTAATGGATTATACTCCTATAAGCCACTGAGATAGATATCCACTGTATTAAGATCCTCCCAACAGAAGGTATCCTTCCAATGTGCCAGATTTCCACTTGTCCTCAATGCAATAGGAATGATCAAAGGGAAACTACCATAGCGTTATACTGTTTAATTGAATAAAAAACACATAAAATTGCGCTTACAGGTATTCCATGTAATTGGCACTTTAAAAACAATCTGTTCCGAAATGCCTTTGTGCTCCACATACAAACTCGTGTGAACTGGAAGTGACGCAGTTAGTTCCGCCCCAATGGGAAGAGGTAACCAATTACCCTTTTGGACTATGTGTTACAAGTACTCACACAGACCAGTATCTGCTTTTTGACTTCCATCACCTGTTGGGACACTAACTGGTGGCTATTAGAACTCTGCAATATCAGGATATGGTAACAACAAACAGAGTCTAAAGATAAATAACACATATTCTTCTGGAGTGCTTTGAAAGTTTTTTACTACCCTCAATTAAACATCCATAAGGTGAAGTGAAAAAACTTGGGACCAGAGAACAGAGAGGAAAAGCAGAATACACAGAATGCCCCACCATCACATAGTTAGCCTTCAAGCCCAGCAGTGCAGTCAGAGGAGCTTGTATAGGCCCAACACCCAAACACAAAGTATTATATGCAGTAGAGTGTACTGAGGAATGCAAAGATCTGTATATTGAGAGAGGAAAAGCAGAATACACAGAATTCCCCACCATCACATAGTTAGCCTCCAAGCCCAACAGTGCAGTCAGAGGAGCTTGTACAGGCCCAACACCCAAACACAAAGTAATATATGCAGTAGAGTGTACTGAGGAATGCAAAGATCTGTATACTGGAGAGACAAAACAACCTGTTAACAAATGAATGGCCCAACATAGAATGGCAAATTCTAAAAGTCAAGGCTTAGCAGCTTTTCTAAACCTTAAGGAAGGGGAAATCATTTTAAGGACAGGGGGCTGTACATCTTGGACAGACAGGACAACTGGTTCACAAAAGGATTAAAAAACAGGTGGGGGCACTATTTGGCCTTCCACATATAATTCTGTTTTAACAGCTCCATTCCTGCTGGAATATCTATCTGACATGCACTAGAACTGAAGTGCCTTGAAGAAGCTACATCTTCAAAAGTGGTCCAGTTGAATATAACTAACTAGCTACAACACCTGTCAGTTGTATTTTGCTGCCTGCGTCTTTCTGTCCTAATGACCCTTATTCCATTCTTTTCCTGGTGTCACTGGAAAATAAATGAGGGAAAATCTTCCCTATGGGGGTCACAGACAGCACTAAAAAACAAACAGAAGCTCTAATTTTCCCACTCTACACAATGATAAATTATATGCTTTGGCTTAAGTGTCAAAGAAACCTGAAATCTAGTTTCTATGGTTAACTTCCACATCAGAGCTGTTTGGAATGCTATTAACAGTTCATATATGAAACAACTCATAGCAGGCATACCTTGCCTTATAATTGTGGTAGATGCATAGAGAGTGTATGCTGTATTATGTGTTTGTGTGTGTGTATTCAGGTTCACTGCAACCAAGCCAAGTCATTTTTATTGGTTTCCATCATCCATCAAATTGTCTGGTTATCCCTATGTACTTTGTTTGTTCCAAATGCAAAAAAACAGAAATGTATTTGGTCTGTGAGGAAAAAATGTGAGAAAAGGACACTGCTGTTACAGTGACTTTAGTGCATTAGAGGATCAAGAATTTAAGTTTGTATAAACCCTAAGTCCATTTTGTTTCAGCATGCCATGCATGTTCCTTCAACTAGCCTTTGGGGCAAGTTCCTCAAAATCTACTCCTATGACATTATTTGCCATTTACCTCCCTGCTTTGTGGGTCACTCTTGGAAGGATATTGCATGACACTCTGTAATCTTACAGCACCCTTGCAGGGGAGATCCAGGTAACATTTGAAATATTACCACACTCTAAAAGATTGTAATTAAAATCTGGTGTTATTTGTTACAGCAAGTGTTGACTTCAAATTGTATGTCCCTGCATTTATAACATTTCCCATGTTCACTGTAATCATTCTGACGCATATCCTCTAGGTGTTCATTCTCTTGTAGTAGCATGATGTCTGTCAGTTCCTTGACTAGTGCATTCAGTTTCAAAGGATGCATTAGACGTCCAGAAAAAGCCGAAACTGTCTCCCAGGAATAAGTATAACTATGACAGGTAAAAATAAAGCTTGTCACTCAAACAAAGTATCTACAAATTCTTCTAAAGAAGTATCATATGATACAGACCATAGGGAAATCTAATGTTTTGGAGTTTAATACCGCTTTAACTGTCTACTAGCCATTTTTTTTTCATGATTTTCTTCATTTTTATCTACATTTTTATTTATCTACACGCTGCTTCAGCTGGTCTTATATGCTGCTAACCTTTATGGCATATCCTCAGAAATTACTTTAGAGGCTGCACCTGGAACCTGCTGGACTAGCCTGCCTGGAATGTGACCATCGGGCACTGGACTCTGCTTGTGGTGCTTTCAAACTTCTGTGTATTGTTTTAGCTGAAAAGTGCTTTCAAGGTCCAGATCTGTGACACAGCCACTGGTGTGACCCAGTCTCTGAAGACTCATAAATGAGTAGGTCATGTGGGCCTAGCACTGGGAGCTACTTGTGTGCTGTGATACTAGCTGGAGAGTTGTGTGCACTTTTTTTGTTATTCAGTGTGCGTTAGTACCCTCACTGTAAAGCTGGTTATCACTTACAGTACCTGATCACCTCCAAACATTTCAGCTTCTCTTGTTTCCAGCAGTTCATTAGTGCTCAAGAGTTTACCATTTATTAGAGCTAAGCTTTCCTTGCTTGCAGTGCAACATGTTTGATTGCAAACACAAACGAAGAAATCTTGCTGTATCGGGTGCCTCAGATGTGGTAGATCATCTCCTGCTTGAATCCTTACTTTGAGTTCTACTTGGATGTGTCGGGGTTTTCCCCCTACTTGGTTTTACCTTGGATGATTTCACCACAGTTGTGCAGGGTTGAATGGACCAGACAGCAGTTTTAATTGCTGACTCTAACTGCAGAGAATATAAGGGTACCCAGTGTCTTTCCCTTCAGAATCATTATCTCACGTGCCTGTAGCCTTAGCAGCTTCTTAGCTTTTGGTTATGGAATCTTTCTCTGATGAAGGGTCTTATAAATCCTTGCAGGACGACATTATCCCTGAGGAGTCACAGGTAGCCCTGCTATTTGCCAAACTGGGAAAGATCATTTTGTTGATTCCAGTCATGCCATTCTAAAGATGGAGGAGTACCCGGTAGCTTTCACCAGTGTTGCTATCAGTCTAGGACCCCTAAAAGACCCCAAGACTACTAAAGCTTTTCCAATGCACATGCTTTTCCCAGACGTTCAGTACACTGACTGTGAAAGAAGGTCTTTATTGGGAAGGTGGACTAATTAATCCGGCAGTATCCCTTCTTAATAAAACCCTGACTTACAGAGGATGCATCAGTGTTTAAATATCCCATAGATAAACATTTGGAGACTCTCTCTAAATCATGGTTCTCTCTAGCAGGCCCTGAATTGCAACCTGCCATGGACATGATGTTAGCTTGTAAAATATTAAGGGAATAGATTAAACTCATTGCAAGGGATCCAGCTTTACTCCACACTAATCCTCTATTTGTGGAGTGTTTCGAGTTCATGCCAACAGCCCTACACAACTGTCTATATAGGTTAGGGAGTATTTTCCATCTGCCTTCATGAGTCTCCTATCAGTTAACACATGGAGAAATAGAGAACTCTTTTGTTAAAATGTTGGCCTATGTAGAAAGTATGTCATAAATGTTTATTGTACATGCCCTTCAGAAAATACTATCTTTTCAGAGATACCCTGGGCACCTACCCCAGCAGAAGAAACCTAGGCCTCAAACTAGGAAAAATCACCCTCCCACATATCTTCTGAGGCAAAAATTAGTTTCTTTTGTTACACTCAGACTGAAAACAAGACTTCTTCAGCATGAAAGGGCATCCTTTCTTTCCAAAGTGTGGGGGGACATCTGTTTTGTGAACAATTGGACAGGCAGCATCTCCCAACCTCCTCTCTGCTTCATGTCTTCCAGTTTTGCTGTGTCACCCTTCAGCTAGCAGACCTCTATGTAACCCTTGTGAGTCTTCTGGATTAGAGTTTTGTTTTCCCAGTTTGGAAAAGTTACAGGGACACTAGTCTAATGTTTTACACACTTTTAAAGCCAAAAGGGAGCATGTGTCCCTTCTTGAATCTCGAGGCTCTAAATTTCTTTATTCAGTACTAAAAATTTTGTATAGAATTCACCAGGTCTGCCATAGCCTCCCTTCATCATGGAAAATCCCTAGTTTCTGTAGACTTCAAGGACACGTACTTGTGTCCCTATTTTGCCTGCACATCAGTGATACCTTCCCTTTTCTTAGATCCCAAACAGTTTACAGTCCAATAACTAAAATATTATTATTATAGAAAAACACCTTTAGACCTGCTTCACACTAGTATGATGTGTTTTTGAGGAGATTTGAGATGCAATTATGTAGTGTGACTTGTGAGGGATTTGGATGTGATTTTACTCCAGTGAGATTTTGATTTTGATGCGGTTTCGAGGCGCAGTTGCTGTTGGAAAGAAATTTGAGGGTTAATGCTGTGGATTTCTGGAAAGAAATTTGAGGGTTAAAAAACATGAAATCACTTTTCAAATAGTGATGGACTGACAGGGGAGGACTGACAACTCATGGGGCCCCCGGGCAATAGGGGATCATGGGGCACCTGTGTCCTTGCCCAAACTCAAAAAAGCCTATGAAAAAGGTACCAGGGGCATCTCATGGGCCCCCTACTGACCCCGGCCCTATACATTGTACAGAAAGTTGCACATCTGTACAATGTATAGAACCTGCTGCAGCTGGACTGACTTTTTAAAAAAATGGTAGGACTGGTAGCACTTTTAAGGGTAGCCCCACCCCCCAAAAAAGGGGGGTAAAAAAGCTTGGGGTCCCCCCTAAATTCCTACCAGACCCTTGATCCAAGTACAGACCTGGCAGGCCAGGAAAGGGAGGGAGAAGAGCGAGCACCCCCCCCAAACTGTACCAGGCCACATGCCCTCAACATGGGGGGGTGCTTTGGTATGACCCCTCCAAAGCACTTGTCCCTGTGTTGTTGGGGAGAAGGGCCTCTTCCCCACGACCCTGGGCTGTGGTTGTGGGAGTCTGTGGGGGATGACTTACAGGAATATGGAGGGGACCCCCAGATCCCGCCCCCCCTTGTGAATGAGTATGGGCTATATAGTGACCCTACCCATTCACCAAAAAAGTGTAAAATGTGAATAAAAACACAATAGTTTTTGACAAGTCCTTTGTTAAAAAAAAAAAAAAAAGCCGAAAAAGTGGTTACATCATTGTAATCCATCGTCAATCAGGGCATGCAGCATTGTTATGATGATGCTGACTCGCCGAAATAAAACAAAAACCCAACGCCCACCAACCCATCCACACCCACTGAGCACTTGACGTTATCTGACATTTGCCGGTCAGATGTAAACAATTGGGCAGAGCTAGAGGTGACGTCACCGCTAGCTCTGCCCAATTGTGCTGTGATTGGCCAAAGCATTGCAGGTGCATTGTTTTGGCCAATAACAATGCACTGTCAGAGCACAGTGCATTGTGGGGCACGATGGGCGAATAGCCTGCCGAACGCTATTACCTTTAGTGTGTTTGCCAAACACATGAACTGCTGATGTTCGAGTCAAACTTACGTCCAACTCGAAAATCAAGAACATCACTATTTTCAAATTACATCAGAATTTCATGTACATGCTATTTCTGTGTGATTATTTTGAACTCTGTAGGGCCAAAATTGCACTGGAATCGCATCAGTAGCACAGGAATCTTTTCCAAAATCACTCTGTGCTGAGTTGCATTGATGTGAATAGGCACGTGACTTCAAAAATCGCATTAGTGTGAACTAGTCCTTAACCAAAGCTGCCCAAAACCCAGGTTGCAAATCAACCATTTCACTTAAATCGTGTTTGTTAAGGTATTACAATCATTTTTATGATTATAATATATATTAGCCACCTTTTATCATGTGCAGAAAGGTCAGCATATTTTAAGTAGAGTAACTGACATACAGTACATAGATCCAAGTAACGAATTCCATATCATAATCAGCATATAGCTGTTTTCTTTTTCTTTTTTGCTAAGAAAACTAGTTAAGCAAATAATTTATTAACTCACTAAAAGCTTCCATGGCTCCATTGGCAATAGAAATCCTGGAAATGAGAACAAAATATACCTTCACTTTTACTAACATGTTTTTTGTACATAGTGAACAGGAGACTTCACTCACCTGAACTTGTACTTTATTGTGTTGAATTAATCTCATTGGTTGCTATACAATGAAGAACACTTCTCTTGAAAATAGCTTTAAAGCGCTATTAAACGCAAAATCAAACATTTATTATATTCCAGCTTACCTATTCTTAAATGTAATGGCTGCATTAGTTTTTTTTAGTCTTTCTTTTCTTTATTGTCACCTGGTGATCTGGCACTAAGTCTTTAGTTTTTCAAAAGAACAAACTTTCCTGCAAATGTAGCAGTTAGAGTGTTGAGAGAAAACCCATTACCACTGACAGGAGTACTTACAATGATCAACTTTTTATACATTTTTGTAAACCTTTTATTCTAAAAGGAAAAAAAACTGTTGCTGTAACTACAGTGTGAACTGGAGTTTGGCTTCAATTTGTTAGTGTATCTAAATCTGCAAGTATATATAACACTCTGCTCTTTCCAGACTGACAATGCTGCTGCCAAGAGATGCCCTTGTGCTTTGTCATCCATAGTAGGGCACTTTAATACAGGGGGTGTGTTACTGGCCAGATCACCAGGTGAAAACAGAGGGGAAAAAAGCTTATGAAAAGGAAACTAATGCAGCCACCACCTCTAAGGGTTGGTAAGCTGCAATATATTACATTTTTGTTTTGGGTTTAATACCTCTTTAAGCTTGCGACACACCATTTCTATGCATGGGGAGGTTCGCATTTTCCTAATGATTTCAAAACAGCAACAATGTATTAAATGGCCTATAGAGCCCCTCTTACCAATGGCCAATAAGAGCTATAGTACAGGTCCTGTTCAAACATGCTCTAAGATGCAGCTTTTCCCCATGTGCTACTTACAACTTAGTTTAACATTACAGTAAGTATACAGTTGTGCTCAAAAGTTTTCATACCCTGGCAAAAAAGCGTGACATTTTGGCATTGATATTGAAAATATGACTGATCATGTCAAAACATGTATTTTATTTAAGGCTAGTGATCATATGAAGACATTTATTATCACATAGTTGTTTAGCTCCTTTTTAAATCATAATGATAACAGAAATCACCCAAATGGCTCTAATAAAAAGTTTACATACCTTGGAATGTTTGGTCTTGGTACACACACATAGAAAACAACTGTCAAAAGACCTGTGTAACCAGGTAAAGGCACTTTATAAAGATGGAAAAGGATATAAACAGTTGTCCAAAGCCTTGAATATGCCAGTAAGTACTGTTCAATCACTTATTTATTAATAAATGTAAAATTCAGGGATCTCTTGAAACCAAGCCAAGTACATGTAGACCAAGAAAGATTGCAGCCACAACTGCCAGAAAAAGTGTTCAAGATACAAAGAAAAACCCACAGGTAACCTCTGGAGAAATACAGGCTGCTCTGGAAAAAGACAGTGTGGTTGTCTTGAAGGAGCACAATACGATGATACTTGAACAAAAGTGAGCTACATAGTCAAGTTGCCAGAAAGAGGCCTTTACTGTGCCAATGCCCAGTGAGGTGTGTCAAGGGTTATCAGATATATTGTAAGCAGACTTTTTTGTGACATTGGTGCAGTGTTTCTTTCTGGCAATTCAACCATGCATCTCATTTTCTTTCTTGGTCTGCCTATACTTGACTTGGTATCAAGAGATCCTCAAATTTTCCACTTCCTAATAAGTGATTTGACAGTACTTACTGGCATATTCAAGGCTTTGGACATCTTTTTATACCCTTTTCCATCTTTAGAAAGTTCCATTACCTGGTTAGGCAGTTCTTTTGACAGTTATTTTCTGATCCCCATGGCTCAGTATCTAGCCTACTCAGTGCATCCATATAAGAGCTAACAAATTCACTGACTATGCACAGACACTAATTCCAATTTAAAAAGCCACAGATGTGGGAAATTAACCTTTAATTGCCATTTTGCCATTGCCATTGCCATCATTAATTGCCATTCTGTGTGTGTCACCTTATGTGTCTGTACCAAGGCCAAAAATTCCAGGGTGTGTAAACCTTTGATTAGGGCCATTTGGGTGACTTCAGTTATCATTATGATTTGAAAAGGAGCCAAACAACTATGTGATAATAAATGGCTTCATATGCTCACTATCCTTAAATAAAAAACTATTTTGCCATGATCAGTCATATTTTCAATATCTATGCCAACATTCCAAGGTTTCTGCTAGGGTGGGCAAACTTTTGAACACAACTGTATACAATTCTAAAGCTTTGGATAGGTCCTTTGACCCAGTAATCAGTGCTATTATAGAATTTTTTTACACCTCTATTCTCTGCATTTAGGAACTTCTATTAAAACCTGAAAAGATGTTACTTCACCCCAAATTCCAGGGATAAATGATAGATTTTATTAAGCGGTGAATTATTAATTGTTGTTTCATTAATACACAGGTGTATAGTGATCAAGGATAATGCTAAAGAATCATTCTCTGTGATAGAAAACCTTCCAAAGACAGACTCCATATTTCATTTAAACAGCACACCATTAACACCAGAGGAGCAGTTACAGATAATGCTGAAGCATGAAGAGGAAATAGAAAGACAATGTGGGAAACCAACTCAAAGGGACCTGGAGGTAAGGCTCACTAAATTATAATACTATTAGACAGTGTTGCTTGGAGAGATAATATCACCCAGCTCTTCTGCTCAGGTTTAAGACGTTATTCAGTGGACAGTTAAACTTTCTACTCTGTTCATCAGTTTGAAAAAAATGAATAAAGTCCTCAGCGCCTTAACTGCCTCAGGATACTGAAATAAGCCATTCTGCAACATATTGGTTGTTAGGGAAGGTTCTACTATAGATATATTTGTTAACAGCACAGTTCAGGACACATGCTCCTTTAAATCTTAACCATGGGCTATATGCTGCAGTAAAGACACTAGCAAACAAAGTTGTTAGAACAGCCCATATAACCCCCACTGATCCCAGCAATTCTGTTTTTTTCTAGTGTCCTTAGGTGATGGATGATCTCTTTACTGACAGCAGGTTTCTGGGTTGTGATTCAGATTATATTTGGAGATTGAAGACTTTATTTGTCTTTTCACATGGAGAAATCCCTTCTCCCCGGCTGCATCAACACCACTGCGACATAAGGATTGCAGCTTATGGGTTGCCTCTTGGGAGTGTCTCAGGAAACTACACCCAGACCCCGCAGCATTCAAGACATGGGGCCTGCCTGTAATGTTTCCCCTGACATTGGATCCTAGTAGTTCCAGACCCTGAGGACTGTCTCCCTGTAGGAGAAGGTATGCCCTTCCAAAGTGGGTGACACAGAGAATTTCAACCTAGTGGTCTTTCCTCTGGTAAGGTGCCTGTACCCTGGTGTGGGGAATCCAGGGGTGGGTGGTGACAGCACCTTAGGCTCGGAGCAGTATTTACCACTGCTTCTGACAGAGCTGGTGAGGAAGGTTTCTGCTCTTAATGAAACCGCAGGACACACAGGGCCATTGTAGAAGCTCTTCTTCCCAATAGGGAGGGGGGAGGAAGATGAGTAAGTGGAAAGTGAAACCTCCCAGGAGAATGGGCAGTCACCCTCAATCTCTCACTGCCTAAAGAATACATTAAGGTCTTGCTGGATGAGGTGCCCTCCTCTTTGAATTTAGAATCATCGCCACCTACTGGACCTAAGGTCTCCAGTATGGGCCCCTAACCCAAAACATAATAGGTCCTTTCCAGTTCATCCTTTAGTACAGGATGTGCTGTACGAGGACTGGACAACATACTCCTCCAGCTCTGGAATTGGTCTGTGGAGACACATTAGCAAATATCTGAATTACCTTCTCTTAAAGGATCACTCCTCCCAGGCCCTTGTTGCCAATGTGTGGCAGTCACTTTAGAGCTTTTGGGGAATTCTCAACTTCAGAAATCTGTGTTGGACCAACCCACCTGTCACAATTTAGCCTGTAGTTTTCTGCCTGTGAAAATCTTACCTCCTTGCTGCAGTGCTTCTGCTAGACCTGTGTTTTTATTCAAATGTACTGTTCACCTGTGTTCATATATGGGCGTTGCCTACTTTACTGTGGATTTGTTTCTGTTTCCCTTCTATCCCTTCTTGGCCACCTCACTCTGCTTCCCTATATAAGACATGCTCAGAGAAGTCCGCGCTGCCTGAACAACTTCACATTTTCTCTGAGCTCCAGGTATGCCATGCATTACTTGCATTCTGTTTCTGACTTTCAGTGAACTGATCCGGCTTCATCTACCATTTTTGCTTGCCTGCTTCCTGCCCTGACATCAGGTCATTTCTCAGTTTCTTCTATCTCCTGCTATCTGTACTCCGCACAAACAAATGGTCCCCACATTATCATCCTAGCGTTCCTGGGGGCCATGACCTGCTTCCAGCTTTCTGCAAGTCCATTCCCACCATTAGGGGCCCTGGTGAAGAAGCAGCATGGTGCTTAGACTCAGCATCTTTGGGAACCTTGAGTTGGTGTTCTGCAAGAGCTTACTACAACAGAATCCTGACACCACCACTTACAGTACCTGGGCTAAGTCTTGGATATGGCCCAAGTCTGGGTGTTTCGAATGAATGTTGACCCTCCAAGCCTATGTCTGGACTCTGCGGTCTGATTTGCACAAGATTTCTGGGCCTCATGGTAGCCTCATTCGAGGCAGAGATGTTTGCCCAGTTTCAATCCAGGCCTCTGCAAATCAATTTGCAAGCTCCCTGGACAGGTCCATGTGCCTATGACTCAAGGACAGGATATCCATGCTACACTTAAGTCAGGAAAGTTCTTTCACCTGTTAAGTTAGACCACAGGTGTCAAACTGGCGGCCCTCCAAACTACAAGTCCCATGAGGCATTGAAAGATTGACAGTTACAAGCATGACTCCCAAAGGCAAAGGCATGATGGGACTTGTAGTTTCCAAACAGCTGGAGGGCTGCCAGTGTGACACCCCTGACCTAGATGGTTCTCATGACTGTGAAGGAGAACAACAACAGTTTTGTTTGGGCTTCCCCAGCCTTGGTGTGGAGCTGCACGACCTTGTCTATTCCGGTGGTCCCTTCCTTTTTGGAGTTTGATTCCATCTACTCACCACCGGCCTGGGTCCCAGAGCGCAGGAGATATTGCATTTGGTTCACTAGATGGTTCTCATAACAGATGCCAACCTGTTGCGCAAAAGAGGTGTCCTAGGAAAAAAAATGGGCCAAGGGACATGGTTGTCAAGGGAGTCCAGACCTCCAGTCAACATTTTCAAACTAAGGGCCATCCACCTATTCCTGCTGCATTGAACCAACCAGTTTCCAGGGCCACTGACAAGGGTTAACAGCCATGTCTTACAATAATTATCATGAAAGCGCTAGAAGCTGCAATGCCCTCTGAAATGTGGAGGGAAGTCTGGCTTGGGCCAAAAGGCACATCCAGCCTTGATCACAGTCCACATTCCCAGAGTAGACAATTTGCAGGTGGACAGTCTCAGTCTTAAGCTCCTGGATACGAGGGAATTCTGGTAATGGGGTGTATTTTTGTCATCTTGTTAGCACCAAATTGGCCCTGAATGTACTTGGTACTTGAACAAACTCTGACTCTTCAGACAGTCCATAGGCACTTCGAGATCAACCAGACCTGCTGTATTAAAGACAACCATCCTGCTTCACAGTCAATGGCTTTAGTGGCTCTGTGGGACATGTCTTGTCCTTCCTCCAATGTGGGCTGCATCAACATTTTGGTCTTAAGCATCCAGAAGGGTCAAGTCTCTGCATTGACCATTCCCCTTCAAAGACTGCTGGCCATGTATTTCCTGATAAAGGCCTTTATACAGAGGGTTGAATACATTGCTATCTCCAATTGCACACCTGTTTCAACTTGGGATTTTAATTTGGTCCTGTTAACTTTACAAAAGCCTCCCATTAAGCCTATTTGGGATAATCCCTTGGTTGACCTTACTATCAAAGTAGTTTTACTTGTGGCTATTGGGAGAGAGGTCACAGAACTGGTACCCTTAACCTGTAAAGAACACTTTCTTGTTCTTCATAAAGATTTGAGGGCTCAAGCCTTATTTCTCCCTAAGGTGATTTCCTCTTTCCATCTTAATCAAGAAATCTTAATACCTTCTTTGTCCTTCCCCACACACCAAAGAGTTATCTGTGCATTGTTTAGATACCTGTATAGTATATTCACTGCAAGTTTATCTCTGGGCCACTGCATCAATCCAAACCTAAGATTTTCTGTTTTTCCTGCCTGCGGGCTCTCACAAGGGCTGCATCATGTTCCACCCCCTCTAGGTGGATTAGGTAGGTTAACACTAAGACATATGCCCTGAAAGATAGGAATTCTCCTTTCCCTTTTATAGCGTTTTTGCTCAATAGCAAACATTGATTATATTGCAGCTTACCAATTTTTAGATGTGATAGCTGCATTAGTTTTATAGGCCTCTCCTGATGTTGGCTTTTGCTGTAAGGTAGCTCTTTGAATTAGGAACCTGGTTTTCTTGCATTTGGCCTGTTGGTTTTGGCTTTGTTTGATTTTTTGCCCAACCCTCAGTTGTATGCCCCGTGGGTAAAATTTAAAAGAACCTGTGTCCTGTACTGTACGGTAAATAAAGAGAAGGATTTTTAAATGCAATCCTATAGGACATTGGCCACTCTTCCCTCTGTCCTGGTTTTATTTTTCCTCTCATATTTTGCTAAAAAAATTAAAAATGCTGGGAGCAGGAGTGGTTATATGGGATGTATTAAACAACTTTATTTGGCAGTGTCCCCACCTGATGGTGACAGCATATAACCAAAGCCCAAGACTGTACAAATTACAATTTTTTTTTCACTCCTATAACTGTATATGGCAGGAACATTTATTTTGTCTCAAGGTGACTGGTTTCCAAGCTGGGTATTGAATTAACACAGCCCTCAGTTATGAAATAGAAGTCAATAAGCTAAAGAATATAAAGCAGTGAACCAACCCTGTAGGAATAGGTGGAAAGTGTTTAAAGCAGAACTGAAGTCTGCAAGAGTTACCTCACCCTCAGCAGTCTGGGGTTCCATGCTGGCATTTTTTACCTGACTTCTCCTGGATGCCAGGCTGTGGCCACCTTCATTGGCCAGTGTGCAATGACATCACTTCTGTACGTGTACAGGAGTTCAGTCATTCTGACACTCAGGATGTGTGCCAGAACCTAAACTTAGCTGCACATGGGAAGTTCAGTGTATGTTACAAGTAAGGCTGTGAGCAAGCAGGTGCTTTTTTTATGCTGAATCATTTTTTATTAATTAACACGTTCAAAATATTACAGATAATCTGAAACAACAGGCAAATGCCTCATGCCAATAATATAGCAATGCACACAGAGGCAGGAACAAACATGTAGAGTGCAGGGAATATGAAAAGTAGAAATGTTCACTGTCAGTGAAGCAAACCAATCAGGTATATTTTCTAAAATAACAGTATAGACACTAATCACTACCCAGGAATGGTGTAGTAACCGTGCAAAACTTCAAGGTATTTAATAAACAGATGACCCAATACATACCACCAGAGTGAAAAAAGAAAGGGATATGTGTATGAGTCTTGTCAGGAGCGTGTGATTCTAATATCTGATACAAGATAACCCAGAGGGATGGATATACATATCAGAAAGAGCCAAGACAGAGAAATAGAAATAGAGAAAAGGAGAAGGAAAAAAAGAAAAAAAAGAAAAACAAAAAGGGGGTGGGGGTGGGATGAGAGGTATAATAGAAAAGCTCCTGGGACAGCTGAATTCTCAAGTCATTGAAGAAGCAAAGGAGCCAAAAGCAGAAGAGTACCTGAAATGGGACTTCACCGTCCACATGAGGCTGTAGGATTCGGTTTTGTCATCGTCTCATGTAATCATACCTTCCACACAGTCAATCTGGTTCAGTTCAAAGGCCCATTCAGCCAATGATGGGGCTTCAGTTTGACACCAATGTCTGGCGATTACAGAGCGGGCCTCCACAATAAAATGTCTAATTAGGCTCTTTTTAATCTGTTTATAGGAGCCAGGCAGCATGGATAACACTGTAATCTAGAGTTCATTAGGGTAATGACCTCTAACCAGTTTATCATATAAATGTAAGAGTTTATCCCAAAAAGGGAGGAGTATATGAAAGGGTTTACCACCACTTTAACTCTTTAAAGGTAAACCTCTTTATTTTCTACTGTAGGATAAACGCTGCAGTCAGGTTGCTGATATTCTTTTCTTCACAGTAGTTCTTGTATGATTTGATTGTAGAAATCAACTGAAACTCATGTGTTCCTGGGTGAAAGGGTACTACTGAGACAAGACATCTACATTTATCTCCTCTTTAAATCCTATTCTTTACTTCAACTAGTAGACTTAGTAGGCTAGAAAAATTAGTGTAGACCTGAAAGAGGAAATATCACTTTAAACTTTTAACATTAAAAGAGCACATATCACTTAATCCTGTTCGAATCAGTGGCCCTGTTGGGAATTAAAAGTCCCTCTTTTTCTGGCTTTAGCTCCAACCTATTCTTAAAGTGGAACTAAACCCACCTATCTTTTACAGCAAAAGAAGCTGCCATCTTTGCTTCTGTTTCATCTACAGTTGCCATGGTGCTGCACATGTTATTAGATACATCTGTAATTTGAGGGCTTGACAGTTTGGTTGAGAATAAAATAAAAAATCTGCGCTAAGATAAAAAGCATAATATAAAGCAGCTGTTAATCACTGTGACACCAAGTGAAAAAATATTTAAAAAAACAAATAACAGCACTAATAAGCAAATAAAAACCAAATGATTATAACATAGTGAATATTTCATCAATCATGATCAGGGGCGGACTGACCATTCGAGCACTTGGGCACTGCCCGAGGGCCCGGGGTCAGTAGGGGGCCCCATGAAATGCGTCTGGTACCTTTTATAGGCTTTTTTTGAGTGTGGGCAAGGAAACAGGGGCCCCATGATCCCCTATTGCCCATGAGTTGTCAGTCCGCCCCTGATCATGATACATATTATCCAGTGAATATAAATAAAAGTGTCCATGTGGAAACTGAATCCAAGTGACAGATAAAGTCCCTTCTTGTCCAAAGAATATCAAGTGTTGTCTAGGAGCCGATAAAATACCACGATGTGAAAAAACTCCTTCACCTCCACATATAGATGTCAGAGCCTCTTACCAGACAGGAAGAACCATAAAATTATAAATGGTCATAGAATGCTCAGCTGGAAGATATGCAATCACAATCTCATCATAGGAGACTAGCAGCCATAGAGGACGGTACTCCAAAATGGGTGGACCATGAGAAGATGAAGGTAGTAGCACTTAAAAAATGGACCTTTGATACAGGGGCGGACTGACAACTCATGGGGCCTCCGGGCAGTAGGGGATCATGGGTCCCCTGTGTCCTCACCCACACTCAAGCCACACCCAGAAAAGCCTATGAAAGGTACTAGGGGCATCTCATGGGACCCCCTACTGACCCTGGGCTCTCGGGCAGTGCCCTAGTTCCTGAATGGTCAGTCCGCCCCTGCTCTGATATGAAAGGTCACAGATCACGTGTTCCCCTTTAACAAGCCAGGTTCAGCTTTCAGCAGCAGTCACACCATGTAGATCTCTCACCCTTCTCATGGTTGAATGCACCATTCATGCAACATTGCTTTGAAAACACCTCTGATTTCAGCATGTTATGTTGTCCATGTCAATATCAGATAATGGAGCAGTGATAGTGTAGTCCAGGTTGGTTTAAAGAGAATCTTTATCAGGGGAAACCTTTGGATGAAGTCAACACAAGATTTTGACTGGAGCTTTTTGATAGACCTCACAACAAGGTCTCATGCGCCTGCCCCTTGTAGTAAGGTAACCTATATCACAAGAATAGTTTGGTTGAGAGCACAAGCAAATGTGATAGTTATCATTCACAGCATGCCTTTAATGCAACTATTTTAGGAAAACATTAAATCAATAGGTTTAGTTCTGCTTTAAGCCCACAATATGGGTGTTTTGTGGAGGGAGGTTACAGCCATCATTGAGCCCCACTCCCTTTCTATTTTGACTGTTTTATTACTGCTTTGAATGAACAATCAGTGCTCATTGTTCATTCATATTAGTAAAATATCACTGTGTTATTCTTTGTGAATGGCAGCTCTGGTTTCCAGAGCAGCCAAAGGCCATCACTTGACACTCACAAATCTGCCTTCTTTCTAGCAGCATGGTTAGCTCAGGGTGGAGGGTGGGGAAAGTCTGACCATTCTGCTTTGCAATGGCAGGACAAATTTTGGTCAAATGCTTCACCTTTTTAGTTATGCCTATATAAAACAGGGTTCCTATAGATTTGTACTGTAATTATTCCATTTACAGTCATGAAAACTGTAGAATGCAATCTGCATTGCAAACCTTTACAAATAGACATGTGTATTTAATTAATTGAACTGACTTATATTTAATTAATAAAGCAGATAGCCCACTGCAGCAAACTGTAAACACTACATTTTACTGATCTTGCTACAGTGAACTGAAAGCCAGTTGGTTTCTATGATTTACCTCTTATCGGACTTACTTTTTCCACTGTTCTTTTTAACAGTGCTTTTATATAGTTTATCATTTATTTGGAATATACCTGTATGTACAAAAGTTCTTTAATAAGAATAGAGTTTCCTTAATCCTCAGGTCCTTGCTAGAGATAAATCTACATTATTATGGCAGTTCTTGAGTGCAAGTGAATTTACATAATGAGGGCATATAATCACTCTGTACACAGCACCAGAGCATTACGAGTTACTGCATCAGCTCAATTTACATGCAGTAAATATTCTGCTAGGTGGGATCTAGGCCTAATTGTATAATTTACATCTCTATACTTTTCTAAATCTATCATGCTGTCAAGGGGTGAACATTAGCATACTTCTTGCTGTTGGCATGTTAAAAGTTCACCCTACATCTTAACATGCCATGCATATAATGTGGTTCCACACAATGTAAAGAGAAATGCTGCCTAATGATCCACATTATACCAGCTTAAAGGAGAAGTAGGGCAAAAGCTCTTTTGGCCCTAGTTCTGCGGTGGGTCACAGGAGTACACTTAGGAGTGTACTCCTGTGACCCATTTTCAGCTGATAGCAGGCTAAAGTCCGCTATCACTCAGCTAGTCCAAACTACGGAGGGATCCTGACTTTAATTTTGAGATCCACCCAGATGCCTGACTAGCAGTTGGCTCAGATTTTCAGCATTCCACTGAAAGCTTGAGCCAGCTGTTCCTGCCCCCTCTGCAGCCTAGAACTCCAGCGAGTGCTGGTGGTGCAGATCAGAGAGCAGGGGCTGACAGTCACCGGCTCTCTGCTCAGTGAAGACCAAGTGACTGAGCAGTCAGCAACGGACGGAAGCTTTGTCCATCTAGCGTGAGTATGATTGTTGTTTTTTACTTTTTTTTAATCCCACACTTCTCTTTTAAATAAGAATTCCAGGTATAGATATGCATTGTGAACACAGGAGGTTGGGTGATATGCACAGGCACCATTCAAAGAATGCTTCGCATTTTCTCAGTGAACGCAAAGCATTTTCTTATTGGAAAAGTTGGAGAGAGTGATGTCGCCACCCCATCTCTCCACACTTTCTAACCAGAAAACACTTTGCATTCATTGAGAAATGCAAAGCGAACTCTGAGTGGTACCCCCGCCAAAGCCGCCATTCTCCTTTATTCATATTGCAGCAGGTCAGCTGCTTGGCACAGGACCCAGAAGCTAGTGGAGACCACTGTAGTAGCGGTGTCTACTACAGTAATTTCCTAGATTCTAAAGGGATCTCACAGGTACAGTATAGTATGTGCATAGTTACATTGGTCCAAGCTGGAACAATGTAAATATTCATACAAGAATTTTTTCTGTAACTGTAGGGCAGTTTACAGAAGACAGAATAATGAAAGCTGATACTTGAGTTTCTCCAAGCTGTTGCTCAATATTCTATGTTATTACAGGATCAGCCCTGGATATGTGCTGTAAGTCATTTGTAGCAGAAATTTCCTCCTGTGCCAGAACAGCCAAACCAGTTTTGAGAAACCAGTCTTTATCTTTCCTTACAACCCCACAGAATGATAGAAGCAGAAGAATTCTGCTTGCATGTCATATATTTGTTAACATTTTTAATTTTCTGCTATGCTAAATAACAATTCTGTTTTTTTTCAGAGATATTTTCACTACATACACCAGGAGATTCAAGCAGACATGCTGGCTCCCCAAGAGAAGGAACAGATGGGCAAAATCTTAACAAATGTTCCCAGACAGCTTTTGAAAAACCCAGCTCTGGAAAAACTGCTTCAAGAAATAAAGGAAGAGATTGCATATGATTACCACACCAGCCTCAGGAAAAGTATTGGTAAGATCTCCTTCATCTGATGCTGTTATCCAACCTAGGAATATGAGATAATCAAGAAAAGTTTGTTAGGTTCTTCTTGACAAATCCTGATCATGCTCATGTGTAAAGTTGATCTCACATCAATTATATTTATTTTTTCCTAAAAGTGTCAATAATTAAGTATAAGTCAGAAGTCGGTGTGACATTAAGGTTATGAAAACCTGAGAGATCAAGAGACAACAAAGGTTCAATAAACTGGGAGCATAATAGTGGGGAGAGTAATGCTCTACAGCAAACTGTGGTGGTGCCAGAATAATACTGTTTTTATGAGCATGGTTTGATAGTAACAGACCTGCAGGAGAAAAAATTATAGTAATATGAACCAAAAAATAAACAGCACTGACTTGACAATATGTTGGCAAGAAAACAACATTTATGAAAATATACTGGCTATGAATAGACAAACATGACAATAGCTGGACAGCAAACATTTATTTATGGCAATATATAGACAACAAATGGACCATCTTTAAAATATGCAGGCAACAAACGGGTAACCTTTCCAATGTATGGGCAACAAACAGGCACTCATTACTCTATGTGGCCAACAAACCAATATTGTTACAGTGCATTGCCACTGTCAATAATGGTGACAGTCTGGGCCTGGTCTGCCTCCCTCCCTTATTTTTACCCCATGCATCCTGCAACAGGCTGTAGTTTCCCTGACATGTTTCACAATGTGTTGACCTTTTACAGCACAAGTTATTTTGAATGGCTCATCACAGTCTGTACTTCCTGTGGTACAGTTAGGTCTCCTTCATATGAGTGTTTAGCAGCATACCCAAAATCAGCACATTCTTGCAGCTGAAATGACAGGTGCATGCAATCAGCAGTAGGCGCTCAGCCTGCAGAAAGTTTTTGCAGGCTGACAGCAGCCATCGCTGTATGCATGTAGCCACACACCAAGTGGTTAGAAAAACAGAATTGCCACTGGAATCCAGTGTAAGCGACTAAGCTCCCCTATGATATAGGCCTTATAGTCTTGTCTGGCTGAAGAAACATTTTATTTTTGCATGATTCATCACAGCCCGTGCAACTTGTTGTTTGGTCATAGCTTTTCCTGGCTGAAGAATAAGGGTTCTTGCACATGGGCAGCTGAGCCTGTTCATCGTAAGTGCCGGAGTCTTTCCCTCACCATGGAAGCCTTGGTGCACCATACTGCCTCCCATTGATATGAATAGCTGTGCGCTGATGTGTTTGGGTATACAGTAGTGATATCATAAACACAAGTTTAGTGTAAAAGTAGAAATCTTTCTCCTAAGTGTAGACATTCATACAGTATATATGGGAGGCTGTGCTCTACACCCGGGCTTCCCTGGTGGAGCAAAAAAGTTGGCATTAAAGTTAAACAGGCTCAACCTCCTGTGCAAGAACCCTAAAGCAAGTGACCTAATGTATATTTTTTAGTTGCCTATTTTATACACTGTAATGACCAAGCACAACTTTAGTCTCTAACTACCTTGTTGAGGCATTCAATTCAAAATAATATATCATATAATAATTTGTCCCTTTATAGTCCCCACTATTAATTATTAATAACAATTAATATAATTATTAGTATTATGGAAACAGCACTGTGCAGAGGGCGTTTAGAATGTATATTCCTCCAAACAAATTTAGGGCAACCTCGGTTCTTTTCCAGAGAGTATAGCATTTATTGTATCCCAGCAACAGATGACAAGTCCAACAGAGTATAGATGAATAATACAATAATCAGAAGCCTTCAGAGTCTACGGCCATATACCTAGTTTTTTTTTCAACTGTTAGTAAGCATATAGATGTGCCACACATCCAGCATATATCTGATCTAAATATACTGTACACTTGCTGTATGTGTCTTCATGTACAGGTGCATGCTTTCACGTGTTCTCTATCCTATTTATTTTCCTAAATCATTCTCTCTTAGCAGTTAAATACTTCCCCTTAAATACAGGTTATTACCACGGACTAAGCCTGGAGGGGTTTCTGAATGGTTGACCAAACACGTTTGATCTTGTTGTTAAAGAAGATAAAAAAAAATCCTACCTGCAGTTATTGAAGACCAGCTGTAGTGTTTACTACCCTTGTTTCTTATGATAGTAAACAATTACAAATACCCATTTGAATGGAATTAGCAGAGGAAGAGTCTGACTATCTTTGCATATATACATACTGTATATATGTATATATACTGTATATTACACATACAATATACATATCCTACACTTACCTGACTCTTTTAGCATTATAAACAGTTATAGATCATTCTTTGTGTTGACTGCTTTAAAGATCTTGTCACCTAAGGTGAATGCTTAGTGTCATTCCAAAGCTTTTGGTGGATATTCTGTAGCAGCTTTTCTCAACCTTTTCAACACAGAGGAACCCTTAAATTGACTTTCCTGCCTCAGGGAACCCCTGCTAAAAATACTATATCTACAACTCACGATACATTAGTGTGATGTCAGTAGGAACAATGCTCCTTACACTTGTGGTCATTGGGAAGAATTACCCCCTTACAGATAGCTAGATCATTGGTGCCAGTGACAACTTATGTGAGAGAAAGAAATTGCTCAAGAAACCCCCTGAAAACTCTTGTGGAACATTAGGGTTCCACGGAACCCTGGTTGAGAAACCCTGTTCCATATAATAGAGCTGTTTATAGACATTTTATTAGTATACCGTAGAAGCAATAGAGTATGGTATACGAAAAGCATAACATATTTCATATTAAAGCAGAGCTCCACCTAAAAGGGGAGGTTCTGCTTTAACAACTCATCCCCCTCTCCCCATTAGGCACCTTTGGGGAGTGGGGGGGCTGGTTTCCCGATTTTGACAGGTACCCACTCCTACTTTCACTCTGACCACCTAGGTGATTGAAGCGGAAGTTCTACCCCCCCCCCACTACAGTCTTCTAGGACACGTGACAGGTCCCAGAAGACTGCGGGTCCATAAACCATGCGCAGCGCTACTCATGCATGCGCAGTGGGCACTCGGCTATGAAGCTGCAAGCTGTCCCAGCTGGGTGCCCACACTTAAGATGCAGGTGCTAGGGACAGAGTACAGCTGGAGAACCTAGCTGCAGTGAGCACACCGCTGGATCGAGGGACAGGTAAGTGTCTGTTTCTTAAAAGTCAGCAGCTACAGTTTTTGTAGCTGATGACTTTTATTTTTTTCACCAGAGACTGGAGCTCCATTTTAGGCAAATGTAACTTTCACATTCATTACAATAGTCACCTGTATCTTGGTAAATATGATACTGACACAGTTGACATTTTTTGTTATATGGCTAAAACAAGATCTTTCTATGGGGCTCTGTATGTAGCTGCCAATCAGGCTTAAAACTGGTTTGAAATCAGAAGGGTAAAACAAATTTGGTTGCACTATTTCACACAGGCCTAGCAGACTATGACAAATAAAGCCTTCAGTTTACTATTTGCAATAAGTTTCAACTTCACAAACACTACATTTTGTGGTCCAAAGTATTGATACCAATACATTTTTCCCCAAAGAATCCTAATTTGACATGAAGCATGGTAAGTGGCAATAATATCATAAAGCAAAAGCAAATTGTCTGCTGTATGGGCTATGGAATAAAGAATGGTGGATGTCATTTATTAGTGCAAATTGGAATTTCCAGTAAAGAGCGAGGGGGGGCGGGGCCGTCTTATGGACACACAGAGGCAGCTCAGGAGCAAGCCATAGCAGCTTGCTCGGTCGAGGGGAGGGGCCAGGATTTCTGGCGGAGGACCGAAGAAGAGGAGGATCAGGGCTGCACCGTTGCAAACCATTTCACAGAGCAGATAATTATAATGTGTTTGTTATTTAAAAAAATCTTTAGACTCACTTTAACTCATCAAATCGACAAGGATTCCCATTTCAAAATGTGTTTAACAGTCAGACTTGCATGAATTAATTTGTCCCTCTTCTTGGCCGTGTTAATACTCAGCCACTGTTTAATCCCCCTGGAATGTCCTGATAAATAAAAACTGACATTTCAAATTCTGATGGATGAATCAATTACTAAATTGGATAGTAGATAAGCAGATAAATCACTCAACACATGAATTCCCTGCCAATAACACTGATCCACATTTCTACAAACCAAGTCAGGGAACAGCATACAGGGTGTTAAAAACTCAAGGACTATAAAACATGCACACTGTTCAAGTAAAAAATTGCCTGACCTTTTTACAATTATTTAAATTTAAAGAAGAAGAGCGATGTGTGCAAATTAAAGACCTGTTTTTCATACCAAGTTTATTTCTTGCAAGGGTAAATTTAATGATAAAATCTCACAGTCTGAAATGTTAAAGACTTCAAAGCTTTTATAACTGTATCTAGTTGTTGTCTAAAGATAATTGGATATTGTTCATTAGAAAATGGCACAGCTGCAGAAACATAGTGTATTTTTCCACTGTCTTCTACCTTGAAACACACCTGTTGGCAATTTAAACTGCATAAAATAAAGTGTGGTATACACTATGAGAAAATCGGACGAATGGTTGTCTAATTTTCCACAAAGGTGCTCATTATAATCTGATCAGCAATGGTATTAACTTGTACGAAAATTCCTTAACTACAAAGGCAAACGTTCTTTCTTGTGTACGATTTTTATGTTCTTTGTCACCTTCTTTTAGGTCGCTCTTTGCATCTGATCATGTGGGTTTTTCTTGATTCTTTGATTATTTCCGTACAATTAATTTACGCATTGAGTGAAAATCGGATATTGTGTTCACGTACTATAACAATTTTCTAGCTTGCGCCTTTAAGGTCCAAACAGTCAGAATCAGCTGCCGAACTTACTATACTAACGGTCAAATAATCGACCTATCATTCCTCGTACAGAATTTTTCTTCCGATTTTCCTATGGTGTGTACCCAGCTTAAGACCTGCAACAGGTAGCAGACAGAATCAGTGTCTCCTTACAGGGATACCATTATCACCCCTGAATTAGCTCTACTACCTGACTGTGTAGTTATGGACTTTTTGCCATATCCCACAGTGAAATATCATTAGGCTCAGGCATTTTCATATTACTTGGGCCTATCTATGAAAATGCAGATTCACTTTAAGAGTCACTATTTACATAAGCAATTCAGGAGGGCTATTGGAGGCACTTAATGAGACCGCCGCTACAAAAAATATGCGATCTAAGTGATAATACTGTCAACTAACTATAGCAGATGTTAGCTTATGCAGTCTTTGAGTTACTTTAGGCTTTACACCCATTAATTTCACATTGTTAGATTGAGTGGGGTTTTCGGAAGGTCTCTGAGTAGCACAGCAGTCTCTTGTTTTCTTAACTGGATATTACATGATAGTATTGAGTCTATGATTTTTTTTTTTTTTAAAACAGAAAAACAGATTTTCAGCAACTGAAAGTTTTTATACAGTAGTAGCCTTGTATACATCATCCCATCTTGACTTGACTTATGAGTGCATAACATATACAGTATGTGCAGAGGCAAAAAAGTGGACCTTAATGCCCACACACCACACATATGTGTCTCTGGGCGGTTGATTTTTCTGTGCTGAGAGTGTGTTCAGTGCGTGCTCCCAACACAAAAACTGAGTTGAGAAAGACAGCTTTCGATCCCCGCTAATGATCGGTAGCTGGCAACATCAACTCTTGATCATGTGATAACTGTGACAGCCGATCATAGTGGTCATCTGATCAGCCGATCTTTGCCAACCCCAGCATTCAGAAAGGGACATCAGGGCAGGCAGGAAGGGGTTAAACTTTAAAAGTTAGAGTGACTTCTACATTGTTTTGGAACATGTCATGGAAGTAGACATGTGCAATTCATTTTGTTACAAAGCAAAATTTGGACTTAATTTTTGTTATTCGGAGGTTTGGATGTATCCGAATTTCCAAATCACAATAGATTACTAAATAATTTCAACAAATCCAAAATAAATTATAATGAAACAAATTATCCGAATTCTAATTAAAAAATGAATTTGAAGATGGATCCTGGCAGTGGGGAGGACCTGGATTCCGAGCCATCCCGGCAGTCGCACATTCCATCCCTGCGGGATGCTGAGCTCCTGCGCCGCTTTAAATGTATGCTCTAATCAGAATTGTCCTCCGCTACCTCCAAGCTGGCCGACCGTCTTTCGTGGGAAATTCGGGATTTGGGCAATCGGACGAATGATCTCGAGGATAAAATGGACACTGCGGCCACGGTCATTGCAAATCACGAACAGGACCTGTGCGACCTTAAGAAGGAATTGGCGGACGCACTACTGTGGCTTGAGGATTTCGAGAACCGTTCCCGCCGTGGCAATTTGCGGTTAAGGGGTATTCCGGAAACGGTCACGGATCTTACCTCCACTGCTACTGCTCTGTTTCAGGAGCTGACACCCGCTATTCCCATTGACCGGCTCGAATTTGACCGCATACATCGTTCTTTGGGCCCCAGACGACCGGATGGGCCCCGAGGGACATTATCATCAAGTTTACTTATTACCGCACTAAGGAAACTATCCTCTTGGCGGCCAGAAATAACCCTGATCTTAGCTTCCAGGGGCACCGCTACCAGCTTTTCGCGGACCTCTCTCAGACCACTCTCCAGAAGCAACTCCAGTTGAAGCCCTTCACTTCGGTCCTGGTGAAACACAGGATTAAATACGCCTGGGGCTTTCCGTTCCGCCTCACCTTCACCTACCAGGGCCGCAGTCATTCTGGGCTACGCCGGAGGAGGCCCATTCTCTCCTGGAATCTTGTCAAGGTCCTACCTTTTCCCTGTTACTCCATGTGCTGGCGTCCATCTTGGATTTCCTTTGTATTCTCCTTTGATCTGACACTCTGTTGCTGAACCCGGCCCGTGACCTGTGATTCTCGTCTGCTGCCCTGTACTGTTTTGTCCTGTTGCTCTTTTGTCTCTTCCACCAGCTACACGCCATTGGCGGTGGCCATTACCGCAGCTGAGGTGTCTCGGGGGCCGCAACCTGGTTCCTGGCTGCGTCAAGTCCATCCCCACCATCAGGGGCCCTGGTGAAGGGCAGCCTGGGACTTAGACTCCGCGCCCTGAGGGACTTCGGTCTGTGGGTGGTGGTTGTCGTCAGCCAGTGCGTTACATTGTTAGGCCTGCCTGTCCGTTCCTCGGCCCCTGCCCTGACAAATCTCTACATCTTCTCTCGCCGGAAGCTGCTGATCGGAGCCCGGCTCATTCATCTGGATCCTCGGCAAGGCTGCCTCCTCTGGGCCGCATCTGGGAGCGGTCGTCCAACAGGAGGGGGGCTCTCCCTCAGACCCCTTCGCGATCAAGTCCTTCCTGTTCTTCTCCAGGCTGAAGATGCGCCTTGGAACTCCCACATATCGTCTCACTGAGGGACTACCCTGACGAGATCGTGAGTTTGGCCCTTAGGGCCTCCCCGGTTTGTCGACATTCTAGGTTGAGACTGCTCCAGCTTGCCCTTTTGGGTTTCATCCCGGGTTGGGGGGGGGTCTCTTCCGGGACTTTGGAATCGGGACTTTTTGCTGCCGCAGCCTATTTTGGGTCCATATGATGGTAATTGGGTCTACGTTGGTGGCATTGGGTGATGGTTTCCTTGGGCTCCGGGGTGGGAGGTTGACCCGGTGGGCCTGGTTGGGTGGAGGGGGGTTGGCCCCTATGGTTCTCCGGGTTTCTATGGGGAGGTTATCGCGGAGGTTCCTGCTCCTGGGACTTTTAGTTTATTAAGATTTACTATATTCTATTATGTTCATTGCCTTTTTGCCCCCTGAGGGCTTCTGTTTTGATGTTTCCATTTGCAGCCATGTGTCCGGTGGTAGAGTTACCCCTAACTGTATCCTTCATGTGTAGGATGCATGTCACCATTGGTGTGACACGATTGCACTGTTGTGTATATTTTTTGTGTCTTTTTCCTTTCTTTGTTCTTCTCTTTTTCTCTGTTTTTTTTTGTTTTTGTTTTCTGCAGGGTTCCGGGACGCCATGGTCCGATCGCCATTGGGAGTGGAAATTGCTGGCTACTTTGGGCTTTTTTCTGCTGAGCGTGTTGCGTTGATACCGCCATGGCCTCACCCCTTTTGAAAATACATTCACAAAATGTTCAAGGCTTCAATTCGCCTCAGAAACGGGCTAAAGTTTTTCATCACCTCAAGTCGCAACAAATTGATGTGGTTTGTCTACAGGAGACCAGGTTTTCTCAGTCCCCCGCTCCGCGTTATCTTTCACCTCACTATCCCATCTTTTACATAGCTTTTAAACGCAATCTCCCCTTTGTCTGTGCTTGGAATATAGCGGACCCCACGGGCAGGTATTTGCTTCTGCAAGGCAACCTCTGGGACCAGGAGGTTACCTTTGTCTCTTACTATGTGCCTAACCGTTTCCAGCATAAATTCTTTTTGCATCTTTGCACCATTGTTTCTCGACACTCTAAGGGTCTTCTTCTTGTTATGGGGGATTCGAATGTTACCTTGGATTCCACACTGGATAGGCGCTACGCACAGGGAGCGACCCCCTCTCATGACTTGGTGCTGGAGGAACGTATGCGCTCTCTTTTGCGGACTTCGGGGCTAGCGGACGTCTGGAGGGAACTTCATCCAACTGAACGCGACTTTACGTTCTATTCTAATCCTCATGACAGTTTTTGTAGAATTGATCATGTATTCATGCAGGTCCAGCAACTCCCCTCGGTCCGGCGGATAACTATTCCCTCCTCACCCTGGTCAGACCATGATCCTTTGGTACTCCTCCTTGCCCTTTCTGGGTCAGAACGACGCCCTTTTCATTGGCGCATCAATGACTCTTTACTGACCACTCAGGCTACCTGCCAAGAAATAGAATTCTTCTTACGGACATACTTTACGGAAAACTCGGGATCGGTCTCTTCAGCAGTGCCCCTATGGGAAGCGCATAAGGCCACGGTGCGGGGTCATGTTATACAGCTGGCTGCAGTCTGGAAGCGGGAGCGGGAACGCCGACTCTTGGAGCTTCATTCTCTCCTGGCCTCTGCGGATGCGCGTTGGAAGTCATCTCCATCCGTGGCCCATAAACGCGCTCGGGACGCTCTGGCGACAGAATTGGACCTCCTTGCCTCTTCGGAGGCTGAACGGGCCTTGCATTGGACCAAACATAAATTCTATTCCTGTGCTAATAAGCCCGGTCCCATGCTAGCCAGGAAACTCAATTCTGTGGGGAAACCCCATAAACCGATTCGGCTTCGACTTTCCACGGGTGGCTGTACTTCTAATCCCCAACAGATTGTTTCCCGATTCTCGGACTTCCTTTCGCGTCTCTATGCTGCCCCAGATCCCTTCCCTCTGGCCCAGGCAGAGGCATTCTTTTAGGACCTCCATCTTCCTGGATTAACCGAGGCAGCACAGGCAGCCCTCAACGCAGGTGTCAGAGAAGTGCTACAAGCAATCAAATCTTTACGGTCCACCGCGGCCCCAGGTCCAGACGGCTTCTCCGGTCTCTATTATAAAAAATTCTCAGCCCTATTGGCGACCTTTTTAGCTGCCTACTTTAATGAGTTACGACAGGGCTCCTTGCCCTCTCCGGACGCACTTAGGGCACATATCTCTATGATTCCAAAGACGACCGATGATGTCCAGGAACCGCAAGCCTTCCGGCCCATCTCTCTTCTTAATGAAGACTTGAAGATATTGGGCAAGATCCTTAGTTTTCGCATCAATAAATATTTGTGTAGCCTGGTCCACAGGGACCAAGTAGGGTTCGTCCACGGGAGGCAGGCGGGTGATAACGTCCGTAAGGTGGTCCATCTTATACATTTTCTGCAACAACGGAAAATCCCAGGTTTCTTACTGTCCTTATATATAAATATAAAGCTTTTGATTCTCTATCCTGGGAATATCTGCGGTTTGTGCTGTCTCGCTGGGGTTTCAGGGGATTCTATTCTCTCTTGGATTCAAGCCTTGTATTCCTTTCCTTCGGCTTCCGTTAAATACGCTGTGTATTTCTCGGATCCCTTTCCTGTTGGGCAAGGGATGAGGCAGGGCTGCCCGCTGTCCCCGGCGCTCTTTGTCCTGGCGCTTGAGCCACTGGCTTTAGCGTTCCGGACCGACTGCAATGTATCGGGGGTTCCATACGCGGGACAGGAGTTTAAGCTTAGCCTCTTTGCGGACGTTGCCCTCTTGACCCTTACTAATCCTCTGACGACGCTTCCTAATTTGCAACGGGTTCTTGAGCGCTTCTCCTTGATCTCGGGTCTACGTATTAATTTGGATAAAACCGTTGCTCTCAATATTACTTTGGCTTCAGATTTGGTTTCGCGCCTACAATCCCACTTCCCTTACCGGTGGGCTTCCTCTTCTCTTGAATACTTGGGCATTCGCTTGACCCCCACCTATGACTCCCTTTTTGCTGCAAATTATTATCCTTTGCTTAGCTCCTTATCTTCTCTTATGCATTCCTGGCAATTTCCGCACCTGTCTTGGATAGGACGGGTTCATTCAGTGAAAATGACCATCTTGCCGAAATTGTTATATTATTTTCGCACCCTCCCAGTGCGGGTTCCCCCTCATTTTCTTCGGTTGCTTCAGGCGAAGTTTATGCGTTTTATCTGGGCCAATAAGCATCCCAGAGTCTCTAGAAATACGCTCTTTGCTCATAGACTCCAAGGTGGTCTTGGGGTACCCAATGTAACTAAGTATTATCAGGCGAGCCAAATTGCCCCGCTGTCTATGTTGCACGCTTCCTCCGATGTTCCTCTCTGGGTCCTGCTGGAACTACCTAATTGTGCCCCTATCGCACTGTCGACACTTCTATGGCTTCCCTCTGCCCTGCGCCCTATGGCGCTGAGTCCGATGTTGCTCCATGGCCTACGAGTCTGGGACTCGGTACGTTACTCCAGTGGCCTGATGTCACCCTTTTTGCCCTTGCTTCCAATCGTTAATAACCCTCTTTTCCCGCCGGGTCTAGATCACCCGAGGGCATTTTCTTGGTGGGTGGCTCATGGTTTCTCACAGGTGCGACACTTTTTGATTTTTCGGTCCTTTCCCACCTGGAATGTCCTCCGGGAGTCTCGGGATGTTCCCCCAGCGGAATTTTTTCGGTACCTTCAATTGCGGCACTGGCTACTCTCGCTGAGGGCCACTTCTGCTTTCCCATATCAGAAATCTGCCTTTGAACGGCTTTGCCAGCAGCGTCCGGGCGCCCCGGACCTTATCTCCCTTCTTTACGCAGCTTTGAATAGATGCTCGTCGCACACTTCTCTTTCATATGTAGTTCAGTGGGAACGGGACCTGAGAGTGGCTGTGGATCCGGAGGACTGGAATAAAGCCTGGTCACTCATAGCTAAATGTTCGTTTAATACGACCACGCTGGAGGCAGCCTATAAGGTATTGTTTCGCTGGTATTGGGTGCCGGCTCGTTTGGCCCAGGCTAACCCTGCCTGTAGTGATCGATGTTTTCGGGGTTGTGGCCATCGTGGCGATGTACTCCATATCTGGTGGTCATGCCCGAGGTTGGTTCGTTTTTGGTCTCGTGTGTTTGGCCTCCTTTTCACTTTGTTTCATCTCTCCATACGGGATGCTCGGTATGCTTTGCTTCATTGCCCCATACCGGGCCTCTTGGCTCGTCAGCAGCGGTTGGCTTCCTATTTGTTTTTATCGGCCACTAGGACAATTGCTCAGGCCTGGAAGAGACTGTTTGTACTTTTTCAGGGGGTGCGGGATCGTATGACTACTATGATGCTCAATGAACAGATGTCGAGTATATGCAATGACTCTCAACATAAATTTTTGAAAATATGGGAGCCGTGGTTGCAATATGCCTTTCCCACACTCCCCCCGGCCAGTGTAGGGAGGTGATGGAGTTTTGTATTGGCGCTCATGGACCCTTGCTCTTTGGTGTGTGTTTTTATTTTATTTTTTTTTTGTTTCTTTCTCTTTCTTTCTTCTCTGCTCTTCTTCTCTCCTTTTCTGTTTGTTTTGATGTGACAGTGGACAGCTGTCTTTAGTTGCGATAATCTGAGTTTCACTGATGTTATTGTAACCTATGTGCCATTGATAGCCCCTGCGTGGGCATACGTTTTGCCTTATTGGAATTAGAGCGTTGTCTGCTCTATTATGCATTTTCTATCGGTGCAATTGATAGCCCCTGTGTGGGCGTGTTTTGTTGCCTCTGTTTTATACTGTTTAAAATTAATAAAAACTATTGAAATACAAAAATGAATTTGAATTCGAAACGGAAACCTATTGCAATAAATACAGTAAGCTAAGTGAAATAAGATGATGATTTCTACTTAGGCTGCTTTATAGAATAGACTAAAACTGAATAGAATAAAATAAAATAGAATATAAAAGAATAGGATAGAGAATAATAGAATAAAACAGAATAGAATAAAATTAAATAGAATCATTTATTATAGAATGGAAAATAAAAGCATAGAATAAAGCAGAATAGAATAGAAAAAAATAGAATAAAATAGAAAATAAAAGAATAGAAGAGAATTGCAAAAATAGAATAGAAACAATATAGCCATCTTCCGAAATTCTAATTTTCAAATTTTGAATAGCACAGAATAAAATAGAGCGTAGGCGCCTTCCACAATTTGAATTTCAAATTTAATAGAATAAAATAAAAAGAATATAGCCATCTTCTCAAAATTCGAATTTCAAAAATCGAATTTCGTATAAAATATGATAGAATAGAAAGAATATAGCCATCTTCTGAAATTAAAATTTTGAATTTTGAATTGATCCAATAATTACCAATATACAAAACGAATCCTGAAAATAATGAATAACTGTAACATAACGAATATAACGAAACAAAATTATTAACGTAACAAATGAATACTTTTAAACATGTAATAAAGCTTTATTGCTACTTGCACTGGATCAGCTCAAAGTATAGTTTGATATCACCATTGTTTTTCCATTGTCACCACTCCTGTTGCAACAGGATAAGCTGTCTGTCAATGGCATTTCCATTTCAGAACTTGCAGTGGAAATGTTTAGCAATGTAAAATGCTGATGCTGATGTTTATCAAGCTCGGCAGGTTGCACAGACATACGGTAGTTTAAAACATATCTATATAATATATTAATTTCCACATTGTATTTCAATTATTTCTAGTCTACTATTATTAACCACTTGCCCTCCAGAGGATTTACCCCCCTTCCGGACCAGGCCATTTTTTGCATTACGGCTCTGTGTTACTTTAACTGACAATTGCGCGGTCATGCAGCGCTGCACCCAAATAACATTTATGTCCTTTTTTCCCCACGAATAGAGCTTTCTTTCAGTGGTATTTGATCACCTGTGTAGTTTTTATCTTTTGCGCAATAAAAAAAAGACCAACAATTTTGAGAAAAAAACAATACTTTTGACTTTTTGCTATTAAACATGTCCAATAATTATAGACACAGCATTTGATTAGACACAGCACAAGCTGATCAATGGGTCAATGGACTGACAGCCAGGACCTAATGATCGGCGAAGAGGCTGACAGGTAAGAGCTCTGTGTATGTAAACAATATAGAGCTCTGCACTGTCAGCAGGGATGTGCTTATTCCCTAGTAAAAGTACCACACTGTACATACACAAGCACTGTTAGGCATACACTTAACCCTTTGATTACTTCTTCCCAACCAGTGTCATTAGTACAGTGTCAGTGTATAATATTAGCACACATCACTGTATTAGTATAAAAATAAATAAATACAAAATCTAGTATACAGTATATCTTATTGTTTTGTAGACGCTATAACCTTTGCACAAACCAGTCAATATACACTTATTGGTATTTTTTTTAACAAAAATATGTAGCAGAATATATTTCGGCCTAAATGTATGAAGACATTTGATTTTTTAAATTTTTTTATTGGATATGTTTTATAGCAGAAGATAAAAATATTGTTTTTTATTCTGGACTTTTTTTGTTTATAGCGCAAAAAAAAAACCCAGTTGCAATCAAATACCACCAAAAGAAAGCTCTATTTGTGTGTAAACGTATAAATTTCATGTGGGTACACTGTTGCATGACTGCACAGTTGTCAGTTAAAGTAAAGCAGTGCAGTATAGCAAAAAATGGCCTGGTCAGAAAGAGGGTAAAATTTTCCGGAGGGCAAGTAGTTAAGTTGCATAGAGGGGATTTGCAACTTTTGTTTTGTCTAGCATGAGGATGTATTTGAACACCCATTTTCAATGGAAAGGAAACAGGTTAAATATTTTGGAGTTGTCTATGTTATTCATGCATTCCTTTCCGAGTGATTCCTGTTCCTGCTTTTCTTGTCCTGGTATCATAAGCATAAAACGTGTGGGGGAAAATTACCAATGGAGTCACAGGCAGAATAAAAAGGTGAAAGTTTTCAACTCTTCCCTATTCTATTCAAAACAAAAATTACTGTTAGGTCTGGAGTTCCACTTTGCTCCTGCTGAATCAGTTTGCAACATTTTATGCTTCTTCCAAAAAAGCCATAATGAATGTGTATCTCTTTTGTAGCTAGACTCCCCAGTAGTTTATTTTACATTGCAAAGCCCAGTGACACCCTTATTTGGCTGTATAATGACTATGACATTTTGGGGAATGTTATTATGTACATACTGCCACTAAATTCTCCGAGAGACATCTTTTTTTTCAGAAGCTGGGCTTTAAAAGATAACTACTGTATACTTCTAAATTGCATTCCCTCCTGTAATATATCCAGAGATGCAAAAGTAACATGACAACCCACATGGCTTCTGAAGCAGAGTAAGAACAGGTGTCAAACTGACCGTAGATACCACGCATCTTACACTATGAGAGTCTCTCTCAATGTATTCTGCAGGGCTTGGTAATCAGTTTGAAATCTGGGTCCTCCTTAGTGTATTCGGGAGTTGACAGAGGCTCCTAGCCGAATGAAGACTGCAAACACATTGCAACTTTCATTCATAAATTAGTACTTATGTGCATATCAAAGTTTTGTTTTGATCCACAGGTCATTCTGCCCTTTGTGCTGGTCAGTAGGCTAACAGTGTAAGAAGGCCTTCTTGGCTTACCCTTCATGGGAGACCATCTTTTTGGCTCTTTGAAGAAATCATTAAAGTTTCAATGGGGAGTAAGCGTTTAACATAGCCCAGTTACGCATGGCTTTGGATCAATGACACTGGCCTTTTTTCCTGCATCAGAACCAACTGTCCTCCAGGTCAGGTTCCAGTTTCTAAATCTACAAGTTATGCCACCCTATAAAGTTCAGCGGGTTCTGAGGGTCTATAGAATTCCAAGAGATCAAAGCCTAAGGGTAAATCTGCTACCACTTGAAGGTATAGGGAAGCCTCATGGCTTTCACGGTGATTTGGCAAACTCACTTAGTCAACACAAGGGTGTCGAAGGTGGTATGAAAAGTTACAAAATAGAGTTTCACCTATGTCCTCCATCTCTGTATTTTTTTTCTTTCATGTAGAATAAACGCACCTACCAGCATTTTATTCTGTGGGGTCTCTGCTTTCAGAAAATATTTGTCTTTTTATTGTGGCTTTAAGTAATCTTCAGGCCTAAAATGTGTATTTTAGCACGTGTTCTAAAAAATAAAAAAAAAAACCTCTGACAGCAAAAGGGCTAATGGAGCAAGTCTTTGATTTTTACGTGCCTAGTTTAAATTTTTTTTGTATGTGAAAATATAACCCCACGTTGCTTAATTATTATCAAGCTGTGGTTTCAAGAAAAAGAATTCATGGTGAATATTAAGATCTTATTTTTGGCAGCCCATTGCATGCAGTAAATCTCTAATGCTTATTTAGTCAAGAAAGAATTACCTCTTACCCACAGACTTCCTCCTGCCAAGATGACTGATCCCACAAAGTCACTCCTCTTTTCTAGGTTGCCCAGCTGTCTATTTGCAAAGATGATTGCATACAATGAAAGTGAGAGAGTGATCCTGTAGCATGACTGCTAGCCTTTGCAGCTAAACATGTTGTCAGGAGCCATGATAAGCAGGAATATCCTACATTGCATACCTACTCAAACATATTACAAGGGGCATTCAAATCAAACCAGGACTTGGTGTGTCCTATTACTGATAGGCGACACACATGTCACAGACCAGTCCAGAGACTGTTAATCAAGATGGCGTGCATGGAACAGTGTGTTAACGAAGACAAATGAGACAACGGATGATGTCCTGGTGTATTTCCTCCCAGATCTGGACCAGGCATCACTGAGCTCCTGGAGAGTCTGAAGTGCAACCTGGCGGCATCGGATGGACCGAAACATGATATACCAGAGGTGTTCTATTGGATTTAGGTCAGGTGAGTGTGGGGGCCATTCAATGGTATCAATTCCTTCATCCTTCTGCAACTGCCTGCATACTCTCGCCACATGAGGCCGGGCATTGTCATGCACCAGGAGAAGCCCAGGACCCACTGCAGCAGTGGAGGGTCTGACAATGGGTCTAAGGATTTCATCTCAATACCTAATTGCAGTCAGGGTGCCATTGCCTAGCCTGTAGAGGTCTGTGCATCCCTGCATGGATATGCCTCCCTAGACCATCACTGACCCACCACCAAAACAGTCTTTCTGTACGATGTTACAGGCAGAATAACTTTCTCCATGGCTTCTCCAGACCCTTTCATGTCCATCACATGTGCTCAGGTTGAACCTGCTCTCATCTGTGAAAGTACAGGGCGTCAGTGGCAGACCTGCCAATTCTGGTGTTCAACGGCAAATGCCAATCGAGCTCTATGGTGCCTGGCAGTGAGCACAGGGCCCACTAGAGGATGTTGGGCCCTCAGGCCACCCTCATGAAGTCTGTTTCTGATTGTTTAGTCAGAGACCTTGCCTGCTGGAGGTCATTTTGAAGGGTTCCGGCAGTGCTCATCCTGTTCCTCCTTGCACAAAGGAGCATATATTGGTTCTGCTGATGGGTTGAGGACCTTCTATGGCCCTGTTCAGCTCTCCTAGAGTAACTGTCTGTCTCCTGGAATCTCCCCCATACTCTTGAGACTGTGCTGGTAGAAACAGCAAACCATCTGGCAATGGCACATATTGATTTACCATCCTGTAGGACTTGTACTGCCTGTTCAACTTCTGTAGGGTCCAGGTATCGCTTTAAGCTACCAGTAGTGACACTGACCCTAGCCAAATGAACAACTAGTTAAAAACAGTAAGAAAACATGAGTAGGGAAAAAATTGTAAGTGGCCTCCACCTGTAAAACCATTCCTGTTTTGGCTGTCATCTCATTTTACCCATATCGTGCACCTGTTGTTAATTTCATTAACACCAAAGCAGCTGAAACTGATAACAACCCCCTCTGATACATAACTGACCATATCAATATCCCAGGAGTTTAGCTGACTTGATGCTATACTCTGATTAAAAAGCGTTCCTTTAATTTTTTGAGCAGTGTATAATAGTGAACTTGTTTTGTGAAACAGGGGAAACCTATTAACACATTCCACCTTTTGCCAGTAAAACTCTTCCTAATCTTCCCTAAAAGTTTTCATCTCACACCTCCGCACTTCACAACTCACCTCCTACATTAGGAGAAACTGAGCTGTCACAATTTAAGATTAAAAAAATAACTTTAATACCTGAAAATAGTTGATGATTCTGACCCAAAATGTGTATAGCACTGTGTAATGTAAACTGCTCATTCACAACTGCAGTATTTAGGCATCCATGTCATGCCTGGCAAAAAAAAATCAGTTAGGATGTTATTAGAGTACAATGTTAGAAACGGGCGGACTGACCATTTGGGCACTTGGGCACTGCCTGAGGGCCCAGGGTCAGTAGGGGGCCCCATGAGATGCCCCTTGTACCTTTTCATAGGCTTTTTTGGGTGTGGTTTGAGTGTGTGTGAGGATACAGGGGCCCCATGATCCCCTATTTCCCGGGGGGCCTCATGAGTTGAAAACTGGTTAGAAAATCAGGCTTGAATAAAAAAAAACATGTAAACTCATTTTACCTTCAAGTGATCTGGGACTTTTATAGCACTTTTGTATGTAAAGCAATTAACCATGCTACCTCCAACGGGGCAATCTGATTTTAGCATGATAATAAAGTTATATGGACATATTAGAACTAAAATGCACTTATACAACCCCCCCCCCTCCTTACCCCATCAATGCAATGTCTGCAAGCTCCTCCAATGCAGTCGACATCTCTCCCCAGTCTTCCAGATTAGCCAACTTCAGACATCTTAATTGGCCAGCCATGGAATGATGTAACTACACAAGGGAGTTAATTTATCTTGGCTTTTCTTGGCACCAAGCCATGCAAAAATGTACATGCAAGTTGGTAGGCAACAAGGTTTTATTGCAGAAGTGTCACAGTAAGTCTCATCTGCAGTAACAGACCTGCCTGCCCGCAAGCTTTTTTAGGGAGGTACAGTTTTACTTAAAAAAATTTATTTATTTAAAAAATATGCCTTATGACAGTATTATCCCTAAAAATAAACCTGCTTAGGACTAAGAAACTGGAATTCACTCTGCATAGGTACCATTAAAATCTCTATGCATGCAATTTCTTATTTCCCTTAAGTACAGTTAGAAATTATATCCATATTATAAGGACATATATGAAGAATTTATATGCATTGGATTTATCATAAATTATATGTAACACTAACTTTGCTCCATATATCATGAAGGGGATTTGCTCTTCATTTTAAAGGATAAGGGAGGAAAGCAAAAAGCAAAGTACAGTATTTAATATTAGAAAACCCTTCACAATGAGTCATAGAAATAAAAAAGTCCTTGATGGATTATTGTGAATGGCAGAATAAGAGGATTTTTTTTAAAACAGAATTATTTATATATTCTTTACTAGGTTTCTTGACCATATGAATGCTAATGAATCAGAGAATGGTGGATTTTACTCTTCTGAGATTTCAGAATGGAAACAGGCAAATTGCGTCCTACAGACTATGCAAAATAATACCAGCAGCCAGCTGCAGTTCCTTTTAAACTTACTTTTGGGATATGCTATAATCCTGAACAGAATCTCTATGAAAAATCATACAACACATGGTTTTATCAATTCCCAGTTTATTACTTTTTTCTTCCACTGGTACTGTCTGCTGTAGCAGCAACATATGATTAATCAACTGTTAGATTATTGCTGTGCTCTGCAAATAAATGTCTTTATGTTTTAGAATATGACGTAAAGAACAGCCCTAACTTTCCTTCCACTGTAAAACCCACCTGGCAGTTTAGGGTGCCTTTAGGATGTGACAGCCTTTATCCAGCCCTAACATAGATCTATTATATCTCCTTGTGATTCTACATAACAACATCCACTGCTCAAGCCCTGAGGAAGGGGAAGGCCTTTCCCCAACAGCACATTGGCTGTATTTGATGCTCCTAACCAAAAAACTGTTCAAAAAGACTTCTGAGTGATATGAACTTTTGTACTAAATGCTGCTCTGTATCCACCTCAGAGTTTATTGTAATTGTACTAAATTACAATTTTGACTAAATGATAATTTTCATAAAATTTCAACTTTTTTTGGGCAATAAAATGTATACAAATGTACCCCAAGTATTAATGTATCTAACTATATACAGGATTGTTTTTTCAATTTTTCTTCATCTCTCATTGCCATACATCTCTGAGTCATCACCTGTTTTATCTTATGAACTCGTGACCTTCTAGGTCAGTAGTTCTTGGAATTAAATAAAAAATTAGAATCGTTTTTAGAGTTCCATGCCTCCAAAATCACACACATGTGAGAGAATTCAGAAAATAATGATGTGTATGGTCTTGCCTTCTCATGTCAGAACTGGGCATATTTACGCCAGGCAAATATATTCTTCCATTTCCCTTGTTTTGTTCTTTTTTATGTTTAATCTGTGCTTATTATCATTTTTGCATAATAGAAAATGTATATACAGCGCTCAACATAAATGAGTACACCCCTTTTGAAAAGGAAGATTTTAATCAATATCTCAATGAACACAAGAACAATTTCCAAAATTTGGACAAAACTGAGTTTTTAGAACATTTGTTTAGTTCATTACACAAAAGTAAGGTTAATAATGCAACTTAAGATCACAAAATCTTCAGTTTTACTCATATTAGTTGATGCAAAAATGAATACACCCCACAACAAAATTACTACATCTAGTATTTTGTATGACCTCCATGTTTTGTAAGGACAGCACCAAGTCTCCTAGGCACGGAATGAACAAGTTGGTGAATATTGCAATATCTATCTTTTTTCATTCTTCAAGAATGACCTCTTTTAGAGCCTGGATGCTGGATGGAGAGTGATGCTCAACTTGTCTCTTCAGAATTCCCTATAGGTGTTCGATTGGGTTCAGATCAGGAGACATATTTGGCTACCGAATCACTTTCACCCTGTTCTTCTTCAGAAATGACACAGTGGCCTTAAATGTGTGTTTTGGATCATTGTCAAGTTGGAAAAGTGCACGACGACCAAGAGCATGGAATGTTGGTAGCATCTTCACTTTTAATATAGAGCTGTACATTTGTGATGTGATGATACCATCAATGAAATGCAGTCCCCCAAAACCAGCAGCATTCATGCAGCCCCACAGAAGGACATTGTCACCACCATGTTTTAGGTACCATACATTTTTCTTTGTACTCCTCACCTTTGCCACACCATACAGTTTTGTTCCAAAAACATTTATCTTGGTCTCATTATTCCAGAGTACAGAGTCCTAGTAGTCTTCGTCTTTTTTAGGCATGCGCCCTGGCATATTCTAGGTGTGCTTTTTTGTATATGGGCTTTCGGAGAGGCTTCCTTCATAAATGACACCTATGCATTTCATTCTTCTACAGCTGTATTGTGTCACGGGAGACAATCACCCCAGTTTGGCTTTCTGCTTCTTTAGCCAACTGCAGTGAACTTTCATGGCAATTTTCTTCAACTCTTCTCATCAGAAGTTGCTTCTGTTGAGGTGGCAACTTCCGTGGATGGCCTGGACGTCTCTGTGAGATGGTTGCAGTTCCATCTTGTTACATTTTTATATCACTTTTGCAGCAGTATTCTGACTGATAAGTAAAGCTTTGTTGATCTTCTTGTAGCCTCCACCTTTCTTGTGTAAAGAAATTATTATCTTTCTCAGGGCTTGTAACATTTCTCTTCCATGTGGTGCCATCACTGACAGCATGAAATGGGAGGGGGTTTTCTATGTCAAGTAATGCCCTTTTATAATCAACTGTCTGCTGGACACCTGTTTAATGGATAATTAGGCTCACCTGTAGTTGAATTCTTGTTAATGAGGATTGTGTTGTCTAAAATTTAGCTTTACTCCTAAGACTTTCATTGGGGTGTATTCATTTTTGCAACATGGTCTAGAATGAATTTGTTAAGAAAAAATACTTTTTTGTGTGTGCAAATTAACAAATCTTGTTTGAAATCAATGGCCCATATTTGTGGGATTATTTTGTAGTATAATATCCCATAGAAAATGTTGATTCTGAAAGGAAAGTAAAGGTTTTCTGACAAATCTGTTGGGGTGTACTCATTTATGCTGTGCACTGTATGTGTATATCTAAGTACACCCAGTTCAAAGTGATGCAGAAGAAGACCAAAGACATTTTCTGCCTAAGCAAGATAAAATGAAGAGAAACAAGAGCAAGTAACAATATAATCAAATCACAGAGATCAACATCCCTAGTATTCATAGGTATCAAGTCAGATAGGAAGGTTGTTTTTAAATAAGGCCTGACATTGGTACCCATGCATATAGAGGGAGGGGTTATCGCCCATGCCATTGGAATGAGCGGCCACTCTGCAAATAAGCCCACCAACCCCCTCTGGGTATGCAGGATCCAGGATAAGATCCTAGAGTATAATGGCATTTAATAGATGAACATGACACTCAAACTAAGATAAAGTAGATATAAAATGAAGAAAATGATAAGAAAAGAAAGAAGAAAAAAGGAGGCAAGAGGTGGAGAGATAGAGAAAGGATCTCAACACCTCCCTGAATGCTCCAAGCCAATGAAACGAAGACCAGTGCACTTTGTCAAAAACGGTATGCGTCAATCAAAGTATGTAGCAAAATCTAAAGACCAGATGCTCTAGGTAACCTTGCAGGATTTCTCGGAAACTGTATATGCCATCATAACTTTTGATACAGTACCTTGCAACACGGCATATAAATTGGCAACTTCAGTCACAGAGGCACCAGCTAAGTGGGCACCAACAAATTGGCCTCTTTGAAACTCGGTAAGCTCCAACACGACTCCGTATTACTAGCAGAGCATGCAGTGAATGACCAAAGTGAGGCTTCCCACCTGTTGGCTAGGTGTCTCATCACACATGGGAAGCAAAAGAATATTGAATCACTTCTGTGAAACATGTCAATTTCACACCTGCAAATCATGTAGTGTTTCTTTTTTCTGTCTAACCCCTGTAGTTGCTATAGTTAAAGGAAGCAACTTTTAAGGTTTTTTGCAGTTTCAGAAAATTACACCTAGCTTCAGATTACATAAAAAAGTACTTTCTAAAAAAAACAAAAAACAAAATACTTGTGTAGCAGTTATGCACTATAGCACTATATGATATGTCAGTTATTTAATGAAAGTGGAGTTTTCATCTAATGACGACATTTCAATTTCCAGTTGATTATATCCTGAAGGATCCAGAGGAGAAAGACAGACTTCTAATAGGCAACATACCTCGTTATTTTCCACTTCGGGTGATCCGTGCTCCAGTACCCTGGCACTCTTTATACAGTGATGCCCACAAATGGAATGAAGACCACTTGTTCACAGTGAACCCAATGATGCTGGAATTACAACAGCTCTGGATTACACAGTAAGCAGTGGGAACATTTAGTATAGCATTGAACTCAATGTATTACTAATAGATGTTAGAACAATCAAACATTCATTTTGATTGCTGTAAGTTGATACACATTCCAAATTGCTTATTTACTGAAAAAAGCTTTGCACTTCACATATTCAAAATATTGATCTTGTAAAAAAAAGTTTCTATCACTGTTTTCTTGATTACAAAAAAAAAACTCTGTACCATAATGCTGTATTCACACTGTTCTATGTACGATGCAGCATAAGTGGTAACACACATGAGTAAGTGTGAGTGAGCTGATATGATTTCGCATTTCCATTCACACTAAAGTAAACCGCATGGATGTGACCCAGCCACATAGGAAAGATTTTTACTTGATAGGCATTTTCATGCAGCAAAATGCATATGTTATGATACATGAAAACAGACAAGTGTGAATAGGACCTAACTGTTCAATTTATAACGTGCTAAAGCTCCTTCATCGTATGCTATGCTTACTTGCAACTGATTTCTCTGTCAGTAAGGTTTACTGTTGGTTTGTGTCTTCCTTCATATTGTCTATACAGTTAGGTCCATATATATTTGGACAGAGGCACAATTTTGATACTTTTGGCTCTGTATGCTAACAGAATAAATTAAAATGAAACAATCCGAATGAATTTGAAGTGCAGACTTTCAGCTTTAATTCAAAGGGTTGAACATAAATACCAAGTACAAATTTTAGGAATTGCAACCATTTTTATATATAGTCCCTCCATTTTCAGGGGCTCGATTGTAATTGGACAAATGCATATAATCATAAATAAAATGTTCATTTTTAATATTTTGTTGAGAATCTTTTACTGGCAATAACTGCCTGACGTCTGGAACCCATGGACATTACCAAAGACTAGGTTTCCTCCTTTCTGATGCTTTGCCAGGCTCTAACTGCAGCTGTCGTCAGTTGTTATTTGTTTGTGGGCCTTTCTGCCTTTAGTTTTGCCTTTAGCAAGTGAAATGCATGCTCAATTGGGTTGAGATCAGGTGATTGACTCCGCCATTGCAGAATATTCCACTTCTTTTCCTTCAAAAGCTCCTGGATTGCTTTTGCAGTGTGTTTTGGATAATTGTCCATCTGTACTGTGAAGCGCCATCCAATCAACTTTGCTGCATTTGGCTGATTCTGGGCTGACAGTATATCTCTAAACACTGCAGAATTAATCCGGCTGCTTCTGTCTTCTGTCACATTATCAACACCAATGACCCAGTGCCACTGGAAGCCATGCATGCCCATGCCATCACACTGCCTCCACCATGTTTTACAGATGACGTTGTGTGCTTTGGACCATGAGTTGTTCCAAGCCTTGTCCACACTTTTTTCTTCCTTTCATTCTGGTACAGATTAGTCTTAATTTCATCCGTCCAAAGAATGTGTTTCCAGAACTGGTGTGGCTATTTTAGATGTTTTTTTGGCAAAGTCTAATCTGGCTTTTCTATTTTTCAGGCTTATGAATGGTTTGCACCTTGTGGTGAACCCTCTGTATATGCTCTTGTGAAGTCTTCTTTTGTTTGTAGACTTTGACAATGATACGCCCACCTCCTGGAGAGTGTCCTTCACTTGTCTGGATGTTGTGAATGGGTTTCTCTTTACCACAGAGAGAATCCTGCGATCATCCACCACTGTTGTCTTCCTTAGACGTCCATGCCTTTTTATGTTGCTGAGCTCACCAGTGCATTCTTCTTTCCTCAGAATGTACCAAACTGTTGATTTGACCACTCCCAATGTTGCTGCTATCTCTCTAATGGATTTGTTTTGTTTTTGAAGCCTTACAATGGTCTGTTTCACTTGTATGGACAGCTCCTTTGAACGCATGGTGTAGGTTCACAGCAATAGATTCCAAATGCAAATACCACACCTACAACTCTAGAATCAACTCCAGACCTTTTACCTGCTTAATTGATGAAGAAATAATGAAGGAGTAGCCCACACCTGGCTGTGAAACAGTTTTTGATTCAATTGCCCAATTACTTTTGGACCCTTGAAAAAGGGGGGGTGGCTACTCTTAAGAGCTGTAATTCCTAACCCTTCATCCAATTTGGATGTACATACCATCAAATTAAACCTGAGAGTGTGCACTTTCAGCCCATATCCATTATATAACTATAGCTTGAATATGTTTTGGTAAATACCTGAAAATCTAAAATTGTGCCTGTGTCTAAAAATATATGGACCTAACTGTATAAAGCTATGCATGTATTGCTTCCAATTGTAGGTAGTTGTAGATCATCTAACTTTTGTCAGCAATGACAAATTTATTCAACCAGGTCCTAGAGATCTTAACCTCCCTGGAGGTATTCCCGAGTGTAGCTCAGGGTAACGTTTCAGAACCACAAGCAGTAACCCCAAGCTACACTCGGGAATATCCTACAGCGTTGTCCGGGATCCCATCTGCACTTACCTTGTCCTGCACTCCCGCGATGTCCCTCCTGCAGTGTCCCTGGCAATGTCCTCCGGCCGATGGCGGCATCTGTCTTCTGGGTTCCGTTCCCTGCGACGTCAGGACATACGGGGACGGAACTGGCAGAAAATTTAAAAATGTCAAACAGTGACATTCACTAAATACACTAAGATCACATAGTAAAACATTACTGTATCAAACCATTTCACATACATGTTGTCCCTAGTGCTTTGTCCTGTGCCCTGCCTGCATAATTTACTGTTCTTTCTGCCTGGAAACTGAGAAATGTCCATGGTGTCCAAAAAGCATCCCTTTAGGTCAAAAGCGGTTTTAGATAAGCTAGAGAACAGCGATAGTAAATTAGAACTGCTTGCAGAATAGAGTGATAATGATTTGTGGGGAAATTTGTCATCAGACACTGAAAACGATTTTGCGACTTTTCTCAGTGATGTGCGAACTTGGCTCTATATTTCAAATGTCTGTGTTTTTGGTTTGATTATATTATTGAAATAAATGTATTATTATTAAATTATTATTTTTTATGATTATTTATTAAATTATAATTTATGATTTCGTGTTTCAAATTTTAACATACCCAGGATATTTACTAGACTCTTGTTCGGACAGATTTCAGTGAGTTATTCCTAAAAATTACAGGCCTACAATAAAAAAAGACATATTTCCATGCAAAAAAAGTACCGCTTTGAGCACAGAAATATGGACATAATCAGACCGCTAGGGAGGTTAAAGGGGCAATGCCTAAATGAAACAGTTCATCCACTCTTCAAAAAAAAAAAAGTTTTATCAGATGATGTAATGAAATGATGTAATGAAATGGCTGATGATGCCTGCAAATTCTTCTCTCCACACTTCCAATTTGCTTGTCACATGCAATTTTATCTGTCATGGTTATTGATGTTCCGGTAAAGTCAACTAAATTTAAATCTTCTTACTAACATCAGCATTCTCAACATTTAATATGATGAATGTCAGAGATTTCCTGTGTTTTATATCTGTAATTGCAGAACAGACATTTTTTTTTTTCAATTGCAGATTCAGGTATTTAAGGTTTGTGCGTACCAATGAAATGCTGTCTAGCCACATGCCCCTGCTTCCTGCTGAATTTGAGCAATTAGTTCAAAAGCATTGTCTAGAAGCCCGTGCTACATTGCGAAATAAGTAAGTTCATTGTGAAACAGTGTAGGCTGCATTTTGGAATTGTGTGTCTACAGTTAATGACAGTTATTAACATGCAATTACATAAAACACTCCTGTGCTATGAAAGCTACTTATCATTTGTAATCTTTAATCCTGCTGTAAACTGGAATGTAATACCTAATGCTGTATTATTCTGTTAGCTACAAATTGATCATAAAACATCAAATACTCTGTATATAGTGAAAAATATATGTGACCAAATATTAAAGTAAGGTATGGTGCTTCGCATACATGCTATATAAACAATATTCTGACTGTGGTAAAACATACAAAACCTGAAGTGATATACCAAATTGTGGATGGAAAATAGTGCGAAATCTTCTGGTGCCAAATTTATTGCTTCATGCAGATCCTTTGTGCTCCACCACCATAGGCTAATATAGTGCACTCACCAACTATCCATGACCTCTTAATTAAAAGAAGGTCTAATGCGCTTTGTGTCCCCAAGGAGCTTCCTGAAGATGCCTGATTGGCGAAACATGTAGAGGCGAAATTGCGTCCAGCGTCCGGTGACGTCATTTCTGCTTCCGGTATACGGAACGCACGCCGACTCCATTATGAGCGGTGATGGCGTCTTGAGCTGAGTGTATTAGTGCCAAGGATTGGGCACCAGCTAATGTGAGTGTATACTTTGTTGATTTTATCTATTTTTACAGTAAATATACTATACTATGAGAAATTTCTCCTTCTGATTCTTGATAACCTTGGAGTATATTGGGAGACCATTGAGAAGATATATACTGATGTTCCAAACCCTTGAGGACACATAGCGCATTAGACCTTCTTTTAATTAAGAGGTCATGGATGGTTGGTGAGTCAATGTATTAGCCTATGGTGGTGGAGCACAAAGGATCTGCATGAAGCAATATATTGGGCACCAGAAGATTATGCACTGTTTTTGATCCACAATTTGGGCTGGGACTTTTGTTTATGGACTTTCTGATTTTTATCACTTTAGATTTTGCATGTTTTACCACAGTCGGAATATTGTTTATATAGCGTGTATGTGAAGCTCCATATCTTACTTCAATATTTGGTCACAAGTGATTTTGCACTTTAAGGGGCAGCTAACATTTTTTTCTTTTCATGTTGGGACACTTTATGTTCGATTAGAAATGTAACTTTTATAGGGGACACATAATTTTTAAGGTCGATATTGTGTTTCAATTTCATGTTGAACAATGATGCACATGCAAAACCATTTCATGATAAATTCAGTTCTTTTAAAATCTCATCAACTCTTTTTTTATCAATGACTTGTAGGCATAGCATTTTATTATGCTCAGTCACTAAAGTACCCATACCGAGTAAACTGTAAGTAGATTGATCAATAGCAACTACTGCATATTTGCCAAATTCAAGGGGAGGTTTCCAGTACTCCAATTGTTTGGAAACTGAATCACTGTAGTTGCAATCCATCTGCAGTAACTTCTGCATCTGAAGGTGAGTATATTTGAGTCTAAGACAGAGAGGCTCATGAGGAAGGATGTTTATTTTTAGAGAGGAAGCTGATAAGTTACTTCTTATACTGCAAAATGGAAGTATGAGTCAACTATGTGAGGAAGATATTAGAAAGATTGTATATTACAGGATTACAGGTAGTACCCTATTATTATGAACAGTGCTGCTGAAAATACACAGGCCTGATGAAAGCTTTGGAAACCATGACATAAAGCAGATATCCATAGAAACATTTCACAGTTTAGAGCAATTGGAACAATGAAAGATGACTTCTGGCTGGTTGTCATGGCGTATTCTACTGTTTTCTGTTTTGGTAAATACAGTCTTTTTTATTCATGTTAATAAAATATGTTACTGGAATGTAATATTAGTCAGGGTTTTTTGTCAGTGCAAACTAACTGTGTATCATATGTATACTAAAGAACTTGGTAAAGGCTGCATAAATATTGTCCATGTATCCTATATAAAGTCTCTGATTTGTTTTTCATCTTAGGTGGATACCAGCCTGTGCTTCATTGTTTATGTCACATAAGGATAAATGGATCCATTTAGTGCCCCAGAATGAGGAAGATTCAGCTGTGCTGGTTCAGGAGTTTTTTGCATGTGTGTCATCTCTGATGTCTTTACAGCTACGTGAAATGGTCATCAGTTCTCTCAAGGACTTGGTTTCTTTTTTTAATATACACAAGGTAATTAGAAGTTGAGATAATCTAAAATGGGTACTTGAGCTTTAAAAATACAAAAGCGAAAAACTGCAACATTCTAAAAAAATAGTTGTGTTTTTTTTATACATTTATGTAGTCATGCAAAGTCCAGACATAAGCATAAACAGCGCCAAAAGCTAATCAAATAATAAATGCATAATTGAGGCTTACTAAAAAGAAGCTAAACGGTTATCATGCATACAGCTTTCATGTATTGTACTTGTTGTCTGGTTCCTGATGAGTCAGATAAAATTCAGTTAGTGAGTGATCCTATCTGCATCACTCCAAAGTACATCCTTCAATTGAAAAATTTATGGCGCTTGGTGGAAATTTTTCAACTGAAAAGCAGCTTCGTCCAATCAGATGCAAGCACTGTTCAGGTATTCTGACAGCTGATGGAACCAGTAGTCAGAAAACAATGGCGTGCAGCAGAAGATTCGTTCATCCTTTTATTGTGGATAGAGAAATCTATACATGTTTGGTCAGCTTATTGCAGAGCTGCAAGCCCAGGAATCCCAGCTGGAGATCATACTGGATTTTAAATGTTTTGGTGATTCTGCTATACTGTGAACCAGGGACACTCAAGATGCCTTCTGATTTTTCCTACCTCGTACAGCCATTTTTGTCCATCCATTGGTTGCTAGGACACTGGCACAGCAACCAATAATACTGTGGCCTGGCCACCAACATTCTGGAAGCCATTGATGCTGTGCGTCTGTGCCTCATTGATTGCTAGGACACAGGTGGCTGGGCCACACAGTATCATTGGTTGTTATGGTGCAGGCGGTGCCAGTGTCCTAGCAACCAAGATAGTAATGCAACCCTGTGTATACAGAACAATGTTATTGAGATGCAGTGAGGATGGCATGTCTGGTATGTAAACTCTGGCCTCGGTGCCACCCCCCCAGGAATGCCTCCTCATGCAGTTTCCCTATTAGCGACATGTCCCTATGCAAGCCCTACAGTCTGACACAATAAAATACACTCACAGGCTAGCACCACTAACAAATGATGGGTTTGCAGTAAACCCACATCAGAAAACTCTGCTCTCTAGCAGATAATAGGCAGATTAACTGGTAGTTGCAAACACACTTGCTTTTTTGGCTAGCAGTAAAGAAATGACTAAATTAGCCACTTCCACCTACAATGTTAGTGCATGCAACATGGAATAGCAGATGTTTCTGTATCTCAGAGCAATCAACAAAAAGTCTTATTGACTTTATATTTAATATTCCAAACGGAAGACCGTGCTTATTTATCAAAATTTAACAACAGCCTACAAAACAGCTGTTTAAAATAAACAGAATTTTAAAAATAATACAGATTACCTACATACACTTTTCTGCTCTAGGTGCTTCCTATGCTCTATAATTAGATGAGATAGACCATTGTTTGCATGCAAAGTTAATTTCCGTAGGTTTGTTTAGGTTTAGGAAAAAGCTTTAAACCTTCATAAGTTAGCAGAATTGTGATCAGATATGGAATTATGTTATATTAGTGATTGTGGCACCCATTTTTTTACATTTGAAGATTATACATGGATGTCGAAACCTTTACAAATCCCTAGAGACTTTAGTTGTTAATAACTCTCCATTCCCCAAGATTTTAAGGCTTGTTAACAATCTTTATAAAGCTCTCCATACAACAAGACTTCTACATTAATTATGACCATAAACTGCAATAAATGGGAGGCATGAGTTATTAACATTTTTTGAACTGGGATCTTGTATTGTATCAATAAACAGAATAAAAGCTCTTTCAGGTATCCAGGAGACATTACATCTAAAGCTTTAGTTAATTATCCCCTACTGGGCATATATCCTCATTAAATGCATATTCTCTTTGTTTAGTGTAGTGGTTTTAAAAAGCTGTTTGCATGATATGATTACACCCCCAATGATTTTGGTTAACCAATGACTTTGTGTGCCACAGCATCATACTTGCGTTTCAGCTAGACAAGAGTTCAAAACTGTAAATATATATGGCTGCAGAATGGAAAAAGAGTTTGTCTATTAGGAATAAGTATAAGGTAGTCGTTTCTTAGAGTCAATTCTAATTGAGCGGGTAAAGGTCACTTTTTAACAGACTGAATTCCTTGGTGTCCTCAAATCACTAGCTTAGCACTATTCATTATTAGAATCTGCATTTGTTACGTAAGCAATTTGCTGGGGTTTTTTTTTCCATTTGCAAAAGTAATGTGCAGGTAGGCGTAGACAGATCTTTAACAGCAATACTCCATGCTGTGCTGGATCTTTGGCTCAACTCAATGGATTCTGTGCCGCATTGATAAAATAGTTGTTTTTAATCATCTATGTATGCATTTGTTCCTTATGAATGAGTACTTGATCCCCACACAAAATATGACTTAGTACTTGGTGAAGAAACCCTTGTTGGCAAGCACAGAGGTAAGATGTTTCTTGTAGTTGATTACCAGGTTTGCACACATCTCAGGAGGGATTGAAGTCTGTTGAAGTATTCTTTACAGTTCTTCTCTAAATCTTTAAGGTTCCTTGGCTGTTGCTTGGTAACTCGAAATTTCAGCTCCCTCCATTCATTTTCTATTGGATTAAAGTCTGGAGACTGGCTAGGTCACTCCATGACCTTAATGTGCTTCTTCTTAAGCCACTCCTTTGATCCCTTGGCGGTATGTTTTGGGTCAATGTCATGCTGGAAGACTCATCCATGACCCATCTTCAGTGTTCTGGCTGAGAGAAGAATGTTCTCATCCAAGATTTTACAATACATGGACCCGTCCATTGACCCCTCAATGCGGCAAAGTCACCCTGTACCTTAAGCAAAGAAACAGCCCTAAAGCATAATGTTTCCACCTCCATGCTTGACTGTAGGGATGATGTTCTTAGGGTCATGATCAGCATTTTTCTTCTCCAAACACGGTGAGTTGGGTTAATGTCTCAATTTTGGTCTCATCTGACCACAGCACTTTCTCTTAATCTTTCTCTGAATCATTTAGATGTTCATTGGCAAACTTCAGAGGGGCCTGTACATGTACTTTCTTGAGGCGGGAGACCTTGTGGGCACAGCAGGATTTCAATCCATGGCGACGTATTGTATTACCAATGGTTTGTTTGGTGGCTGTGGTCCCAACTGTCTTGAGATCATTCACAAGCTTCTCCCATGTAGTTCTGGGCTGATCCCGCACTTTTCTCATGATCATCCTTACCCCATAAAGTGAAATCTTGCATTGAGCTCCGACCGAGGGCGATTGATGGTTATTTTATATTTCTTCCATTTGCGAATAATCAATACAGCAGTTGTCTCCTTCTCACCAAGCTTCTTGCTGATTGTCTTGTAGCCCATTTCAGCTTTGTGCAGGTCTACAATCTTGTCCCTGACATCTTTTGACAGCTCTTTGGTCTTGCCCATGGCAAGATGAGGATTGAATCAAAAAAAGAGATTCTGTGGACTGGTCTCTTTTATACACATTACGTGTTGTTGTTAGTAGCACCTTCTTAAACTGACAGGACTAATCTGTGTACCACATGAGCACATAGGCAGTCTGTGGGAATTATTGTTGGTTGGTGGGGGATCAAATATTTATTTTACTTACTGAACTGCAACTCAATTTATAACATTTGTATAATGTATTTGTTCTGGATTTTTGGTTGATATTCTATCTCTATCATTTAAAATACACCTATGATAAAAATTGTAGACCCTTCATTTCTGTAAGTGGGCAAATATACAAAATCTGCAGGAGATCAAATAAATATTTTCCCCACAGTATTAATGTATAACAATAAACATTAAAGTGATACTAAACCTAAAAACGTTTTTTTACCTTAATGTATTGCTTGCATTAAGATATAAAATGTTTTTAAGTTCCCTGTGATCCCACTTCCCTGTGTAAAGAGGAAGAGAGGAGAGAAGAGATTATTGCTGTGCACGGCTGCATCTCTTCTCCCCTTGCTACCTCTTCACATGGGGACTTGAACAGCAGCAGGAGCCATTGGCTCTTGCTGCTGTCAATCAAGTGCGGTGAAGATGAAGTGTGGGGCGGGGCTAAGTCCCACTGTGTGTGTCTATAGAGTACGGATTCGTAGACACACAGGTCGGGAGCGAGCATGCAGCGTGTGTCCCCTTAGCAAACTGGAGACACACAAAAAAGAGGAGGAGCCAGGTGAGGGACCCAAGAGGAGGGTCCACTCTGTTCAATACTGCTGCACAGATCAGCTGAGTATAATATGTTTGTTATTTTAATTAAAAAAAAAATATTTCTTTAGTATCACTTTAATATTCATTAATTGCAATGTTTACACTGTTCATATTGGATATTTTAACTACAATGATTTAAAAATGTATATCTTGAGTTTTCAGATCTGTCCTGATAGCAGTTTCATATGGCTTAAATGAAAGCATTATTGCCTATTGTTTTATATTTTATATTTTTGATTAGGCAGGAAATGACTTTGGTGACACCTATGATGAAATGAAATTTACTACATCGCAAATCCTCATCATCAAGCTCAAGATAGAAGAGCCCAAAATTGTATTTGACCCAGTCCTGGAGGAATGTTGGAATTTAATAAAACACTGCTTCTTGGAAGTTATTAAGAGTGCGGAAGGTCTTCCAAAAGTATGTAATAAGAAACTACCTTTGTACAATTCATGTGGATATATGTATGGTCAGTTTTTTACTGCTGGTTAAAGCTTGAATTATCCACTCACTTATTAAATCTCTAAGATGCTAGTGGTGAAATTGCAGAAGCTTTCACTACCCCTATAGGCCATAATGAAGGTAGAAACATGTGAAGAGGTTGGGCATCACCTTTATTCAAATTTCAAAGTCACACTCTTTTATAGTTCAATCAGCTGTGGCCTGGGCCATTCCCTATTCCTAAGAACATGCAAACAAAGGGGAGGTATGCTGACAACATCACAACCCATATGAACACATGTCCACCAGCTTGGTCCAAACTAACTATTTAAACTTCACTAAAACATGGAGATCAGTTTTAAACACATTCCCCCTCCTCCTACATATCCTGCACACCCTGTTTAGAAACATTAACTTTTTTTAGTTTGGATGTAATTCAGCAACTCCTACTCACCTTTTAAGGGAGCACTCAACAGCAGCTGTAAATTCCCAGAGCTGTGACATCACCCATAGGCTTCCTATGGCCCATCTGTTTTTGGGGCTCCCTCCTATCCCTACAGCAGCCACTTTCTAACACATACAAGGTATGCAGGAAAGGTAGGTGAAGGGGGGAGAGAACATTTTTAAGAATACTTATAGCTAGTCTAATCTTCCACTTTAAGGGAAGGGGTAAATAGAGACCGGAGAAATACAACATAATTGTTAAAAATAAAGTGGGTTTAACTAACCACTCCATTAATTACTGTTAGTGATGAGATTTTTGTTCCGGTTGAACCCAGGCAATTTGCTGCTGACCAAACTGCCGAACAAACTATATCAGATGAAAGCAAAAGGAATTCCAGACAGCTGCACTATTCAGATCCAGTTAATAGCAATCTTTATTCCACATAAACATATAAAAGCAGTGACATCACAGTGAGGGAAAGAAAGATACGGTACCACCATTTTAGCCTCTGTGTAATCTGCAGTTGCTATGGTGCTGAACATGTGATCATTTATGACACCAGCCCTTTGTTGGCTTGTCTGTTTGGTTGAGAGCAAAGCAACTGTGACAGTTATCATTCACAGCATACCTTAAATTTGTTTTGGGAAACTGTTTATCTCCACTCTCTAGCAGAACTATACTCACTTTGAATCCAGCGATGCCCTGTCCCTGGAACTTCCCGCTAGCTGCTGACATTTTTGGGCGGCCAGCTTCTGGGTCTCGATCACCTGCCACTCTCATTGGTCAGGCTGAGATAATGTCACTCTCGTGCATTTGCTGCAGTTCCATCAGCTTCGGCATGGCTGAATATGTGCAGTGAGTTGCAGGGGCAGACAGGCTGGTTAGTAGCTTTAAAATAGAAATAGGGATTTGGAATTTTCCCCCCAATTATACTTACCTAGGTGAATGCAGCATTGGTGCGTTGCTGCATCTGTCCCCTGCTGGCTCTAAATGTGAGAACTCAATAATCACAAGACCGCTGATTCCTCAGTTCTCACAGCTGCTCTGAGCAGAGAGCGGTGACTGTCAGTCACTTCTGTCCACTATGCCCTCCACCCCTGTGCTCACTGGAGCGCTGGGCTGTGGAGGAGGAGAAACTTTTCCCCAGCCTGGAACAGCTGAGTGACTGTAAACTGAAAACGGGGCACAGGAGTGCAGAACAAACTGCACTCCTGTGATCCACAGAAGAAGTACCAACAAAACAGCTTTGGTTGTACCTCTCCTTCAATGCAGAAGAGATAAAGCATGTCTCTGTTGTTCATTAAAAATTATGCCTGTCTTTTCATTTTTAGCCTAAAGGTCCACTTTAAGGGGAACCTATATGGTCTTTATCATATTCTTTTAAATGTCACTTAAAAAAAGGAGTAGAACCAACTGTTCCGTAACTTTGTATACATCTTTAAGGCATCCTCTCAGCATGTTATTTAACCCTTTTACTGCTTTTACCATTTTATTTTTTTTTTGCACACATGTTAAGTTAGGGGTCTGAATGGTTAAAATTATTCCCCCCCCCAAAAAAAAAAAAAAGTATTATGGGGTTGATTTACTAAAACTGCAGAGTGGAAAATCTGGTGCAGCTCTGCATAGAAACCACTCAGCTTCCAGGTTTTATTGTGAAAGCTTAACTGAACAAGATGAATGTATGAAGCTGAATGGCTACCATGCACAGCTGCACCAGATTTTTCACTCTCCAGTTTTAGTAACCCCCATAGAGTATGTTCATTTGAAAGCAGAAAAAAAATGAAGAATATAATGGTGACAGTTCCAATTAGCATTACTGCATCAATTTATAAAGCACATAATATTATACATTAAAATACACTAAATGTATTTTTTGTGCACACAAACACAATACAGTACTCATTCTTTTGGTAAATTATAAAATATTTAGTTGCTTTAAGTAAATACAGTATATACCCAACATATCAAACCTTAAAATCATGAAATGGCAACAAACTTCAGCACTTAAAGTGGAACTTCACTTTCTCAATCAACATTGACTATTTTGAATGCTTATTAGCATTAGTAAATAGATAGGAAAGTATATCATATTTACTTGTTTTATACAGTTGTTTGCATTTCTTTAGTTACTTCCTAGTTTCCATACCTAGGCAAATTATGTCATACATCCCAGGAGTCTTCGGGAGGGGAGGAGGGGTTTTCTCAGCTAACAACACCCTCCTACCTGAGCTAAGGCTAAGGGCAGATGGATTCCAGGATTTAACTGCTACATGAATCATCAGCCTTTACTCAAGATGACCATGGCCAGAAATGCTGGCTGGGGGGGGGGGGGGAGGTGGGGTCTAAATGAATTCTCAGCAAAATAAAGCATGGCGACATGGCTGGTTGGGGCAGTTTGCTTTGGATATTAATAATAATCTAAATAGCGCTTTTGATTTGTGGTGCTCAGATGTAGTGTAGTTCCACTTTAAAATTATCCATATGTGATGGTTTAAAAGCCATTACAGGTCACTATCTTAAAGTTAACATTAGATAATGGCCATTGCATTTATTGTTCCTACTCCAGCATGTGCAGTGATATAAACTTGTGCAGCGCAATTGTCATTTTCGTCATAGCTGCACCCAATGCATGCTTTTATGTACAGTATATATGTGCATGAACGTTATAGCTGGGAGCTTTTAAAATGTGTTGCTTTTTATATGTCGTTTTAAAATTTTTCAAAGCTTTTTTTAGATAAATTTTATTGCTATCACATACAGGACCAATAGCATACAGCTTGTGACAGGCTCTCTTAAATGAGACATCAGGGGCCCATTAAACCCTGATGTCTTCCTTGCACTCCACTAAAGATAATGTAACAGAGATACATAGTATGTCTCTTTTTGTTGTTTACAGTTTAGCTACGATTATACACAAAAGAGTTATACTTTACTGATCAGTGTATTGATAACACAATTATGCAAATATATTCAGATAAATGATTCCATCTAATTTCTACATAACTGTGCTCAGTGAACAACATTCAAGATGTATATGTTACTGAAGAAACAGTTGAATGGAAAACTACATAAACAGTAATTCGTGAATGTTGCGAAGTGTGAGGCGGATGACAGTAATTAATATAGGGTGAGGATGATGACCAATAGTAGAGAGCTGAAATCGTTATATCACGCAGTCCTTTAAGATGTTGACATTAGTTAGATATGCTTTAAGCAATATCCTTCTAGTGAGAATGAAGGAGAATGAGCTAATTTATTGATGATGTTATCAGGCAAGTGTCAACAAGTATTTTGCTGATGAACAGCTTTACAGAAATAATTTCTCAGTATTCAAGATGGTGAAATCATGCACTACTGGAGTATTCCATTTTTCTACCACAGTCCAAAGAACAAAAAATAGGTTAATTGGCCCTTGTTTAAACTGACCTTAGTATGTGTATGAGTGAAAGAGAATGAACTAATTTATCAAGGATGTCATCATAAATACGGTTGATATCCCTTTCAGTGTTCAGTAAAATAAGGGCTCTCTGGAGAAAGCAAAAGATAACAAGATCTTAATTTGGTGTTTTGTCTTTGTTTGTTTGTTTTTTTATTTTGGAATTATTTTCCACAAGACACTTGAGTGCATACAAGAATAAGATTTGTACATACAAAATCCTATAGCAGCAAATAAGACAGTGCTCACATGCTATACATTTGACATGAGAGAGGTCTTCAGTTTCAACAAATCACCATTTAAATATTTTCAAGAAGGCATAGGTTCTTTTGAAATTAATAGTTTTCTATGAAACCAATAAGTTCAATATAAAGTTGAACAAAATGAATATCAGCCAACTGTGTTACAGTTTGCAAAGCTTATGTTGTAACAACACTTTGGGGTAATTTACTATAACTGTAGAGTGCAAAATCTGGTGCAGCTGTTTCCGTAGCCAATCTGCTTCTAACTTTGGCTTGTTCAGTTAAGCTTTGACAAATAAAAACCTGGAAGCTGATCTACGCAGAGTTGCACCAGATTTTGCACGCTCCAGTTTTAGTAAATCAACCCCTTTGTTTGATCTTACTAAACTGTTAGGGGTCTAAATATGTGTACAACAGTCTTTATTCCCATCGCACATGTTTCTGGAATGGGTACCGGGTGCTGCAGCGACCACCAGCTGGATACTGCACAAACTCTTGGCGCTATATAAATCCTGTATAATAATAAAAATAATAATAATAATACTGGAGAATACACAACACAACATAAATATTCGCCAGCACACCACAGATCTTCAATTAAGTCCAAATGTTTATAATGAAGAAAGATCACATCACAAACAGTGTAGTTGCACTACACTGTTTGTGATGTGATCTTTTTTCAATAAAAACTGTTGGGACTTAATTGAAGATCTGTGGTGTGCTGGACAATATTTATGTTGTAAGTATGTATATAACCCCAATTCTAAAACCCATATTTTATTCACAATAAAAAATAGAAAACATTATATTTTTAAACTGAGAAAATGCACAATTGTAAGAAAAAAGTAGGTAATTTGGAAATTTATGGCATCAACACAATTTCCAAAAAAGTTGGGACAGGGCCATGTTTACCATGACGTAGCTTCCCCTCTTCTTCAAAAATACTCTGTAAATGCCTGGGAACTGAGGAGACTAGTTGCTGAAGTTTTGGGAGTTTTTGTCATAGATGCAGTATGTGGTTTAGCATTGTCCTGCTGAAATATGCAAGGCCTTCCCTGAAAAAGACATTGTTTGAGTGGGAGCAAATGCTGCTTCTATATCTTTGGCCTTCTATATCTTTTTTTAACCAGTTAAAAAAATTTTGGGTGCATCTTTTTATTTTTCCCAGTACTGGTAACACTTAAAATATATAAAAAATTACATTTTGGATAGAGTGGAGAAGGATTAGAACACCTGTCAATTTTTATTACTGTGTGTCCCATTTAGGGAGATTCACCCTCTCTATTTGTCCTTTTCACCATTATCATTATAAGTGAAAGTAAAATAAAAATCCAAATTTTGGGTTGTCCCTAGAAAGGTAATAGAGGGGAAATCTTCCAATGGGGACATTAGTTTTGATTACCTGAGGGTCCCCATGGAATTCCCTTAATTTGCAGGGATTTCCTCTCACTTCCTGTTTTGCTATGGGACATTAAGTGAAGGTAATTCTCTGCAATGGGACACACATAGCAAAAACAAAAATAATCTGACAGGGGTTATAACCCTCCCATGGGTTATAACCCTCCCATGGTCTATCGAATATGGGAAAAAAGTTTTGCCTATAGTTCTACTTTAACCACTACTTACCCCCCTGCCTGACCTGACCTTTTTTTGCTATTCAGCGCTGTGCTATTTCAACTGGTAGCTGCAACGCTGTACACAAATATAATTTATGTCATTTTTTTTCACACAAATAGAGCTCTGTTTAGGTGGTATTTGATCACCTCTGGGTTTTGAATTTTTTTTTGCGCTATAAACAAAAAAAGACCAAACATTTTGAAAAAAAAACTATATTTTCTAATTTCTGTTATAAAAAATATCCAATAAACTCAAATTTCTTTATAAATTTAAGCCAAAATGTATTTTGCTACATGTCTTTGGTAAAAAAAAAAATCCCAATAAGACTATATTAATTGGTTTGTGTGAAAGTTATAGCGTCTACGAACTATGGTATACTGTAGATACTGGAATTTACACAGCTTTTACTTTCTGACGTCCTATCACATTTTTCGAGGTGCTAAAATGCCAGGGCAGTACAAACACCCCCAAATGACCCCTTTTCAGAAAGAAGACACCCTAAGCTATTTTCTGAGAGGCATGTTGAGTCCATGGGAGATTTTGTTTTCCACAAATGTTTGAAAAATGACAAAAAAATTTGTTTTTTTTCACAAAGTTGTCATTTAAATGGTATATTGCTCACACATGCCATGGGTATATTTGGAATTAAACCCCAAAATATATTCTGCTACTTCTGAGTATGGGGATACCACATGTGTGAGACTTTTTGGGAGCCTAGCCACATACAGGAGCCTGAAATCTTTTGAACCCTTTGAAAACCTGACGGTGTTTAAATCCCTCATTTCACTTCCTGGCTACCTATGACAGTTTCAGAGGCTCTGAAATTCCAGGATAGCACAACCCCCCCCCCCCCCCCCCATGACCCATTTTTGGAAAGTAGACACGCCAGACTGCTGAGATGCATGTTGAGTCAGTGGAATACTTATTTTTTACAAGTTTTTTGGAAAATGACAAAATAAAAATATTTGATTTTACACACAGTTGTCATTTAAATGATATATTGCTCACACATGCCATGGGTATATGTAGAATTACACCCCACAATAAATTCTGCTAATTCTCCCTGGTATGGGGATACCACATGTGCAAGACTTTTTGGCAGTCTAGCTGCATACAGGAGCCCGGAATCCAATGACCCCTTTGAATGCCAGAAGGTATGTAATTTCCTTATTTAACTTCCTCATTACATATCCCAGTTTCAGAGGTGGCCCTCAAATTCCAGGATAGCACCAACCTCCCCCCGTCCCACCCCCAAATGACCCCTTTTTGGAAAGGAATTGCCCCATCATTTGATGGAAATGAAAATTATCAACCTACAGCGGACTGAATTCAAAGACACCCCAAAAATCTAAGTGAAAAAATGATGCAGCAGGCTAGTCCATTTTGCTGAAAATTTATTGCAGCAACTCAAAATGTTACTCAGTAGTTTTATGGCCCCCACGTGCTTGTATGCATGCCCGGCAACATCGGGGCATTATCCTAATGAGACGATGTATGATGTCCTGGGGTATTTCCTCCCAGATCTGGACCAGGGCATCACTGAGCTCCTGGACAGTCTGATGTAGAACCTGGTGGTGTCGGATGGGCCAAAACATGATATCTCAGAGGTGTTCTATTGGATTTAGGTCAGGCGAGTATGGGGGCTACTTAGTGGTATTAATTCCTTCATCTTCTAGGAACTGCCTGCATACTCTTGCCACATGAGGCCGGGCATTGTTGTGCACCAGGAGGAACCCAGGACCCACTGCACCAGTGTAGGGTCTGACAATGGGTCCAAGGATTTCATCCCGACACCTAATGGCAGGCAGGGTGCTATTTTCTAGTCTGTAGAGATCTGTGCATCCCTCCATGGAGAAGCTTCCCCAGACCGTCACTGACCCACCACCAAAACGGTCACACTGAACGATGTTACAGGCAGCATAATTCTCCATGGCCTCTCCAGACCCTTTCATGTCTGTCAGCATGAACCTGCTCTCATCTGTGAAAATCACAGGGCGCCAATTCTGGTGTTCAATGGCAAATGCCAATCGAGCTCTATGATGCCGGGCAGTGAGTACAGGGCCCACTAGATTATGTCGGGCCCTAAGGTCACCCTCATGAAGTCTGTTTCTGATTGTTCAGAGACATTCACACCAGTGGCCTGCTGGAGATCATTTTGTAGGGCTCTGGCAGTGCTCATCCTGTTCCTCCTTGCACAAAGGAGCAGATACCGGTCCTGCTGATGGGTTAAGGACCTTCTACGGCCCTTTTCAGCATTCCTAGAGTAACTGTCTGTCTCTTGGAAGCTCACATTCCATACTCTTGAGACTGTGCTGAGAGACACAGCAAACCTTCTGGCAATGGCACGTATTGATGTGCCATCCTAAAGGAGTTGGACTGCCTGTGCAACCTCTGTAGGGTCCAGGTATCGCCTCATTCTATCAGTAGTGACACCGACCCAAATGCAAAACTAGTGAAAAAGTCAGAAAAGATGAGTAGGGAAAAAAATGTCAGTGGCCTCCACCTCTAAAATCATTCCTGTTTTGAGGGTCGTCTCATTGTTGCCCATCTAGTGCACCTGTTGTTAATTTCATTAACACCAAAGCAGCTGAAACTGATGAACAACCCCCTCTGCTACTTAACTGACCAGATCAATATCCCAGGAGTTTAATTGACTTAATTCTATACTCTGATTAAAAAGTGTTCCTTTAATTTTTTTGAGCAGCATATTTTTTTTAAAGCAGATGCCCTAAAGAATAAAATGGTGGGTGTTGCAATTTTTTATGTTGCACAGTACTTGCGCAATGATTTTTCAATCACATTTTTTTTTTAAAATACATTTTTTTAATTATAATGCACAAAAACACAATATATAGGCCAATTGTTTGGTAAGATATAAAAGATGATGTTGTGCTGAGTAAATAGATATCAAACTTGACATGGTTTAAAACTGTGAACGCCCCATGCAATGGAGACAAACTACATCCATTTTTAATATCCATAGACAACGTTTTAAAAGCCTTTACAGGCTACCACTTTAGATTACACAGGAGGTCTAGTGCTAGAATTACTGCCCTCACTCTGATGTTCGTGGTGATACCTCACATGCATGGTACAACCACTGTTTACATACTGACACTGGGCCGAAACTTGCATACGCCGTTTACCTTGCGCACGGAGGGCATGAGGGTGCTATAACTTTTTTTTTAATGATTTATTTTAATTTTTTTTTTTATATTTACACTGTCCCTTTCATTTTTTTTTATCACTTTTATTATCACTGGGAATGTAAATATCCCCTGTGATAGCAATAAACAGTGAGAGGTATTCTTTTCTGAGAATTTGGGGTCAATTAGACTCTAGATATCTCCTCTGCCCTCAAATCATCTGATCTCACCAAGATCGGTGTGATCAGATTCTTTCCCAATTTAAAAATGGCGCTGTTCATATCCGGTCCAACAAAATGGTAAAATGCTCATAGTTTCCAGTTTCTTAGACTAGAGATGATTGGAGCCACTCCAGTATCCAATTAGCTCTATGGTCAGCTGGTGGAAATGCCGGCTACATTCTCAGGTTCCCTGATGGGACGAGACTGCTCAAGGAAGCCATGGAAGGTAGCCGGGGGGGGGGGGGTCATCTCCTCCTGCTGCTTTTTAAGCAATTCTGTGGCTAATTAGCCACTAGGATTGCATTTACATGAAAGCTGACCACTAGCTCAAAAAAACGATACTAGGATGATGCCTGCAGCTGCAGGCATCATCCTGGTATAACTACTCAAAGTCCAGTGATGTACCAGTACGTCGTTGGTTCTTGTTGGGAATATATGCTATGATTTTTTTTTTTTTTTATGCAGCCTGTGGGCTGAATGAAAAAAGAGAAGAAATCTCCGCCAGAAAAAGTAAAAGTGTGTGGTATGACCACCATTAAAATATAGCGCTTTGCATCCACCCACTTCTAATGTTGAGCATACAGGAAAGGTTTTTTTTTTAATTCAGCCCATGGGCTGAACAAAAGAAGAAGAACCTAACAGGTTCCTCTGTTCACATCAAATGATGTGGATGAAGAAATCTCTGCCAAAAATGTTTTTTTAAATATATGCTAATGCATAGGAGTGATCGAGCCACTGACCACTCCAGACCCCCATGATTGGACATATATGTTCTTTTTTATTGCTCTACAATGTCTTCTGCACGCTGGTTTGGGCCCAATTGATGTGAAGTTGCATCAAGGGGTGAATGGTAGTTACTTAGGGTGGTCACATCAAAGATAGTGAAGGATTAGGAGAAGATTTAACACTTACCTTTGATGGTAAAGAATTAGTGCAAGGTTCCCTTTAAGAATTCTAATCATGAATTGAGCTTGATGTAGTAAATAGCAACGATTGGCATAAATGTCAATGGCATAAATGGACAAAGGCAAAGGATGAACAATAGTAAGAATCCTGCTATGCAGAAAGGGAAAGGGACTGGTTGATTTAGTTGGCACTGCTGTGTCTTGATCTGTAACTGTATATCCTGCGGTCAGCTAACTGTACTGCAGATGTATTCCAATGATGGCACTGGTATAACTAGGCCGCAAACGATGGCAACTATATGTAATGCTTACAACTATGTGCAGGTAGATAACTGAGGTGACAAACTATCAATGTTCCTTTTGTTAGTGGATGCATGGGTCCCTCTCACCCAATCAATGTGGTTTGGCGGATTGCCGCGATCCATCTTTCCCAAAGGATAGGTACAGTCCACAGGCCCACTGGTTCTGACTTAGCATTCTGATCTGTTTCCTGCTGTCAGAGTGGCCTGCTTGGCAGCATGACAGGCTGGGCTGTCAGTAAGTTCTTTCTGCTCTCTGTCTCCAATCCTAGCTCTGCGGTGTAGTTCAGCACTTTATCCATCAGCACACCTCCTTCTCCTTCAGTCTCCCTTGCCAATCTCCCAGACTTTGATATTTATATGCCCCTGCTCACACTCTACCTCTCCTGGAAAATGTAGTCCCATGAACTCTACTTATTAGCTAAGTCCTGCTGTTCAGAAACACAATTTCCAGAGGGCTGTTCTGTCAATGTGAGTAACCCTGAATAGCAGGTCACCAGCTTCTAATGTCCTCTTTAATGTATTGCAAGTAATAACATTCAACGGGTTACATTAGTAACACCCATGTTGAGGGTTAGACCCAAAAAAACTTTAAATTTGGAAACCGTAATAGGTTTCCATGCAAATGATCTGACAAGGTTTGAATTTGGGTTGGCGGCAATAAATTGCGTGTATAAGTTGTTTTGATCCACAACCAATCCATACAGATCTTCTGTGAAAAATAGGTGCAAAAAAATCAAGGGGAGTAATTAAATTTGCTGTTTCCACCTGAATTCCAGGTTAAGCAGTGAATGGGGGAAGAATTTGTGGGCTGCCGATCAGGATTTGCAAGCATATCCAGAAGGACACTATGGGCTCTACGAGTCTGTGTTTGAATTCTTGGTGGCTGTGGGACACTGCTTGTGCTAGCCACAGCATCAGCTTGTACTGCACTTATGAGACTCGTCACATCACCAAGTCATACTGCAGTGCTGGTATGTAAAAGATCGGTTGGGTGCGCTTGACCTTAGCAGGGGCTTCTACTCCATCGTCTGAGCTATCTGTCAGGGTGCCACTGCTCTCTACAGGTTCATATTCTGAGCCTGATTCTATCAGTGAGGCATCCCCTTTGCTCTCATCTGAAATACTCAGAATCCTGTAGGCCACTTCACTAGTGTACCTTTAATTGGACATTTTGGCCACTACATTTATAGGTACCTAGTGCAACTCATGGGCTGTCAGCGACTTCTTGAAATTCTACAAAAAAAATTTACCTGCTAGTGTTAGCAGAGATCAGGCCTGATCTTGCTAACGCTGCAGTTTTGTGTGCAATGTATCAAGTGACAACAAGTGACAATCATCTACTGACACTGCACTTGCTCAGGGAGAAGGGGGGGGGGGATAAGCGTAGGGGCTAAATGCAGGTGCTGGCAGGTATCGGGGCTGATCCTGCTAATGCTGTGTTTTTGGAGACATTATACTATTGTGAATACTGGTATAGTTTTGATCTGATCAAGGATATTGATCCGTTCAGACACTATACTAGCAATGGAGGTTTATTGTGTATGTGAGCGTTTACCTGGCAATCAAAGGGATAAATGTGATGACTATTGTAGTGGCGGGCAATCTGACGTTATCTGGGAGGGACCCTAACTCATGCTAATGCTATCTGAGCTCACCCTTGACACTTATACAGTGATCACGGCAGTGAAAGGATTAACTGGGGAGCGATCCGGAGGCTCAATGTGACATAGCTGTGCTTTTACTGTGTAAGTGTGCTGCTTTTATTCACGTGGATCTGCTTTCTTCTCTTTCTGGAATGGAATGTGCTCCAGGGAGAGAAGATTGCATCATTTCCTATGCTTGTATAATGTAAACACAGGAAGACCTCTGATTTGGTAAAGCCAACAAGCAGGTCCACTACAAACATCATTGGCCTGGATCTGGTGAGTGATCGGTGCTGTACCGAATCATAGCACCGATGGGTGCATGCGTGCCCTTCCCGTGAAAGCGGCAGGAGCACGGATCGTATACGTACGTGATTTTGCACAGGGAGTCCACCCTGTAGCAGTAAAACTGCTACAGAGCTGAGGGAAACTGGTTAACAACTATTATTTGAATTAGTCTATGCAAAATGTATGTGTACAAGTGTAGCAGAAAGTTTTTTTAAATATTGGACTTTTTTCTCTGTTATGATCAGCTTGCTGCCTGTTGACCTGATAATGGTATTTGGTTTTAGGAATCAGCCTTTTAGGAAAAAAGAAAACATTTTAACTTGGGAAACAACATTTTAAGGTGTTACAAATTTTTAGCCTGGATTTCAGAAAATGTTGTATGCTTGCCTCAACAAAAGCTCCACATTATCCACTGGAGGACATCCCTGTGTTACAACTTGCTTGGGGAATGTGGAACAGGGGATGACATCAGAAATGGGGAAGTGCTGCTGGAACACATCACCGTGTTGCACCTTTCTTGATGTTTGCTGACTTTGGAATGACATCAAGAATGCTGCTATAGTACATCACTGTGCTACATCTTGCTTGATGACCATTGTCTTGGGGATGACTTCAGGAATGGACCGATATACTGGGCTGTCTAGAGGACATGGCTGGTGTCTGCTGGCCCCTGGGGACAGACTCCAGATTCATTTTGTTGTAAATTCTGAGGTTTCCAAATGTTTTGATTACACTAAATTTTTGGGGCCGGACTGCACTGAGTGGCTTTTCCAATGGAGTCCTCCCATAGGAACAGGCAAAATGCCTCATCTCCTGCCTGGCTGGTTCACTTTTTTCCAGTGCTGCACACTACGAGGCAATGTCCTGCCTCTCACCATGAGATGGCCAATAGAATATGTGTGACATTTTAAAAAGTTAATTTAAAAAAAGTGAACAGTGTGATGCACCAAGATTGGTGCATAGGCACTGCTAGCATCCTACCACACACATGCCACTGCATTGTATTGCAGTGGCTGATGTGAATGTAGCCTTGGACATCTCAGGTTTGTGATCATAATACCTTGGACAAAAAAGGGAATGCTGCAGCATTCACACAAATCGATTTCTAGTCATGTGAAATAGCAATATTGCAAATGGTAGCTAGTTTAACTAGCTTGCAGCCAGTTGGTATAGCCCCATACTCCTTGTCACATATTGTACAGCCTTCCTTAGGTGCCTGAGCTTGTAAATTGCATATTAAGCCAGCAAGTGGCGCTCTAAGCTGATTTTCACATGCATCCAACTGGTTTAACTTGTGTCTGTGTGGCAGGAAAAATTCCTTTCCAGGAAGCTCTATATAGCAGAGTGACCCAAAAATGATTAATCCAAATTTTAGACTCAGATATTTTTATTCTTTTGTCAATAAATTAGTTACATATTGCTTAGTCATTAACTTCTTAGTACTGTATGTTCACTTACTAAGGAAAATGACAAGTAGACAAATGACAAGAAGGTAAATAAATAATACAGTGTTTACTGTGTCCCAGGATATAGGTTTTCAATTATTTTTCAGTCAAGTATTGAGAATAATTTAGACATTTCTGCCTCCCTTGCCAAAGAAGATGTTTTCACAAATCCCAGCTTTACCAGTGCAGAAGTAAGTGACTGACCGATCTCTAAAGCCCCAAATAAATTATACCATTCTTACTGTGACCCAGGATATCACTTTTTACATTATTAGTCAATCAGTTATTCAGATTACTTTGGGCATTTGTGGTTCACTTGCTAAACTAGATGGCAGCCTAAATCCTAGCAAACAGCATTATCTGTCAAGAAGTGAGAGATTGACCACAACATAAATGATACTATTATCAATGTGCCTCAGGATATACTTTTCAATAAGCATTAGTTGCTCAGTTATTCAGATTACTTTCTTGATTCACTTATTAAAGAAGATACATGCAATGACATGTCTCTTCCTTCCCATACAGCCAGCCAGCTCAGAAACTCTGTCTTCTGCAGCTCCCATGACGCACCTGTGCGGGCTGCTCTTTATTCAGATTGCAGAGGGTATAGATGGGAGGAGGAGGCCAGAAGGTCAGACATTGGGATGTTGGTTTATTCCTTACTTAGGTACAACATACCTATGTCACTGCCTAGCAATGCAGGATGCAGGTGCCGCAGAAGAGGGAGGGTGGATTGCAGCCAAGTGGCAGTCATCAGTTATGTTAGTGACTTACTGAATTTGCTTTGAAGGGTGAGAATTGATGAAAATTACATAGCTGGGGGCCCCAGCAGGTCAGTCTGCCCCTTCCTCTGAATATAAAAATTACATAGCGATAGTTTTGCAACTTCTGTATTGTTTAAAATCACAATAGTAAAAGCTTGATCCCATCTTGGGTATATGTGAAAACTAAAATGATCTAAAAAGTATTCTGTTTAAATATGTGGTTGGTTTATAATTGCATTCCTAAGTACAGTAACAATATATCATAGCAGAAAGCTGCTAGAAATGCTCTAGTATATCTCAAGAGGAAATGCTGTCATTCACTTAGCCAGCTTTGATCTTTACTTACAGGTAGAAGTGGAACTTTTTCCGGACCTGAATATGGATAACCTTATCCTCAGTTCTGTAAGACCAGAAGAATCTCTAGTCTCCCATTATGTCAACAAAACATGGAAGATATTCAACATGAACACAATCGGTCCCCAAAAGTAACTTTTTCACATCTTTTAAACAACTATCACACAGTATGATTTTATGTTAAAATTTGGCACCTGCTCTTGTCAAACAAATCTAAAGTGAGCTTGACCTAGCCTAAAATGTTCCTGAGATAGCAATAATGCTAAATTGCAGCCATTTTGGAGTCTACTAGCACCTATTTTAATTTTCAATCCATACTTGTGTTCATGTAAAGCCCCCTGGGATCCTAGAACTCTGCTGTACATACAGTTCCATTTATTCTTGGAACTAGACTGCACCCTGTTATTCAGCTGACAGATGTCAAAGCCTCCACTGCCCTCTATAGGTTTGAGTTCAATAAAAGTGGTAGGGATTGTCAAGAAGGTGCAGAGCTTAATGTCTACTTAGACAGATTTTGTATCGCTGCAAAGTCTGGGCCTAAAAGTTGAAATAACATTGAAGTAGGGATATGATTTCAGTATTTACTGTATTTATGGTAACTAATAATTTTTGTTTTGTATTTAGACATCCCTTAAAGGATATCTAAATCCTAGAACAAAATATTGTTCGATGTGGTGGCTGCATTATTTTTTTTATCCAGGTCAAGAATATTTTCTGCAAAAACAGAAATTATCTGTTGATCTAGCCAGAAATGCAGTGTCTTTTTCATTTCCTGTGAGATAAATTGAAAGCTCAGTGTTATCTTTCTTCTGTAAGCTGCTAACCCCCACCTCCTAAGTAATGGAGATAAAGACGGGAAGAAATGTTTGATTGACTAGTTTGGGTTGAAACCATGGCTCCGTTCACATATACAGTAAGAAGTGAGTGAGCATAGAAGCCCAGAGACAAGAAGTGTGTTTTGTCACAGAATTACCAAGTGAAAATAAAGTTAAAAAAGTACTAAATATAAAAAATGCATGCAAGCACCATATCTTAACACTCATAACCTGCAATATATCACATTTTTAGTTTAGGTACACTTTAAATATAAAAGAAATGCATGCAGTTACGGTATGTAATTTATAAAATAAATAGTGTGTTTTTCAATGCAACCAGTTCAGAATACCTAAATCTGATTTGCAATTTTACTATGCACTTAGACGGGGAGAGAGAGGGGCCAATCAGGTTTTGCTACTTGTGGACAATTTCATGCTCCCAACTTTGTAGGAACAGTTTGGGGATGGCCCCTTTCTGTTCCAACATGACTGTGCACCAGTGCATAAAGCAAGGTCCATAAAGACATGGATGAGCAAGTTTGGGGAGGAAGAACTTGACTGGCCTGCACAGAGTCCTGACCTCAACCTGATAGAACACCTTTGGGATGAATTAGAGTGGAGACTGCGAGCCAGGCCTTCTCGTCCAACATCAGTGCCTGACCTCACAAATGCGCTTCTGGAAGAATTGTCAAACATTCCCATAGACACACTTCTAAACCTTGGGGACAGCCTTCCCAGAAGAGTTGAAGCTTTATAGCTGCATAGGGTGGACCCACTCAATATTGAACCCTACAGACTAAGACTAGGATGCCATTAAAGTTCATGTGCATGTAAAGGCAGGCGTCCCAATACTTTTGGCAATATAATGTATATTTTTAAAAGTTTTTTATACACATGATTACGTAGGTGTCACATTATTATTACAATTGCACTTTTATGGTAATAAAAGACATTACATTGGCATGCTAATTTTTTATCAGGATTCGAAAGAATGCAAACATGTAATGGAAACATTATTAGTGCCGTGTGCACAATGAGTACTGTGTGCAAATATATAGGCAAAGCATACAAAACAGAATGCAGTTATGTACAGAATTTACAAACTTCCTTTACAATATATTTATATATATATGTATATATACAGTATATACACACATTTATATATATATATATATATATATATATATATACACAGTATATGTTCATAAGACAACATCCCTAAAGGTGTTCCTTTAGGATGCCAGTGTTCCAGTAAAAATGACATTTGCAATTCATTTGCTACAAAATACAATTTTTAAGTTTTAGTAAAAAGCGTGACAGTTTAGTAAAAATGACAGTTCATTAAGCTTATCCTATTAAAAAGAATATTCTTTCTATAATGAAAGTAATACCCCTGCAAGCTATTATGGAACAACACATTTACCAATCTTTTACTCTTCTAGGCTTTTATCTCCGCTTTTCACTCCATGTACTTCTTTTTGTAGCTAAACTCCTGTTAAGTTACGAAGCTTCCATTTTAATCATGTATTATATTTGTACACTGAAGTATTGAAATTTGTGGGAAAACTAATTATCTTTGCTACAATGCCAATTCTAAAGCTCTGTGTCCTTCTCTTTTAGGTACTTAAATGTTTATAAAAAATACAGTGACCTTTTAAATCAGAAAGCTCAGCAGGATGTTATCGCGTTTCTTAAGGAAGAGCATTCTCTGCAGGCATTTACTAAGGTAATGAGATGAGGCATACTATAGCGAATGAGCTTTGTTATAGACTAGCTATACTCTGTATGTGGAAAACAAGTAAATTTTATTTGTAAGACTTAGTTTACATCTGTGTTATTCTCTGAAAAGCCATCTGCAGTGGATTGCTTTTCAGAGAGCAGTACAGCTGATACTGCCACTCTGAATGCCTTTTTTGTATTTAGTTTGTTTGTTTGTTTGTTTGTTTGTTTGTTTTGGTTTGTTTTTTTTGGACAGCCAAAGGTTTTTTTTTTTTATGGGAATAATAGGTTGGGTTCAGTGGTGGAACTGCCTGTTGAACAAGACATGGGGTAATTTCATTCAGGCATAAATGTAAATACTGTAAAAAATATTTGTTTTTGAGTTTTGTTACATTAAATATGACCAGAAATTCTTTGCTAAAGAGGCTCCAGTAACTCACAGTTGTTTATGTTTGGCCAATTTTTAGTTTATTTAATTACACATTAAAGAATCAGATGCCAGCATTGCTAAGGCCTTTAATAGCCATCTGGCAACTTTGACATTTACCAGAGGCGCTTGCATATTTTATGAGCTGTCCTTGGTTTTTTGATTGTTCAGATGTAATTATCCTAATTTGATTCCAGGCATTCGGCAGTAAAGTATTACTAAACCCACAACAGTAAAATCAATCCGTATTTTTTTCTCTTGGGAAAGTGCATTTGATCAGTACAGGGCCAATCAGCATTGTCCAGACAGAAGGTCAGGGGACCTGCAGTCTCGTGGGACAGTGAGGAGTGAATGAAAACTCTTCCTACAAGCTTTAACCAGTGCTATGCTGGACACTGATACAAGTCACAAGACTGCTCTAACTGCTGATGAGAAAAGGTTTTTAGCAGTTTATATTTACTAAAACAATTGCATTTCCATGTTCTGTGTACTGTGGGAGACCAGATATAGTGAATGCAGGGTTAATGCCATAACAATGCACCGCACCTTAGCACCTAATCACACTTGACTATTTTCATGCAGTAAAATGCATATACAGTATTTTACTGCATTTAAAATAATGTCAAGTAAAAATAACAGAACCTACTCCAATACCTTCCTAACAGTAATGTCAGTTAAATGTTACAGCTTTTTTGTCCCAGTGACCACAGTGGTAATGCATATACAGACATAACGCCATTAGAAGAATTGTACACATCTAAATGCTGTACGCTTTTAAATGTGAGTAAATTAGGTATTGGTTTTGCATAGGATCTTCTGCTAGCTCTGCCAGCAAGAATCTGAGTTCCATAAAGAAAATACGCAAGTGCCCTTGTGAATGACAGCATAGTGCCTCAGATGGCAGTAAAAACTTTACAAAATCTTTTCCCACTCTCTGCAAGCTAACAAAAAAATTTGGCAGGGACTTGGGTGTATTAATGAAGAAGTTGAAAACAGAATCAACTTGTAACTTCTTGCTTTGAAAGTTTAATGACAAAATTCACTGACTTCTTCCCATGAATTCATATAACAGATGTAGGAACTCTGCGCTAAGAGGTGTCATTATTCTACATTTAGTTTTGCAGCTAGGTCTTAGTCATCCTGTGATTATATTGTTATAGTTCTGCTTTTGTTAGGTTTCCCCTAGGCTCCTATTTATTTGTTATTTCTGCTTGCTGTCAGGGAATGTCAGTAGAGACAAGGAATACTATAGTTTTGAGTTATGAATATTCATATCTCCCTGGCCAACCACTAGGAGGTTTATTGCCAGTTTTGCATAATAGGAAGAATATAGATATTTGAGGTGACCTTTCAGAAAGGTCCTTGACTCCCGGGCTTCTTCTAGGAGAGTAGTGTTGGAGGTCCCTGCCTCCCAGGCTTGCTGCCTGAGGTGGGTGAGGCTTAAAACCGGCCTGTGTCTCTAAGCATGAGTGATTATACATTGTCTTGCTGGAGGGGGCATTCAGGAGGAGTCAGGCAGGAAGATGTCTGCTTGTATGGAGCATTTTAATTGGAAACTCCTGCTGAAGAATGTCTTGGGGAGTTCTGTATAAGCAGCTGGAAGTGAACCTTGCAGGAAGTCAAAACCGTTCATTCTAAAGATATTTGTGCTGGTGGTATCCTACAGTCTCAAGAGTACAGATTGTTGGTCTTGAGTTAAAGGCCCTTATCTATGTACTGACTGTGATTAGAAGTTTGGAGTTGAATGTTGTCACTTTTGGGCAGGGGCGGACTGACCATTTGGAAACTCGGGCACTGTCCGAGGGCCCGGGGTCAGTAGGGGGCCCCATGAGATGCCCTTCTACCTTTTTCATATGCTTTTTTGAGTTTGGGCAAGGACACAGGGGCCCCATGATCCCCTATTGAGGGCCCGGGGTCAGTAGGGGGCCCCATGAGATGCCCCTGGTACCTTTTTCATAGCCTTTTTTGAGTTTGGGCAAGTACACAGGGGCCCCATGATCCCCTGTTGCCCGGGGGCCCCATGAGTTGTCAGTCCGCCCCTGCTTTTGGGTATCCTGTGTCATAACCTTCTCAACCGAATTAAACTTGCTAAAGTGACTGGTGTCCAACCTCTTCCACCCCACAAAGACTCAAAGATTCCACCCTGTGGTTTGAGATGCTAGCCCACCAAGCTGTCTGGAAGTTCCTAGCTGCCTCCCAGGGGTAAGGGGGTGCTAGACAGGGATAAAAAAACAACATGGCTTTTTAATGTTAAGAATACATTTGTAATAATGATTGAACTAGAACACAAGCTCAAAATGTTTATAGAGAAGGAAAGCCTTATAATGGTGTGCTGGTTCTGTGAACAATTTATTTAACAACAGTCACATTTCCATAATTTTAAATGTAGTGTATTTTACTAGAATACATAAACAACAGAATATGATTGGACTGTTGTGACTCTCACCTCACAAAGAAGCTTTTATAAATAGGTAAAACTCTGAAATGGCCTTTTGAGCAGGTTGTATGTTTATAAGCATGGTTGTAGAGATGTGGTCAAACCAGACCTCAGGCTAAAAGAGCAAAATGCACTTAAGCAGAGTTTGCAAGTAAACTATATGGAGGGTAATGGAAACTGCCACCTGCTCATTCAACAGCAAATAGCTGACTGGCTTGGGAGACACCCATAGACATAAGTCTGATAATAGCTGGATCAGGCAATGTTATTCATGCCTATGGATATGTAAAGACCTATTTTTTATGTGGTGCAATCCAGTTATTCAGTCACAACACTACTGATGCATTGAAAATTGCCTATGAATGTGAGTAATTTCAATGCAATCAGATGTAGACAGCTATATTCATTTCCTTCAGGTGGAACATAGAAAAAATAGATTGCCTTCAAGTGCCATAAATTTAACCATAAAATTAAAGTAAAAAAAAATCTACATTTTCTACTTTGCCCATGCCTGAGAAATGTATTTATAAGGCCCCATGTAAACGGGACACTTCTGAACGATGGAAACTGACTGCTGGAAAACATAGGTTAAAAAACGTCTGTTTAGCTGCGTTTGCATTTATGCGCGTTTATGTGCGTTTGCGTTTAGAAGCTTTTTTTAAAGATAAACACAGGAGAACCTCCCAAATGCCCAGAATGTACTGAAAAGTGGTAAATTATTAACTATTTCAGACTGTTTCAGAGAAATACAGAGAGTAGCAGCAGAGACAGCAGAAGTATGTGTTGAGATTACCTTAGGTGTGAGCTGCTCATTAACATTTCTTTTGTATCCAAGGGTGGGAAAGGTGTCTGGTGGAGTGAGTCATTAAGGCCACCTAGCAGGGGGTCTTCAGGAGGAATTTGAGGTGTGAATGGTCATTAACATATCTTTTGTTTCCAAGGGTGGGAGAGGGCTGAGGTGTGAATTGGTCATTACAATGTGTGACAAGCTTGGCAGGAACATCCTGTGCTCAGTGTTTTGTCCATCTGAGTACCTTGAAAACGCTTTGCATGCATTTTTCATGATGAAAAAAGGCTGTGGACAGCATCAGGAACTGGAAGAGTTAAAAAAATTTCAAATGCAAACACTTATAAACGTGATTAGCCACGTTTAAAAGCAGTTTGTGTTTGAAACGCTGATAAAATTGACTGTTGAACGCACGTTTTCTGCGTTCAAAAAAATGACTGTAAACTCAAATGCCTGTAAACGACTGTAAACAAAGATGTGTACATGGACACATAGGAAAACATTAAGGTGAGTTCAGGGGCTGCTGAAAAAAAACGCTGAACAGCTCCTAAACGTGAGTTTATCAGCTGCAGTGTACATGAGCCCTAAGTCATCATGTAGTAGTCATATGTGGTGAAAATGTTATAAAAGTGTTGGAGAAATTGAAATCAAAGTCTTTTTTGTATTTCAATGGTTTTTATTAATTTTAAACAGTGGGTCCACGAGCGCCAATACCAAACTCCACTACTTCCCCACACTGGCCGGGGGGAGTGTGGGAAAGGTGCATTGCAACCACGGCTCCCATATTTTCAAAAATTTATGTTGAGAGTCGTTGCATATACTCGACATCTGTTCGTGGAGCATCATAGTAGTCATACGATCCCGCACCCCCTGGAAAAGTACAAACGGACTCTTCCAGGCCTGAGCAATTGTCCTAGTGGCCGATAAAAACAAATAGGAAGCCAACCGCTGCTGACGAGCCAAGAGGCCCGGTATGGGGCAATGAAGCAAAGCATACCGAGCATCCCGGCGTATGGAGAGATGGAACAAAGTGAAAAGGAGGCCAAACACACGAGACCAAAAACGAACCAACCTCGGGCATGACCACCAGATATGCAGTACATTGCCACGATGGCCACAACCCCGAAAACATCGATCACTACAGGCAGGGTTAGCCTGGGCCAGACGAGCCGGAACCCAGTACCAACGGAACAATACCTTGTAGGCTGCTTCCAGCGTGGTCGTATTAAATGAACATTTAACTATGAGTGACCAGGTCTTATTCCAGTCCTCCGGATCCACAGCCACTCCCAGGTCGCGTTCCCACTGAACAACATATGAAGGAGAAGTGTGCGACGAGCGTCTGTTCAAAGCTGCGTAAAGAAGGAAGATAAGGCCCGGGGTGCCCGGGCGCTGCTGGCAAAGCCGTTCAAAGGCAGATTTCTGATATGGGAAAGCAGAAGTGGCCCTCAGCGAAAGTAGCCAGTGCCGCAATTGAAGGTATTGAACATCGGACTCAGCGCCATAGGGCGCAGGGCAGGGGGAAGCCATAGGAGTGTCGTCAGTGCGATAGGGGCACAATTAGGTAGTTCCAGCAGGACCCAGAGAGGAACATCGGAGGAAGCGTGCAACATAGATAGCGGGGCAATCTGGCTCGCCTGATAATACTTAGTTACATTGGGTACCCTGGAGTCTATGAGCAAAGAGCTTATTTCTAGAGACTCTGGGGTGTTTATTGGCCCAGATAAAATGCATAAACTTCGCCTGAAGCAACCGAAGAAAATGAGGGGGAACCCGCACCGAGAGGGTGCGAAAATAATATAACAATTTCGGCAAGATGGTCATTTTCACTGAATGAACCCGTCCTATCCAAGACAGGTGCGGAAATTGCCAGGAATGCATAAGAGAAGATAAAGAGCTAAGCAAAGGATAATAATTTGCAGCAAAAAGGGAGTCATAGGTGGGGGTCAAGCAAATGTCCAAGTATTCAAGAGAAGAGGAAGCCCACCGGTAAGGTAAGTGGGATTGTAGGCGCGAAACCAAATCTGAAGCCAAAGTAATATTGAGAGCGACGGTTTTATCCAAGTTGATACGTAGACCCGAAATCAAGGAGAAGCGCTCAAGAACCCGTTGCAAGTTAGGAAGCATCGTCAGAGGATTAGTAAGGGTCAAGAGGGCATCGTCCACAAAGAGGCTAAGCTTAAACTCCTGTCCCACGTATGGAACCCCCGATATATTGCAATCGGTCCGGAGCGCTAAAGCCAGTGGCTCAAGCGCCAGGACAAAGAGCACCGGGGACAGCGGGCAACCCTGCCTCGTCCCTTGCCCAACAGGAAAGGGATCCGAGAAATACCCAGCGTATTTAATGGAGGCCGAAGGAAAGGAATACAAGGCCTGAATACAAGAGAGAATAGAATCCCCGAAACCCCAACGAGACAGCACAAACCGCAGATATTCCCAGGATAGAGAATCAAAAGCTTTATATATGTCCATGGACAGTAGGAATCCTGGAATTTTCCGTTGTTGCAGAAAATGTATAAGATGGACCACCTTACGGACGTTATCACCCGCCTGCCTCCCGGGGACGAACCCTACTTGGTCCCTGTGGACCAGACTACACAAATATTTATTGATGCGAAAACTAAGGATCTTGCCCAATATCTTCAGGTCTTCATTAAGAAGAGAAATGGGCCGGAAGGCTTGCGGTTCCTGGACATCGTCGGTCGTCTTAGGAATCATAGAGATATGTGCCCTAAGTGCGTCCGGAGAGGGCAAGGAACCCTGTCGTAACTCATTGAAATAGGCCGCTAAAAAGGGCGCCAATAGGGCTGAGAATTTTTTATAATAGAGACCGGAGAAGCCGTCGGGACCTGGGGTCGCGGTGGACCGTAAAGATTTGATTGCTTGGAGCACTTCCGGTACGGTGACACCAGCGTTGAGGGCCGCCTGTGCTGCCTCGGTCAATCCGGGAAGATGGAGGTCTTGAAAGAATGCCTCTGCCTGGGCCACAGGGAAGGGATCTGGGGCAGCATAGAGGCGCGAAAGGAAGTCCAAGAATCGGGAAACAATCTGCTGGGGATTAGAAGTACAGCCATCTGTGGAAAGTCGAAGTCGAATCGGTTTATGGGGTTTCCCCACAGAATTGAGTTTCCTGGCTAGCATGGGACCGGGCTTATTAGCGCAGGAATAGAATTTATGTCTGGTCCAACGCAGGGCCCGTTCCGCCTCCGAAGAGGCGAGGAGGTCCAATTCTGTCACCAGAGCATTCCGAGCGCGTTCATGGGCCACGGATAGAGATGACTTCCAACGCGCATCCGCGGAGGCCAGGAGAGAATGAAGCTCCAAGAGTCGGCGTTCCCGCTCCCGATTCCGGACCGCAGCCAGCTGTATAACATGACCCCGCACCGTGGCCTTATGCGCTTCCCATAGGGGCACTGCTGAAGAGACCGATCCCGAGTTTTCCGCAAAGTATGTCCGTAAAAAGAATTCTATTTGTTGGCAGGTAGCCTGAGTGGTCAGCAAAGAGTCATTGATGCGCCAATAAAAAGGGAGCCGTTCTGACCCAGAAAGGGCAAGGAGGAGTACCAAGGGATCATGATCTGACCAGGGTGAGGAGGGAATAGTTATCCGCCGGACCGATGGGAGCTGCTGGACCTGCATGAATATATGATCAATTCTACAAAAACTGTCATGAGGATTGGAATAGAACGTAAAGTCGCGTTCAGTTGGATGAAGTTCCCTCCAGACGTCCGCTAGCCCCGCCGTCCGCAAAAGAGAGCGCATACGCTCCTCTAGCACCAAGTCATGAGAGGGGGTCGCTCCCCATGCGTAGCGCCTATCCAATGTGGAATCCAAGGTAACATTCGAATCCCCCATAACAAGAAGAAGACCCTTAGAGTGTCGAGAAACAATGGTGCAAAGATGTGAAAAGAATTTATGCTGGAAACGGTTAGGCGCGTAGTAAGAGACAAAGGTAATCTTCTGGTCCCAGAGGGTGCTTTGCAGAAGCAAATACCTGCCCGTGGGGTCCGCTATATGCCTAGAACAGACAAAGGGGATATTGCGTTTAAAAACTATGTAAAAGATGGGATAGTGAGGTGAAAGATAATGCCGAGCGGAGGACTGAGAAAACCTGGTCTCCTGTAGACATACCACATCAATTTGTTGCGATTTGAGGTGATGAAAAACTTTAGCCCGTTTCTGAGGCGAATTGAAGCCTTGAACATTTTGTGAATTTATTTTTACAAAAGGGGCGAGGCCATGGCGGTATCAACGCAACACGCTCAGCAGAAAAAAGCCCAAAGCAGCCAGCAATCTCCACTCCCAACGGCGATCGGACCATGGCGTCCCGGAACCCTGCAGAAAACAAAAACGAAAAAAAACAGAGAAAAAGAAAAGAACAAAGAAAGAAAAAAGGAAAAAGTATACACAACAGTGCAATCGTTTCACACCAATGGTGACGTGCATCCTACACATGAAGGATACAGTTAGGGGTACTACCTCTACCACTGGACACATGGTTGCAAATGGAAACATCAAAACAGAAGCCCTCAGAGGGCAAAAAGGCAATGAACATAATATAATGCAGTAAAACTTAATAAAACTAAAAGTCCCTGGAGCAGGGACCTCCACGATAACCTCCCCATAGAAACCTGGGGAACCATAGGGGCCAACCCCCTTCCATCCAACCACGCCTACCGGGTCAACCTCCCACCCCGGAGCCCGAGGAGCAGTACCAACCCGGAATGCAAACAAACTGGGAGAGCCCCAAGGGCCAAACTCACGGTCCCGTCAGAGAGTTCATCGGTGAGATGATACATGGAAAATCCAGGACGCATCTTCAGCCCGGAGAAGAACAGGAAGGACTTGATCGCGAAGGGGTCTGAGAAAGGGCCCTCTTACTATTGGACGACCGCTCCCAGATGCGGCTCAGAGGAAGCGGCCTCGCCGGGGATCCAGATGAATGAACTGGGCTCCGATCCGCAGCCTCCAGCGAAAGAAGGTGTAAGGATTCCAGGAGAGAGTGATCCTCCTCTAGTGTAGCCACAGAGTGACTGCGGCCCTGGTAGGTGAAGGTGAGGCGGAACGGAAAGCCCCAGGCGTATTTAATACTATGTTTCACCAGGACCGAAGTGAAGGGCTTCAACTGGCGGCGCTTTTGAAGAGTGGTCTGGGAGAGGTCCGCGAAGAGCTGATAGCGATGCCCCTGGAAGCTGAGATCAGGTTTATTTCTGGCCGCCAAGAGGATAGTTTCCTTAGTGCGGTAATAAGTGAACTTGATGATGATGTCCCTCGGGGGCCCATCTGGTCGTCTGGGGCCCAATGCACGATGTATGCGATCAAATTCAAGCCGGTCAATGGGAATGGCTGTTCCATAACCATTTCCGGGATACCCCTTAACCGCAAATTGCCACGGCGGGAACGATTTTCAAAATCCTCAAGCCGTAGCAGCGCGTCCGCCAATTCTTTCTTGAGGTCGCATAAATCCTGCTCGTGATTTTCAAGGACCGTAGCCGCAGCATCCATTTTATCTTCGAGGTCGTTCGTCCGGCTGCCCAACTCCCGAATTTCCCGTGAGACACGGTCGGCCAGCTTGGAGGTAGCGGAGGACAATTCTGATTGCAACATAAACTGGAAGCGGCGCAGGAGCTCAGCATCCCGCAGAGATGGCATGGGAGACTGCTGGGATGGCTCTAATGGCATGGGAGACTGCTGGGACGGGTCCTCCACACTGCCATGATCCGACCCACCTGCAGATGGTGATGGCATGGGACCCAAAATTGCGGCTGGGGCTCCATTTAAGGTCTCTGGCGGGAGCCGCGAATCCGCGGCCGGGGTCCTGGAAGTCTTCGGCGGCTGGCCCAAAATCGAAGCCGCGATGTCCGGCGGGTAGGCCGCAAACTCCGGCGCCGCCCGCCGGGAGCTGGAGGCACGGGCGGCTGGCGTTTTTTTGCCCATCGGGGCACCAGGGTGACAAAGGGTCAGAGAGGAAGCAGGGGGACCCCCCCTGAGGAGCAGAAATCGGCCGATGTGTCCGGCGGCCGAGGAGCAAGGTTAGATAGCAGCCATCCTGGTTGCTGCTCACGAAATCAAAGTCTTTTTTATTTGTATTCATGTGAGTTAGTACAGTAGAGAAAATTAAAGAAAACTTCTCCAACAATTATATCACTTTCTCTAGACTCACTTTGCTTGAAACAAACCTGTTTTTAAAAAATATGGAGACTGCCATTACAAATCTCTAAAAGTATAGTAACATAATAAATTTCCATTAAAGTACAGGTAGTCCCCGAGTTACAAAAATCTGACTTACTTACGACTCATACTTAAGAACAGCGGCAGTGTGACGTCACGCCAGTCCCGGAAACCACTAGGTGGCCATTTTGCTGCTCACCGCATGCTGTCACTTACTGTCTGGTGGACCTATCAGCAATCCCACAACACTGCATGGCCAGCTAACTGTTCCCTATGCTATGCAAAACTTAACAATATTTTTTTTGCTGGAGTTACACCTAAAAAATTTACCTGTTCGTAACTCAGGGACTGCCTGTATATGTACTGTAAATCCTCACCCTGTAAAACAACTCATATTGTTTAAAATGAAAGGTAAAACATTTGTGTGTGTGTGTGTGTGTGTGTGTGTGTATATATACACTGCTGAAAAAAAATTAAAAGCTTTGAAAACATATCAGATCTCAATGAGGAAAAATATCATGCCGGGTATCTATGCTGATATGGACTGAGTAATGTGTTAGGAATGTAAGGATGCCTCATTGTTTGATGAAAATGAAAACTATCAATCTACAGAAGATTGAATTCAAAGACACACCGAAAATCAAAGTGAAAAAATGATGCAGCAGGCTAGTCCATTTTTCTAAAATTTCATTGTAGCAACTCAAAATGGTACTCAGTAGTTTGTATGGCCCCCACAAGCTTGTATGCATGCCTGACAATGTCAGGGCATACTCCTAGTGAGATAACGGATGGTGTCCTGGGGTATTTCCTCCCAGATCTGGACCAGGGCATCACTGAGCTCCTGGACAGTCTGAGGTGCAATCTGGCAGTGTCGGATGGACCGAAACATGATATCGCAGAAGTGTTCTATTGGATTTAGGTAAGGCGAGTGTGGGGGCCATTCAATGGTATCAATTTTTTCATCCTCCAGAAACTGCCTGCATTCTCTAGCCACATGAGGCCAGGCATTGTCTTGCACCAGGAGGAACTCAGGACCCACTGCACTAGCGTAGGGTCTGGCAATGGTTCCGAGGATTTCATCCTGATACCTAATGGCAGTCAGGGTACCATTCTCTAGCCTGTAGAGGTCTGTGCGTCCCTCCATGGATATGCCTCCTTAAGACCATCACTGACCCACCACAAAAACAGTCATGCTGAACAATGTTACAGGCAGCCTTTCACATCTGTCACATGTCACAGGGTGAACCTGCTCTCATCTGTGAAAAGCACAGGGCGCCAATGGCGGACCTGCCAATTCTGGTGTTCAATGGCAAATGCCAATCGAGCTCTATGGTGCCAGGCAGTGAGCACAGGGACCACTAAAGGACATCGGGCCCACAGGCCACCCTCATAAAGTCTGCTTCTGATTGTTTGGTCAGAGACATTCACACCAGTGGCCTGCTGGAGGTCATTTTGTAGGGCTCTGGCAGTGCTTATCCTGTTCCTCCTTGAACAAAGGAGCAGATTCCGGTCCTGCTGATGGGTTAAGGCCCTTCTGCGGCCCTTTTCAGCTCTCCTAGAGTAACTGCCTGTCTCCTGGAATCTCCTCCATGCACTTGAGACTGTGCTGGGAGACACTGCAAAGCTTCTGGCAATGGCACACATTGATGTGCCATCCCGGAGGAGTTGACTGCCTGTGCAACCTTTGTAGGGTCCAGATATCGCCTCATGCTACCAGTAGTGACACTGACCCCAGCTAACTGCAAACTAGTGAAAAACACTCAGAGAAGATGAGTAGGGAAAAAATGTAAGTGCCCTCCACCTGTAAAACCATTTCTGTTTTGGGGGTCGTCTCATTGTTGCCCATCTAGTGCACCTGTTATTAATTTCATTAACACCAAAGCAGCTGAAACTGATTAACAACCCCCTCTGCTACTTAACTGACCAGATCAATATCCCAGGAGTTTAATTGACTTAATGCTATACTCTGATTAAAAAGTGTTCCTTTCATTTTTTTGAGCAGTGTGTATATATATATATATATATATATATATATATATATATATATACTGTGTCACCATACCCTCTGCTGCATTGGGAGGTGTGGGTGGAGAAACAGCAGCACAGTGGTATTCCCAGTGAATGACTGTGGGGGGGAGTGTCAGGACAAGTCTGATTATTGGAGGAGAGCACTAGAGAACTGACCATACTCTGCTCTCTGCCTGGTGTGGTCAGTTTTTGATAGGAAAGCAGACGGACTGTCAGGAACACCAGGGATTTCACAAACAGGAAGCAATACAAAGAGAACAGGATACTTTGTCATACAAGTACATGGTACACCAGGCACACATCAGGGATGTGAAATACTGGGTTTACATATTATTTAATTCAAATTGGTTGACACTCCCTGCACTTTACTCTTTGCTGTTAGGCAGTGTATACAAGTGCTCAAAGTGAATGCTGAACAATCTGTTTATAGATTAAATTCTGCCATTTTCCTTTAATGATACATTGAAATGTAATATGTACCATGAGGCCTAATAACTCCAACATAGCCACATTTACATATTTTGACTTGTTGCTAGCAAGGGGTTGTATGATATGTGCTTATTCACACAGTGAAATACACAGCAAAAATGGGTTGGGTCAGGATATGGCTGTGATGCATAATACATTTTGAAAATATAAACATAAATTATGGTCTACATGTTGTATATGAGTCTGTTAATTATTATATAATGTGATAAAATGTGTGTACATAGTTCTTGTTGGGGATTCAGTATGCCTTTTGGTATTTATAGTACTTGCATCCTGAAAACCCAAGACACTTATATTTTGTGTTTAGACAAAATCCATAATTGTCTCTGAACTACCATTAGCTGTCTATAAAATGAATACATTCATTTTTTTAAATATTGATATGTAACTTTTTCTCTTAACCACAAATAGTATTACTTTTATTTTAAATGTTAATAGTTTTACATTTTTGAACTTCTGTAATATCAGTTCTATTTTCTTCTCACAGAAAATCAATAGCTTATCACAGCTTCAGGGAGAGATTGCATCCATGCAAATCACAGTTCCTCTTGCCATGTTTTGTCTGGATGCTTTACGCTTTAATGAGGATCTTTGTGCCAGAGCTCAAAAGTTAAAGGACCGTCTTATCCAGTATGAAGTAGATGAAAACAGGGAGTTGAACATGAGGCAAGTACTTTTGTTTGCACCAGTCCATGAATGTCAGAATTATTACTGACAAGAGTATCATTTTTCATGTGAGACAAGAATCATTAACTTCTTATTCAACCTTAACTACGCAAGATAAGTAAGTTGTCATCTATTTTTACAGGAACATGTGTGTTAACTGTTTTGTACATCATTGTTTTAAACTGGAGGAAAGTAGGCAATCAGATTTTAACTTTCATTTTTAAAGGTATTACAATATTTCAGCAGCAAATTCACACCATGCTATGCTTGTAATAAAAAATTCAAGCTGTAGTTTTCTAGCTCAAAAAATAATAAATCTGTAATGTTCTAAATTCCTTAGGAATCACTGCAGCATTTAGGAAATGTCACTCTATGATTTGATGAATGCATAATAAGGTCTGTTTATAAATGTTTTCACCCAAGATTCACACATTTTCTAATTGGATTAAATTATGAAGTACTTACCCCAAAGGGGCTACTGAGAATATATTTGGGTCTTCCAATGTAGTACAGAGGCTACCAGTCACAAAAGCACAGTCCCACGCACAATGACAATTCAGGTTCAGTCTAGGGGTTATCTTTTTAATTTTTATTGTTTGAGAACCTCAACAGGTGTGGTTTTAGGGTCACAGGATACTCCAAAACGATCAGTAACAATGATAGGGGGACAAATTTCTCTCTAATCAATCTTTCAATAGCAGCTTTCTGGAGGTAGCAGGGAATGGCAATTGTATCTTGGACCCCACTGCAGCAGTCCATAAAACCACTTCTGGCACTTATTTCACCTATAGCACTTGCACAGCTATTAGTCCCCAGCAAGATCTTTACTCACAGTGTCCCTTGAGCTGTCTCCCACTGAGCATCCACAGGTAGATCCTAAGTGAGGGAGACACAAAGATCCTTCTCCAGACCAGGACTTCCAGAAAGTGCCCTCCAGCAAACATCCATTGGTAATCTTCTCCAGGCCCTGAAATATCTTGTCCCAGTAAAGCTGCTTCTAGAGGCAGCAGCCCCAAGAGAACTGGAACCCTCCCTGGAGGGAAAAGAACAATCTGCCCAGGCACATTTATAACCTCCCCAACCATCTTTTGGATGCCTCCTCCAGGGATTGGCAGGGACATGATGAATAGCAACTGATCATTTGAATCTCACAGCCCTATGCTCTGGAAAATTATTTCAGAAGCAGGTGGGAGTAATCAGACTCTCAGCTTAGGAAGCCCTGAATGGACCAACACAATCAATTACTGCTCCACTCACTACAGTGGAGCCAAAAACTAAATTTACCTAGCAGCCTAACTGGAGGAGATCGCTACATCTAGAAAAATGTGAGAATCATGGGTGAAAAATATGTGAAAACTTAAAAACATTCATAACTAGACCCCAAGAGTGAACTCATTTTATTGCTAAATAAAAGCATGCCTTTTAAACCGAAAAATGCTTAAATCTTCTTCATATACTGAAAAGGCAATCTAAAATTTACCGTATTTTCCGGCGTATAAGGCGACTGGGTGTATAAGACGACCCCCTAATTTTCCAGTTAAAACATAGGTTTTGGGCTATACTCGCCGTATAAGACTACCCCCCTTCTGAGGCAACACCATTTAAAAACATCAGATATTTTAATTGAAATGGTTATGACTTACCAGTACTTAAAATCCTTCAAAATCCTCATGTTCATCCTCTCACATCAGTAGTTCATGAATGACATCTTGTGATACATTTTTTAAAAAGTCATCATATGGATCAAATTCCGAATCAGATGGTTACTGCTGGATGTGCGGTAATACGGTAGCTTCGGCTACATACAGTATACAGTATATATACAGCCCGCTGGATGTGCAGTAATGTACATACAGTATACCGCGCTGAGCCAAGCTGGCTCAAAACAAATGTCCCTATGACAGATTAATCTGTCAGCCCGCTGGATGTTTGGTATACACAGTATACAGAGTATATACCACTGTGGTATATACAGTATACTGAGCCAAGCTGTTTCAAAACGTACCAGTACATCCCTACGGTAATCAGACCGCTGGATGTGTGTATGTACAGTAGCTGAGGCTACATACAGTATACACTGGGCCAATCACGGCGAGTGATGTATTCTACTAATGAATAGAAAGCCTGCTCGGATTGGCTGAGGTTGTGACATCATCAGCCCACCTCTCTGACAATCCAAGCAGGCTTTGTATTCATTAGTAGAATACATCACTCGCCGTGATTGGCCCAGTGTATACTGTATGTAGCTGCAGCTACCGTACATACACGCATCCAGTGGGCTGATTACAGTAGGGATGTACTGGTACGTTTTGAAACCGCTTGGCTCAGCGCAGTATACTGTATATACCGCACATCCAGCGGGCTGACAGATTAATCTGTCATAGGGACATTTGTTTTGAGCCAGCTTGGCTCAGCACAGTATACTGTATGTACAGTATTAAAACACATCCAGCCAGCTTGACCCAAACAAACTCAAGATTCACATTTTATACCCCGCATATAAGATGACCCCCAATTTTTGGGGTATATTTTTAAGTATAAAAGTAGTCTTATACGCCAGAAAATACTGTATTTACTTTACAAATAAAATATCCCTTTCAAATTTTTAATATCCAAGACTAATTTTGTCTTGTAGGTTATTGAAGGATTATAATATAAAAACACTTTAGGAATATATATTTATATATAAATAAATATATATATATATATATATATATATATATATATATATATATATAATTCAATTGCATGCATAATATATCTATTACATTTATAAGGAGATGTACAGTGTTGTGGAAGTACATAGATTATATTTATACCAGTGATAGTTGTTTTCCTTTCATTAAGTGTGTTCCATGCACTATGGTAATTTTTCCATTTAATCTTGTCAGATGTGTTAGCTTCGTATCTGTTTATTTGATCTAACATGACAGCACTACATTATTTTTAATTAATTGTATGTTGATGTCACATGCCCTTTCATTAATGTACTATTACATTCAGTTGAAAACAGTTTGGAGAGATACATCTGTAGGAGATGTTGTCATATTTAGTTTTGGAACCGTGTCTTTTTCCTTCTGTTTTTACCTTGGCCCATTAGTGTTTTTATTAATAGATGTAAATAAGATTTTTTTACATCAATATTTTGAGTCAACACATTTTCACTGTCACCTTATTAGTATAAATAAGCAAAGTGAAAAAAATGTGTTTGTTTTTTTTTGGGGGGGTGATATATACCACTTGCCCTCCAGAGGATTTACAAGTTTTGCAATACGATATTGCATTACTTTAACTGACAATTGCGTGGTTATGCAACGTTCTACATGTATGAAATTTATGTCCTTTTTTCCCACAAATAGAGCTTTAATTTGGTGGTATTGTATCACCTGTGCATTTTTTCATTTTTTGAGCTATAAACAAAAAAAGACCGACAATTTTGAAAAAAAATTTTTTTAGAATTTTTGCTATTAAACATGTCCAACAAATTTTTAAAATCTAATTTTATCATACTTTTAGGCCAAAATGTATTCTGCTACATGTCTTTGCTAAAACAAAATCCCAATATGTGTAAATTAATTGATTTACATGAAAGTTATAGCATCTACAAATGGTGGTATATATACTGGAATTTTTTTTACTACTAGTAATGGTGGAGATCAGCAACTTATTGCGGGACTGCAGCGGACATTCTGACACTAGGAGGAAACTGACTAACTGCCACTGACATCCCCAGTGACACTAAAAGAGTGATCAGTCCTAATAAAAAGCACTGACGCTGTACTAATGACACTGGGCAGGAAGGGGTTAACATCTTGAGCAATCAAAAGGTTAACTGTGTGCTGTGTGTGTTTTACTAAATGTGCTGTATGTGTTTTACTAGGGAAACAAGCTGGGGGGGGGATCAATGCAAAGCAGCCTGTTCGTGCTGGCAGGAGAGAGATCTGTATTGTTTAAATACAGACCTCTCCCCTGTCAGTTACGCCGAAAATCACCGAGTCCCAGCCGAAAATCAGTGTGATTGACATGCCGAGGAGCCAATAGCGGTGCGGGTAGGGAGCCTGCACGCGCGCATGCACCCCCTGCCCAGAGATACAAAATCTATATGTGATTTTGTACACCCCTGCTGCCTTGTAGCAGTACTGCTGCTATAGGGAGGTGTAAAAGTGGTTAAAAAAGGGTTAAAAAAAGGGATGTTTTTCCATTTTTTATGATCTAGTCTATGCTGGTATATCTGGTCAAATACTTTTGTTAGAATTCGGCATGACATCCATGTCATGAGGAAGATGGAGGAGCTGGTTTACCACATATGGAGTTTTATCATATAGGATCTATACTGACTAGGATTCTTGATAGCCATTCAAAACAGTGGGTATCTATTTAACAACTAAAGTCCTCAATTCAATTGACCTCCCTACCATGGATTGTGCCTACTATGTGCCCTCCTAGACAAACAATGCCATTCCTGACACAATCTGTGCTGAGAACCTGGGATTGGACCGTTCAAAAATTGGGTATTTCTACAATACCAGTCCTTCTTACCCCAATTTAATCACAATTATGGGGAATCCAGAATTTGCTCTAGGGTTAATGTCAGCTAGATTTTTATGTTGGACATCTGTGGCTTCCTCTCCAATTAAACAGGCTCTTCCTGCTAAGGGACTTCTACCACTCAGCAAATTATCACCTGTAGACAACTTGTATATAGACTGTTGGTTCCATTATTTCCAACTTCAACAATTTTATAAATATTTATCTAAAATAGGCTTATTACATAGAGATCTAACCCATTTTGAATCACTCTTTATGAGGAGTTTGATGTGCTTACGTGCTATTTCAACAATATATGGCATATTACTATCTCATGTATACCCACACCGACCTCCTTATACCAGAGACTGGGAGAGAGAATTGGGCCATATGTTAATCGATAGGGAATGGAAAAGATCCTTCAGGCTAATGTTTAAATCTAGTATCTCAACTTACATTCAAGAGAAAGATTATAAAATACTTACAAAGTGGTATAGGTGTCCAGTGGGAATACATAGGATTCAACCTTCCCTGAAAAGTGCTGTGAGGAGGATGAAGGTACAATGACTCATGTATGATGGTCTTGTTCTAGAATTAAACCATTTTGGGAATTAGTTTTTCAGATTTGCTCACATATTAATGGCATATATTATTAGATGTCCCCAGAAATAGCATTATTGCCCATTTTTCCAGAATCTGGAATAGCTTCAAAAAGAGAATTTTCCTGTTATTTATTCTCCGCAGCACACGCAGTAATACCAAGATATTGGAATTCTCAGGTTGTCCCCTCCATTAAGGAGTGGATAGATGAAATAAACTGATTAAATAGAATGGAGGAACTAACAGCAACCATACATGATTGTTACCATAAACATCTGTTGTGCTTCCTTTTGCTCGAGTTTATGGGCTCTGACATCCTGAGATCATTTATGGAATAGTTTCCATGCTTGCACCTCGAGCATTATTTATAAAATGGTGTTTATAGGAAATGCTCTATGATGTGTTTGTGTTTTTGTATGTGTGGATATGTGTCCTTTTTTTTTTCTTTCTTTTTCGCAGTAGCTTTTTATTTAATTTTTTTTTTAGATGTATAAACACGGGGTAGAAAAGTTGTTGTAGTTGTATTATTTTGATATTAATCAGCACAAAACTATAAAACTTAAAAAGGTATTTTGTATATAATTGCTTGTTATTTTTTGGAAAATTACAATAAAATTTAATTATGTAAAAAAAGGGATAAAATGCGATGAGCAATTAAATACAAATATTAGTCCATAAACATAATGGTCTCCCTAGATCTTGGTGCAGAGCCACAGTTGTCCTTTCCTATGTCATAATAACGTATGTTACATATCTTCCAGCATTTCACAATCTAAAATTAGGACTGTAAGGAGAAATGCTCTGTAAAGTTCAATTTAATGAGACTAACTACTACCGGTGTTTCCCCGAAAATACACTGTGGCTCAAAAAAACACACTAGGTCTTATTTTCTGGGTAGGTCTTATTTTTTAAATGTTCACGTGTGGACAGGGGGTGCGGAGGTGAGCTGCAGGCAGTTGTGGATGAGGGTTACTATAGAGAGGGCCGGCTGATGACAGTTGTGAGCTGCAGTCAGGTGCTGCAGATTTGACTTGACAGGTGAGTTTCAGAAAGGGTGCAGGGGTGAGTTGCAGATGTGGGGTGCAGAGCTGAGCTGTGGCCAGGGGAGTGCAGAGCTGAGCTGTGGCCAGGGGAGTGAAGAGCTGAGCTGTGGCCAGGGGAGTGCAGAGCTGAGCTGTGGCCAGGGGGTGCAGAGCTGAGCTGTGGCCAGGGGGTGCAGAGCTGAGCTGTGGCCAGGGGGTGCAGAGCTAAACTGTGGCCAGGAGGTGCAGAGCTGAGCTGTGGCTGGGGGGTGCAAAGGTGGGTTGCAACTCAGCTCACCTCTGCACCCCCCCAGCCACAGCTCACCTATGCACCCTGTCTGCAACTCACCTGACTCAATTTCCCTCTGCAACACCTGACTGCAGCTCACCTTTGCACATACCCCCCGCCCCCTCCACTGCCCTCATATGGTTAGCTAGCTTTGCAAAACACAGCTGTCAGCAGCCGACCCCTCTCTATAGTAACTCCCGTTTCGGGTCCTATCTTCCCACACAGTGCACCAAGCGCACTTACTCACTGCTCCGCCTCTTCCCCACTGGTTGGTGATCACCCCCTGGGGCATCGGCTTCCATGCATTAGGCTGCAGGAGGAGATGCCCCACCCCTAAACACACTGCATACAACACCTGCAGATATCTGTTCCTTCCCTGTCCCATAGTGAGTACAGAAGTAGGGAGATTCTGTGGGAGCGGATGGTGCTGTCACTTCAGCCGGGCTTCTGTGTTTATAAGAGACAGTAGATATGGGTGTGCACAGGGCCAGTCCCAGAGGTGGCGGAATGGCGTTCCGCCATGTTCCGGCTGAAAAAAATCCCTGATCACAACTAGGTCTTATTTTCGGGGTAGGTTTTATACTTTAGCAATTCCCAAAAATAACACTAGGTCTTATTTTCGGGGTAGGTCTTATTTTAGGGGAAACAAGGTACTAGCTATATCATGACTTGGACAAATAAAAACCTTTATAGACATTAGGCTGTTGCTTATATCCATCTGATTATATAACAATGTAAAGACAGCTTGTGCAGTGGCTGTGTGGGATAGTAACATGGTCTTTTTTTCTCCTATAATCACATAGTTAGCCTGGTTTAAAAAGACACCAAGTTGATCCAGAGGAAGGCAGAAAATATCAGTAAAGCATGATCTAATTTGCTCCCATTGGAAACATTTATTTCTGATCCCCTTAGAGGCAATCAGATATTCCCTTGATCAACTTTACCAAAAATATTAGTATCCAGTTACATTGTGTGCATTTAGGAAAAAATCCAGGCCTTTTTTAAAGCAATCTCCTGAGCTAGCCAGAACCAGCTCTTGAGGGAGTCTATTTCACATTTTCAAGCTCTTACTGTTAAGAATCCATTCCATAAAACCACTTCCCATCCAGTGTGAAGAACCACTTCTCATCCAGCAATGGTATGATTTTATGCAGACGACAATTCTGCAGCCGGTTAAAGTAATCCAAGCAGCTAAAATGCCTCTGGATTAATTTTACAGATAGCAGAAGGGAGTCCCCACCCGCTGCCGCCTTTACCAGGCTCTCCCAAGCGATCGGGGAGCTTGGTAAGGATGCCACCAGTGGCATCCTGTCAGGAATCTGGGTATGACCAGAAATGTGTGGACTGACACAGGGAAACGCAGGCTTCCGGTATAGTATAAACAATACAGTTTATTGAGGACTAACAATACATAAACGCAGTGCAAAACATAACACAGTGCAACAAACCAAACCTCCAACAAACAACCATACATACAACACTAAACGTAGTCGGGCAGGCCGGGTCGGTAGCAAATGGGCAAACAAGGTACCAGTAGCAGGCGGGAGAGTGGTCAGGACTAGCCGAGGTCAGTACAGGCATAGTTCATGCAGAATCAGGATAGAAGCAAGCAGGATCAGGATACCGGGGCCAAGCAAAACAGTACAACAAGGCACTGACTGCAGGTCTGGCCATTCCTTAAATACACCTCCTGCAATCAGCCTCAGGTGATGGCTGATTGCAGGAGTGAGCTTCTGGTTGCTGAGAGCACCCGCTGGCTAGCCCAGGTACTGCATCCCACAAGGCAGGTGAGTCCCACCACCATTGGCGAGTCCATTCCTGACACATCCGGCTCCAGGCACACAGTGAGAGGAACTAATGTTCTTCCCACTGTGTGACATCAGAAATCAGAAGCATTGAGGATTTTGTCACTTCCCATTTCGGTTCAGTGTTTACCTGGCTGTTACCAGCCACTGAAGTAACCGATCAGACTGATCTGTGTCTGATTGGCTGCGTTGGAGGCCAGGAGAGAGATCTAGGGTTTAATAGATCCCATTTCTCTCAATAAAGGGGACCTGTCATGGCCCATGCTATCACAAGAGATGCTGTTCCCTTATGATATCAATAAAGTTGAAAAAATAAAAATAAAGCCACTACATACATCTTTTTAAGCAAAGCAATGAATTGTAAGTTTTAAGTTTCTGTAGGTTATTTAAGAAGCTGTCCAGGCTGCGTGAAGCAAGTTAGAGATGAACATGAGCTGAAGGTAGTAGTATAGCTAGACCAGGGGTTTCAAACTGGCGACTCTCCAGCTGTTGCGAAACTAAAAGTCCCATCATGCCTCTGCCTTTGGGAGTCATGCTTGTAACTGGCAATCTTGCAATGTCTCATGGGGCTTGTAGTTTGGCAACAGCTGGAGGGCCACCAGTTTGACACTCTTGAGTTAGACCCTTTGACTATATTTTTATTTAGACTCTAAATTAAATTATTTGTAGCAGGCTTTGTAAGAATATTTGGAGCATAGGGATTTTGGACAGCTGGCGTAACAGATGACAGTTAAAATGTTGTTTTGCATATAACTTTAAACTAAGACTTTCTATAATATCAAACTATCACCATGTATATTATAAGGAAATCTAGTTCTGCTCAAACCCATAGCAAAATCATCAAATTACATTACGGTCTTTGAAAAAAAGAATCAAATGTTACAGAAATTGATTGCCTAAAATGGGCTAATAAATAAACACTTTTTATTTTTTTATGAAGGAGAAACAGTTGGTCCTACCGGAAAATACTATGATCTGAATTCATCCAAACTGCTAATTTACTTTGTTGGATTAAGGAACCATTTTAAGTAAAACATGTAAATAAAAAAATGTAAATGAGTATATGTAAAATTGATTAACAACTTGGAAAAAACATGATTGATCATGACTTGTTATATACAGTATTGGACCAGCATAGCTCTCTACAAGTATGCAACTGCCCACCCGACTTCAGCATCTGTAGTTTTACAACAGGTCTGCAGTTGCAGACCATTTGAAGTATAAATTGGCCAAAAATTGAATTTCATTCCCCTACACCCATTACACTTTCCTTTATAATCACATTGCTTGCAAGCACTAGTTCAGGCAGTGTTTTTGTCTGTAAATCTTAGGCATTCCCATAACTAAGCCAATGGGCTGAATCTTGGACAGGCATGTGATTTGGTTGACAAGGGTGGGCATTTGGGGCTGAATACTCAATTTATGCATAAAATCCACAAACACTGCAAGGTGACAGGATAGTGTAATGCAAACAATATTGTATGGAATGAACGGGTCTTAACTTGCCCTTTACAAGCATTTGGGAAGCTTTCTGTCATCTTCCACCTTATTTGACGAAAGTTACTTGGATGCTTTAGAGGTTTGTGCTCTTGTTTTTGTTGACATTTTCATTTGTCACAGTTTATCTTGGCTGCAACCTTGTGCATTTCTCTTCAGAAACCTTATCTCTTTATAAATTGTTTAACTGGGCATTGCAAAAACAATGGGAAATTAAAAATGTTTTATAATATTTCTTGTGCAAGTTTCAGTATAAGTTATTGTAAGTGCATTAGCTAACTGTTTATCCTATTGTTATTTATTTTCCAATGCAGCATTTGTTCCAAGTACAGCAAAATAGCAGACAGAGTCCGGGAAGTTCCAGCCACAACAGCAGACTTAGTTGCATTGATAAATTTCCTTAGAACATCAAGTGATGTTACTGTTTATAAACTAAAGGATGAGATCTCAGAGGCAGCCAGTCGTTTGGCGTTTCTTTTGGATTACGCCACTCTCCAATGTAAGTGAAATTGTAAGATGTGATGACTAAACACAGTGATTACATACTTTCAAATTATTATGTAACAAATTATTTGTGATTTAACCCATGGGTATCAATCCCACAATTTCATTAACCCATGCTGCACAAGGTGTGCAAATCGGCAGAAAGTGGCCGCAAAAGCATTACTTTTATGCAACAAAATGCAACATTTGTTGGTACTTCCTGTCAAGCTCTTCCCTAGTGCTAAACCTAGCTTCTGAAGTTAAGTGCTTAAATGGTAAGCAGAAAAATCATGCAAAATCTGCAATATGACATTTTTTCTTAACTATTCACTGGAGCAGCAAGCTATTGAGGCCAGGGTGAGCTTCCAGAGGGAAGAACCTCACTATTTCCTTTCTGATACTGTTGAACCCTCTCAGCAGTGCACCCTGATATTGTAACTGATGAGAGTACCAAGAAACATAGTTTGTTCTCCTTTGGTCATTCCACTATACAATAACACAACCTGTGGAACTTGTAATGGACTGTAAACTGTAAAACATGCAATCACGTTGCCTTTCCTGTTGTTCCATCTTCACTATTATATGATTACTGTAAATTTAACCACTTGCCTACTGCGCACTTATACCCCCTTCCTGCCCAGGACAATTTTCAGCTTTCAGCGCTGTTGCACTTTGAATGACAATTGCATGGTCATGCAATATTGTACCCATATGAAATTTTTATAATTTTTTTCACACAAATAGAGCACTTCTGGATGGCAATGATGGGGGGCACTGCTGGGCACAGATGGGTGGCACTGCTGGGCAGCACTGATAGGTGGCACTCATGGGATGCACTGCTGGGCACAGATGGGTGGCACTGTTGGGCATCGGTGGGTGCAACTGCTGTGTACTGATGGGAACAGGTGGGTGGCTATGCTGGGCACTGATGGGTGGCACTTATGGGCACTGGTGGGTGGCACTGCTGGGCACTGATCATCAGGGCTTATCTGTTCTCTGACAATTGCCGCTTATCGGCAGCCGATAACCAGCAACTGTATTTACCCGGAGGTAAAAGGCCGCTGTGATTGGCCTTTTACCACATCACGTGATCATCTGTGTCCGTAGTACACAGCGATTACAGTAGATCGCTAAGTGTGTACCACTGGGGGCATGTGGGAGGGCACGTTCTGGGAGGGCGTCATATGACGTCCTCCCAGAACTGGACAACCGTTCTGTAGCCATCATTCGGCTATAGCGTGGTTGCCAAGTGGTTAAGGTTTAGCAATGTTAGTTGATTAGTTGAGCCTAATCTATACCAAGGAACAGAGTTCCCTCAGGCACCAATGCAGTGTCATGTTTAGGCTGTTCTAAGTTATTATAGAAGAAGAATATACTTATATACTGTACATATGAATTGACAAAGCAAGGAAAAATGACAAAAGAAAAATATTTACAGGGCATTTGGCTGTACACCCAGATCCTGTGGCCAGAATGGCCTTGCAAACTTTTACAGAAACTATAAACAAAAGGGACTCAGCGAACGCTTAATAATGGAAGCAGCTAATCCACTAAAAAGGAAACCATATACCTTCTGAAATAACTTGTAATATAAATAAATAAATTATTACTGGATGATTTCTAAATAATGTGCTTAGAATGCCAATAATATAGAAAATAATGCAAGATAAATAACATTCCAATTGACAGATATATAGTTATAAATGTCCAAGTGAATAAATAAGTGATAGTCCCAATAATTAATGCAGGTAATCCAGATGTGGAATAATATATCCTGATATCTCAATGGTGCACAAACAAATATTCCGGTGACGTGCGGGATATGGTAAAAATGCACACTCACCAGATGCGCATTTTAAATGCTCAATATATAAATGTGTTGAAGTCAGCCAGAGGTCCCATTTAAGATGGGATGAAATACAGCCTGGTGTGGATATCCCGCCTCTGGATTCTGGGATGGTTAGATGTCACCCGGGTTCCTGGAATGTTAAATGATTGGTGCAGAGCCAGAAAAAAGGGTGCCCATACTGTAGTAATTGATAATGAATTTGTTTATTGTGCAAGAGATAAAAGCATCCATGGGATTTAAGCAATACAGCACATAGCTGCCATATACACTGACCGGTTGGAAAGTCAAGATGGCCGCCGGACCTCCATGATTCGGCGGCGTGACATCATGGCGTGCAGCTCCTCCTTAACGCATTTCATACCAACGTACATTGTCAAAAGGGGTGTGCCATTCCATAATTGTTTATGGAAACTAGTTTATTTGTAAAAACTGACATACCTACAAATATAAATACTCATTCCAATAGGTTCTGCCTTACAACAAGAATGATGTATATGGTGTTTAGCGAAATGGAAGATAAATACCTTTAAAATGGCTGAACTACTGTTAAGTCACACATACTGTTTTTGTATATACACTATACTTCCAAAAGTATTGGGACGCCTGCCTTAACATGCACATGAACTTTAATGGCATCCCAGTCTAGTCCACATGGTTCAATATTGAGTTGGCCCACCCTTTGCAGCTATACCAACTTCAGCTCTTCTGGGAAGGCTATCTACAAGGTTTAGGAGTGTCTATGGGAATGTTTGATCATTCTTCCAGAAGTGCATTTGTGAGGTCAGGCACTGATGTCAGATGAGAAAACCTGCCTCGCAGTCTTTGCTCTAATTAATCCCAAAGGTGTTCTATCGGGTTGAGGTCAGGACTCTCTGCAGGCCAGTCAAGTTCCTCCACCCCAAACTCGCTCTTTCATGTCTTTATGGACCTTGCTTTGTGCACTGGTGCGCAGTCATGTTGGAACAGAAAGGGGCCATCCCCAAACTGTTCCCACACAGTTGGGAGCATGAAATTGTCCAAAATGTCTTTATATGCTGACACCTTAACAGTTCCCTTCACTGGAACTAAGGGGCCAAGCCCAACCCCATGCCATAATCCCCCCTTCACCAAACTTTCCACTTGGCACAATGCAGTTGGGAATGTACCGTTCTCCTGGCAGCCACCAAACCCAAACATGTCCATCAGATTGCCAGAAGGGTGATTGGTCACTCCAGAGAACACGTCTCCACTGGCTAGAGCTGCTTTACACCACTGCATCCGACGCTTTGCATTGCCCTTGGTGATGTAAGGATGCAGCTGCTCGGCCATGGAAAGCCATTCCATGAAGCTCTCTACATATATATATATATATATATATATATATATATATATATATATATATATAGCAATATAGCATATCATTCTCACTCTCAACTATTATGAGCCTCTACTCTTAATGCTGCCACTATGCTCTCACTATTAACTATTATGAGCCTCTACTCCTAATACTGCTACAATGAGAATTGGCGTGTACAGGAGACAATATGAGATGGTGGCACTGAGTGAGTGAACTAGGTCTGAGAGGATCTGACTGGCAATGAAAGTAGAGGAGAGCTTTATAATTGAAATCACCAGCCTACTAGGTAGGAGTCTTCCCAAAGAAGAACCTTGTTAGGACATACTGAGTGGAAAAAGGATTACAGTGGTGTTAAGAACATGTTCTGGGATTTTCTATGTAAAATATGGCCTTTCAAAGGATGAAGAAGTAAAACATAGATCACTACCACCTTTTACCTTGAGTATACCAGATGTTGCTCACTAGAACCTACCTAAATTCTTGGCCAGTTAACCCCCCTTTTTAATGCCCTATACTTAATTTAGTAGTAATTATTATTGTGCAGAAAGTTATGGATAAATGTGTTACAAAAAATTGATAACAGTTGGCAGTAGGCTAGTACATTACTGAATATTGTTAGTTTTGCCATCATGTCTCAAGTATGAAAAAAAGAGAGCATAGATTGTGGAACCTCTGCTGTGGAGATAGTCGCTGGAACTGTATAGAATTTACATCTCCTAGGCATTTATAATTTAATGTTTTACACTCTTAAAATTGTCCCTGGTTGGGATTACACCTTATGTGTGAATAGTCAAAGGGAACTGGAAAATTTAGCAGACTGGTCACATGCTGTCTTTTTTTTTAAGTGTAGGTTACAGTGTCTCTGCTGGGGATATTTTCTCTAACAGCCAGAGAAAATTCAGGTCTGAACATTCTGTTTACCTTCTTTGGAGTTCATTCTCCAAATATTCTCCATATATTTCAGTAAAAGATATACTACAGAGTCAATGGCAGTGTCAATAAACATAGCTATAAAAATATAAAGTGAATATTTATTAATAGAGTATGTAAAGCCAAGCCTGTTTAGTTTTTTTTGCTTTCTGTTTTGTTTTGTTTTTATAGAGTAGGAACTTGTCAGATTATTTTTTTATGTACTAGAAATATGAATACAATCAACTCTCCTATTTATTGTTCCTGTAAATTATACATCTGCTAAACTGTATTAGAAATATAATTCCAAGCACAATATTATTAAAACATGAATAAAACATAATATCTTTATTACTGTTCATCGAAAGGCAATTCGGCATAAAGTCTTTATTACTGTTTAAATAAAAGTAATTCTACATATAGAAATACAAATATACATAAAAATACATATAAAACATATACTCCTGGATCATTCCAAACAAGTAAAAGTACATAATAATAAAACCCAGGTGTGTTATACTGTATGCACCCCATTTGCACTTTAAAGTACCACAAGTCCTAACAGAGCAGATTGCAGTATATGTAATATATCTTATTAAGTGTTCTTGCATGGCAAGACCACTTACTGTTATCTCACATATATATTCTTATTATTATTATAGCCAAATTTACCACCCTAACTCCTCCCACAGTTTTTACACTACATAGACAGTAATATACCGAAACGTGTGGATTGTTCCAGATTGGTGTGCTATTACTTTGTGGAACGTTTCGCCGAATGGTTCATGAAATATCGGCGTTTTTGTGGTGAAATTGGTCCCATAGGAATGAATGGCAGAATGTTCAAAACTAGAGTGGGAGCTGACAAAAGTAGACTACTGGTGGAGGCAAGAACACTTCACACAATTTCCCCAGCAATTGTAGCTCTTCTAGTTAAAGATGTGATTTTCTGTTGGGAAAACAAAGTGTCAGTTTAAAATTCGAATTTCACACAATTTATTGGATATTGCACCTGACAACCTAGATCTTCATGTGCACATCATGCAATCTATTATCATAAAAAGATGCCTAAACTTTTTGTGCCCATCAAACATCAAAATCCATAAGTGGTGATAATGATAAAATCCTATTTTAACATGAAAGTAGATAAGGTGGCTGAAAATCAATAATCCCCCAAGGTTAAACCACACCTCAACTATGCTTATGTTTTAAAATACACAAAATATTTTTTCTATATCCTTTTTTTTTGTTTGTTTTTGTTAAGTATATATTCATATTTGCATGCTTTTCAATGTCAGTAATATCACAGTATTTGTCATTTATATGACATAGGGTATTGCTGTCATTATCATTAAGAAGGTAATTAGAATTGTAATCTTTTAAGATATTTTTGCCCTATTATAACATACGTATGGAGCTTGGTGGTTGCAAGTAATTGGTATCACTTCCTGTGAGACGGTGGTGAAGTAATTAAACACAATTATCAATCTGGTGATCCAATCAATGTCTCCTGATATAAGCGGTAAGCCGCACCGCATCATCACCCCTATGAGTAAGTCAGGATATGACGAAACGCGTCAGAGCGTGATGGTGCGACAGACCAGAAGTGACACAGTTCCATGACCAGAAGTAACACAGCGGCATTCTGTCCGACAGTACCGGAGGTGGTGAGAGCACCATGCGGTATCTGCGTGACACTAGGAGTGATTATTTGGGCTTGTTGATGTTTTCAATGTTGTAAGTGCATTACTTAGAGTAATAAAGTCATTTATCTTGGGTAATATACTATTGGAGCGGATATGTTTCTTCTCTTTCCATGGTATGGTGGAGTGGAGTTTTTCAATGATCCTAGCAACCAATCTTAGAAAGGTGATTCTTAGAGGAACCTCCTGATCTAATTAATGGATATCCTCTTGATTTTGCTTTAAAAAAGGCTGTTTCAAGTGAGTGCACACCTCTAATGGGGGTGCATGGTGGGCGCAGCACAGAATTTCAGCACGTTTATGTTTTTTCATCGCTTGAATTTATTTCAACACTGGACTTTTATTATCTTTTATATCACAGGACTTTTTTCTGAGTTTTTTATAGATATTTTTTGGGATATGTGGACTGTCACTATTTTGTGTCATAGTCACGTTGTTGCTTTATTATAATTTTATTTTTGTATTTTCTGTTACAGCAGTAATGGTGAAGAGAAAGAATGACACAATATACTGTATGAATGTTAACTGATGTTTAATGATAACATTATGAAATGTATGCTCTGCTTGTAGCAACTGGATTAGTGGTGATACTATATAATAATATATTCATAATACTAGAATTCTGATGAATAGAATTTAGATCTATGTGCTACAAAGTATGTGTTAGGATCCGCCAGGCGGAGCCCTCCGTCTGCCAGCTGGTAGACCTACCCAGAGCGTGGGGTCTAAGCCCGGGCTGTGCTTTCACCAGGGCGACTGATGGTGGGGATGGACTTGAAACAGTCCCGGGCCAGGTCACGACCTCTGAGCGGGCCACCAGCGGCCGAGGAGGCCTCCGGGGATGTATGTAGGTACCAGGAGAGCCAGCTGTGAAGAGGATGGCGGCCCCAGCAGGGTGGTACGGATTGTGGCCCGTGGGGTAAGCGGGGTACCGAGTCGGCGGGCTAGGAGTAGTCGGGTCACACGCAGGGTCAGCCGGGTAAATCAATCCGTAGGGACAGTCGGGATAAGCCGAGTCAAAACGCAGGAGCAGGCAGAATAGTCAGAACAAAGCCGGGTCAATCACAGGAGCGGGTAGCGTAGTCAGGGTCAAAAACAGGGTCACAGCAGGAGCAGGTATTCAGGATCACGTATAGACCTTGCGGCAATTTGTGACAGTGCAGGGCATCTTTAAATAGTGCGCCCTGCACTGTCATTGGCTGGCTAGGGCGCGCCCCCGGCTGTCATTGGACGCCTGAGGCGCGCCCGCGGTTTCTACTGCGCATGCGCGGCGTCCTGTCAGCCGCGGCTCGCCGGGACCTAGTTCCTGTGTCCCGGCGTGATCTGCCGCCACTGCGCATGCGCGGGGGACAGAGCCGCGATTGCGGCAGACGGAGCCGGGATCCCTGACATTGCCCCCCCCCAACGGGCACCCTCCGGGAGCCCCACTGATCTCTCCACCGCGGGTGAGCACGAAAAAACTCCCGGATGAGCCTGGGCGCGTGAACGTCCTGGGCGGGTTCCCAGGAGTTCTCCTCAGGACCATAACCCTTCCATTTTATCAGGAACTGAGTCTGGCCCCCCCTCCTTCGGCAACTGAGGATAGCTTCCACCTCAAATTCCTCCTGGTCACCTATGGCGATTGCCTCGGGAGGTCTGGATTCTCGGTCTGGGAAGGGATCCGGTCTGGACGGCTTCAGGAGAGACACATGAAACACAGGATGTATTTTGAAAGTCTGCGGAAGCTCGAGTTCGTAGGCCACCTTGTTGACCATTCGTTTAACAGGAAATGGGCCAATGTACTTGGGTCCCAGCTTCCTTGAGGGGCACAGCATCTTCAAGTTGGCTGTTGCCAGCCAAACCAGATCTCCTGGTTGAAGCAGTAAATCTCCTCTTCTCTTTCTGTCGAAAGCCTTCTTACTGTCCTCCTGGGCCTTAGCGATGGCTTCCTGAATAGTCTTGTTGTTGACGGAAAAGAAGTTCAAGATGTCCTGTGATGCCGGTACCAGATTTTCAGGCATTAGATCAGGGAGGAATGTGGGGTGATACCCGTAATTAGAAAAGAATGGCGATTGACCCGTAGCTGAGTGACTTGAGTTGTTGTATGAGAACTCCGCAGAAGGCAACAACGTCAGCCAGTCATCCTGGAGATAGGAGGTGTAGCATCGTAAATACTGTTCCAGCGTTTGGTTGGTCCTCTCGGTTTGACCGTTGGTCTGCGGGTGGTAGGCGGATGAGAGCGACAGCTTGATTCCCAGCGCTTTACATAGGGCGTTCCAGAACCTGGAGGTGAACTGCACCCCCCGATCCGACACAATGTCTTCGGGGACTCCATGAAGCCTTACCACTTCCCGAATGAAGATCCGTGCCGTTTCCGGTGCCGATGGGGTCTTCTCCAGGGGCACGAAATGCGCCATCTTCGAGAAGCGGTCGACGATCACCATTATCGCTGTGTGGCCTTGGGATGGTGGGAGTTCGACCACAAAATCCATGGCTATCATTTGCCAGGCCCGCTTGGGTATAGGTAATGGACGTAACAATCCCCATGCTCTACTCCTGGAGGGTTTGTTCCTTTGACAGGTGGGACACGTCCGGACGTAACGCTCACAATCCTTGATCATATCCGGCCACCAGAACGAGCGCCGTAGCAGTTCTAGAGTCTTCGTCACCCCGAAGTGACCTGCCATTGGATGGTCGTGGCAATGCCCTAGGACCAAGGTTCGCACCTCTTCTGGGACCATGATTCGGTCTTCCTTCCAAAACAGGCCACCGTGGCTCTGGAGGGGTGACCCAGACGGAACGGGTAGTCTTACCGAAGCATCAAGAAGCCGGGAGCGCAGTTCCGTTTGTAGCGCGAGGAAGCTTCCAGAAGGCAGGATGGTGTCTGGTACCGCAGCGTCGTCGGGGTCCTCAAACATGCGGGACAGGGCGTCTGGTTTGGTATTCTTAGTACCGGGTCGGTACGTTATATGGAATGAGAATCGAGAAAAGAAAAGGGCCCATCTCGCTTGACGTGGTCTCAGTCGTTTTGCCGTCCTTAAATATTATAGGTTTTTGTGATCTGTAAATATTAGGATGGGGTGAGTGGCCCCTTCCAGTAAATACCTCCATTCTTCCAGAGCGGTTTTAATGGCCAGGAGCTCCCGATCTCCAATGTCATAGTTGCGCTCCGCTGGTGTCAGCTTCCTGGAGAAGAACGCCACAGGGTGCAGTAGTTCCTTGGTACCATTCCTTTGGGAAAGAACCGCTCCTACCGCGTTTTCGGAGGCGTCAACTTCCAACACATATGGGAGCGAAGAATCCGGATGGCAGAGAATGGGAGCAGAGGTGAACAGTCTCTTGAGCTTATCGAAGGCCGACTGAGCTTCGGAGGTCCACTTAAAGCGGACCCCTTGTTTCGTCAGTTGCGTGATCGGGGAGACCAGACCGGAGAAGTTCCTAACGAATTTTCTGTAAAAGTTAGCAAAGCCAATGAAGCGCTGTACCCCCTTTTTGTCGGCGGGTATTGGCCAATCTAAGATCGCCGTGACCTTCTGGGGATCCATCGCGACCCCCGCGGAAGAGAGAACCAGTCCCAAGAATGTGATTTTGTGCTGTTCAAAACAGCACTTTTCAGCCTTAGCGTATAGCCCGTGTTGGCGCAACCGTTCTAAGACCCGTGACACGTGACCCCGATGAACCTCCAGTGAGGGGGAAAAAATTAGGATGTCATCCAAGTAAACTACCACGAAAATATCAAGAAAATCGCGAAAAACATCATTGATAAAATGCTGAAAAGTCGCCGGGGCATTACAGAGCCCGAACGGCATCACCAAATATTCGTAGTGACCGAATCTTGTACGGAACGCCGTTTTCCACTCATCCCCCTCCCTGATACGAACAAGGTTATAGGCCCCCCGCAGGTCTAATTTAGTGAAAATCGTTGCTGATCTCAGTCTCTGGAGGAGCTCGGGGACTAGGGGTAAGGGATAACGATTCTTTACCGTAATTTTATTTAGGTCACGATAGTCTATGCAGGGCCGTAACGATTTGTCCTTCTTCTCTACAAAGAACAACCCGGCCCCGGCTGGGGATGTGGAAGGACGAATAAAGCCCTTCCGAAGGTTTTCGTCGATATATTCCCTCAGCACCCCCGATTCCATTTCGGACAAGGGGAAGATACGGCCGAAAGAGATTTCCGACCCGGGTAGGAGGTCAATGGGGCAGTCGTAGGGACGGTGTGGAGGTAGAACGTCAGCTCCCCGCTTACTAAAGACGTCCAAGAAGTCATGATAGGCCGGAGGAATCACCTGGGATAGATTGGTGTCTCCGTCCAAGCACAGGAGGAACCGGGGAACCATGGGTCCTGTGACGTGGCAGTGACTCAAACAATAGGGTGACCGAAAATGAATCGTTCCCTTTTCCCAGTCAATCTGGGGGTTATGGGCCCTCAGCCAAGGGAGCCCCAGAATGACTGGAAAAAGGGGGGAGGCGATGGCGTCCAAACGGAGGAACTCCTGGTGATGGTCTGCCATAGTGGTGAAAATGGGTGGTGTCTCCTGGTCCACCACCCCAGACTTTATACTGGACCCATCTGCCAAGAAAATGTTGAACCCCCTTTCTTTGGTCTGGAGAGGGATTTTTTGCCGGTGGGCAAAAGTCAGATCAATAAAACAGCTACAGGCTCCTGAGTCAACGATCGCGGTCACCGACAATATTCCTCCGGGGAGCTGTAAAGACACAGGAATGGCCAGGTAACTAGACTGATCATCCCTGCCTGCAGGTAAGGAACAAGAAACGGGCGTGGACTTACTCGTTTTTGCAGGACAGGAGCGCACTTGGTGACCAGCTTCCCCGCAGTACAGACACAGGTTCAGTGAGCGCCTCCTCTGGCGTTCCTCGACCGATAAGTGGGAACGGGCCAGTCCCAGTTGCATGGGTTCCGAGTTGTCTCCCATCTCCGTGTTTCGCGGATGGTTCCCTCGGGCTGGAGTTGTATCTCTTGATGGAATCCATGCCACCCTTTGACCCTGGCCGCTCCTTTCCTGTCGACGTTCCCTTAGTCTACGGTCAATTTGAATGGCCAATTCAATCAATCGTTCCAGGGAGTCAGGTAGTCCTACTCGTGCGAGTTCGTCCTTGAGAGGCTCAGACAGTCCAATGCGGAACTGGTGACATAAGGCCGCATCGTTCCATCTGGTGTCTCCCATGCTACGCCTAAAATCGGACGCGTATTCTTCCGCTGCCCGGCGGCCCTGTCGCAGAGAGTATAGGGTAGCCTCTGCGGAAGCAGCCCGCTGAGGGTCGTCATACAAAACGGCCATGGCCTGAAAGAACTCGGTCACAGAGTCAAGATGGGGGTCGCGCCTCTCCATCAGACGGTGGGCCCAATCCTGGGGCTCATCCTGAAGGAGAGAGACTATAAACCCCACCTTGACGGTCTCGGAGGAGAATGTGCGAGGCTGCAAGTTAAAATATAGCGTGCAAGCGTTCCGAAAGGCTCGGAAGCGGCTCCGGTCCCCACGGAACCGCTCCGGCAGGGGAACGCGGGGTTCAGGAGCCAAGGGTGTGGCAACCGCTCCGGATACCGGGGTTGCGGGAGGTTCCACAGACGGGGAACTCTGAGCAGGGGGAGTCTGGGGGGCTAATGTCTCCATGCGGTCTTCCAGTCGGGCGCAGCGACTGTGGAAGTTCTGGAAAGCCTGGGTCAAAGTTGCCAGGTGCTGGCAAATATCCTCTAGGGACGCCGGTCCACTTCCTGGCTCTGTCATGGCCGCAAGGTACTGTTAGGATCCGCCAGGCGGAGCCCTCCGTCTGCCAGCTGGTAGACCTACCCAGAGCGTGGGGTCTAAGCCCGGGCTGTGCTTTCACCAGGGCCCCTGATGGTGGGGATGGACTTGAAACAGTCCCGGGCCAGGTCACGACCTCTGAGCGGGCCACCAGCGGCCGAGGAGGCCTCCGGGGATGTATGTAGGTACCAGGAGAGCCAGCTGTGAAGAGGATGGCGGCCCCAGCAGGGTGGTACGGATTGTGGCCCGTGGGGTAAGCGGGGTACCGAGTCGGCGGGCTAGGAGTAGTCGGGTCACACGCAGGGTCAGCCGGGTAAATCAATCCGTAGGGACAGTCGGGATAAGCCGAGTCAAAACGCAGGAGCAGGCAGAATAGTCAGAACAAAGCCGGGTCAATCACAGGAGCGGGTAGAATAGTCAGAACAAAGCCGGGTCAATCTCAGGGGCAGGCAGAATAGTCAGAACAAAGCCGGGTCAATCTCAGGGGCAGGCAGCGTAGTCAGGGTCAAAAACAGGGTCACAGCAGGAGCAGGTATTCAGGATCACGTATAGACCTTGCGGCAATTTGTGACAGTGCAGGGCATCTTTAAATAGTGCGCCCTGCACTGTCATTGGCTGGCTAGGGCGCGCCCCCGGCTGTCATTGGACGCCTGAGGCGCGCCCGCGGTTTCTACTGCGCATGCGCGGCGTCCTGTCAGCCGCGGCTCGCCGGGACCTAGTTCCTGTGTCCCGGCGTGATCTGCCGCCACTGCGCATGCGCGGGGGACAGAGCCGCGATTGCGGCAGACGGAGCCGGGATCCCTGACAGTATGCCCTTTGTCAAAATTCATGGTTTTCACAGTGGGCAATTACTAAGAATGGCTTGTTTTTGAGTCATTGTGTAAGGTTTACTGGTTCCTGTCCTGTTTTGCCAAAATTGTGAAGCTTTTTGCACAGTTTCACCTATAACAGCTACGTTTCCCTTAAGGCTACCAGTATGCCTACTGGTACTGAGATGAACGTAGGGGTGTCATATTTTGACACTATTTTAACAACTTTGTTATGTTGCTTTTTGAGCTTTTTATGGTTCAAATCACCTATGATTAAGGCCATACACAGCTGAAACACGTAACCACACTTTACCTGTTGCCTACTGTTTGCTGATGGAACAAGAAATGTGATATTTTAGAACTCAGGATCGTGTGAAAAATTACGTATTTCAGGCAGTCAGTAGCAGATCTGTTATCTAGGCATAAGTCAGGTCAGGGGGCAATCAATAGATTAATCCATGTCCAAGCATGGGTAAAGAAAAAGAGGTCACACAACAGCCATACATCACTAGTAGGAATGAGCGTGAGCATGCTCAAATCCTAATCCAAACCCATGTGACTGAGCCTTCCAGGAGGCTGTCAATGTAGTGGTCTAATCATAAACAGGTGAGGCATTTCCTGGCCTGCAGCCACATGTATACATATCCTTGTATACATGCAGCTCTGGCCAGAGAATGCACTGGCCACAGATGATTGGCCTAGTACACTGACAGCTTTCTGATGGGCTCATTCACATAGGTTCAGGCTAGGATCCCAACATGCCCAAGCTCATCGCTATTCACAAGGCTAGATACAGTTACAGGAACCAGGAAGCTGAACACTATTACAAGCTCATGAGCTGACCTGTTCCCTAGGAATGAGTACACCACCTAAGCGTGCCCCTGCCAGCTAAAAGAAGAAGAAGAGGCATTGCCCAGCAACAGATGTTCTAGAAGAATTACAAATAGGTGGCTGTTGAACATGCAGGTGTGACAGCAGTTGCAGAAAGAGGGAGAGCTCACTGGGTGCTCCTAACACATGCACTGTAGTTCTGTGCTCCAGGGTGGCCCTTTACTGTTTGCCACTTTTTGACATTTGTGATTAGAGATGAGCGAATCGAACTTGGCGAAGTGGAATTCGTTTCGAATATTAGGAAAAATTCGAATCCAAAAATTAGCAGACTTCGGATGCGCGAATCGAAATTTTTCCAAAAATGGCGGCGACATGTGTGGCGACGGAGCGGGGATCTCTGGGAAGGCGCGCAGACAAGGCGCGCTGACCCATAATGCATTCATTCATGACATGTGATCGCATTAGCCAATCAGCAGCCAGCCAGCCAGCACTGTGTAATGGTGGAGCTATAAATTGCGGCCATCTTACAATTCTCCATTTGCCTCCGGTCATTCAAGAGAGACAGACCTCTCTGTATTAGGGACAGAGTTAGGGCCACAGATACTTTAGGGACACAGAATTGTTACTCAGGGACACAGAACTGTTACTCAGGGACACAGAATTGTTACTCAGGGACACAGAACTGTTACTGAGGGACACAGAACTGTTACTCAGGGACACAGAACTGTTACTCAGGGACACAGAACTGTTACTGAGGGACACAGAACTGTTACTCAGGGACACAGAACTGTTACTCAGGGACACAGAACTGTTACTCAGGGACAGACACAGAATTGTTACTGAGGGACACAGAAATGTTACGGAGGGACACAGAATTGTTACTCAGGGACACAGAATTGTTACTGAGGGACACAGAACTGTTACTCAGGGACACAGAACTGTTACTCAGGGACACAGAACTGTTACTCAGGGATACAGAACTGTTACTCAGGGACAGACACAGAATTGTTACTGAGGGACACAGAATTGTTACTGAGGGACACAGAATTGTTACTCAGGGACACAGAATTGTTACTCAGGGACACAGAACTGTTACTCAGGGACACAGAACTGTTACTCAGGGACACAATTGTTACTCAGGGACAGACACAGAATTGTTACTGAGGGACACAGAATTGTTACTGAGGGACACAGAATTGTTACTCAGGGACACAGAATTGTTACTCAGGGACACAAAATTGTTACTCAGGGACACAGAACTGTTACTCAGGGACACAGAATTGTTACTGAGGGACACAGAATTGTTACTGAGGGACACAGAATTGTTACTGAGGGACACAGAATTGTTACTCAGGGACAGACACAGAATTGTTACTGAGGGACACAGAATTGTTACTGAGGGACACAGAATTGTTACTCAGGGACACAGAATTGTTACTCAGGGACACAGAACTGTTACTCAGGGACAGACACAGAATTGTTACTGAGGGACACAGAATTGTTACTGAGGGAAAGACACAGAATTGTTACTGAGGGACACAGAATTGTTACTGAGGGACACAGAATTGTTACTCAGGGACACAGAATTGTTACTCAGGGACACAGAATTGTTACTCAGGGACACAGAATTGTTACTCGGACACAGAATTGTTACTCAGGGACACAGAATTGTTACTCAGGGACACAGAATCGTTACTCAGGGACACAGAATCGTTGAATTAAAGAGTATGTCAGACAACACGCAGAGGAGTGGCAGAGGAGGCAATGTTTCAGGAGCGAGCAGACGTGGCAGCAGAGGAAGGGGTCGAGGCAGCACTAGTCGCAGCCAGAGGCCAGTGCTCCCGATGTCATCCAGCGGTCGTGTCTCCACCGACAACCCTGCCGTCATCGATTGGTTGGCTCGGTCGTCTTCCTCTTCCCAGGTCACCTCTGACACCTACAGCCAACGGTCGGTGGGTACGTCAGACACAACTGTTAGTTGGCATGGCCCGGGAGCAAGCCCACTGAAATCACGTGTCCTCTACCTGCCCCTGTCCTTTGGTGTTCCCTCACCAAGCGAAGTATCGCATGCTGTGGGCTCAGCCCCACTGTACAGTGAGGAAGAGCTAACAGAGGGCGGTCAGGAACGGGGGGAGACATCCGCCTCTTCAGCAGCCAGGCGAAGATGTACTGGTGAGGAGAGTGGCTCGGTAGCCGGTCTAGAGACAGGTCTGTCTCCTGACCCACACGCAGCCGAGGGGGCTAGTAGTGAGGCGGAGACCCTAATTGATGATGATGAGGCTAATCGCACTTGGCAGCCTCGTCGTCATCAGGCTATTGCTTCCGCATCATCAGGAGAAGAGGGTGCCAGCTTGGCAGCGAGCAAAACAGTCGGTGGGTTGCCCAGGAGGCAGCAGGGTCGCAGCAGTGTCAGTGGAGGCAAACGGCCATGGAGTAGAGCATCAGCTCCACTGCAGCCTACCACCACGGCCAGTAGTGGTGCCGGTGTGCACAGAGGAAGTAGCAGTCAGCCAGTGAGGAGTAGCGGGGGCAAAGTTTCCTACTCGGCGGTGTGGCAATTTTTCGTCAAGCCGCCCGAGGAAGTAAACGTAGCCGTATGTCGACTATGTGGCCAGAAAGTCAAGCGTGGCCAGGGGGCCCATGTTGGGACTACAGCATTGCGTCAGCATATGCAGCGTCGTCATTCGGTGGCCTGGGAAAACCGTGATAAAGATACGGCGGTTCTGCCTGCCCCAGCCCCCGCTCCATCACCCGCTCCGTTACTTGCTCCGTCACCCGACGTCAATCGCCCTCTATCAGCCAGTCAAGGCTCCAACACCTCTGCTGAGGGGAGTTGTCGCTCGTTGGCATCTTCTGCTCGTTCAGATGCTCCTTCTCCTGCTACTCCTCTTTAGTCGTCGACTATCAAGAGTCCAATGGCAGAGTGGCGGAGCAGAAGCAGCTTCAATTGAAGGCCATACACAGGCCTAGGTTTAAAAGTCCCTCACAGTTAATTCCAATAACGAACTCTACTCCTCCGTGCAATCTACTTACGAGACCCTGGGCAGGTCTGGGTCCAATTTGTGGTAGAGACTGGTTTTGTTCAGCCATGCTTGAGCGAGTAATAACAGGTCTGTGCTGCCCTTTGGTGTCTGGCTTAATGAGCACAACACTGAACGTCCCAGCGTTTGTCAACGATTTGCCGTTAAGTGATGCAAACCCGCTGAACCACGTTCATGAGGAGCCGGTACAGGGGGCCATGAATCAGTATGGACCTGGCAGCAGCGTGAGCAGACGACAGAGGCACATGGCGCAGGGTGGCGGTGTAGGCAGCATTATTCTGAAGCCATACACAGGCCTAGGTTAAAAAGCGGAAGCCATCAGCAGCGTGAGCAGACGACAGAGACACATGGTGCAGGGTGGCGGTGGATGCAGCAGTATTCGGAAGCCAAACACAGGCCTCGGTTAAAAAGCGGAAGCCGTCAGCAGCGTGAGCAGACGACAGAGGCACATGGCGCAGGGTGGCGGTGGAGGCAGCAGCAATGGAAGGCCATACAGCACCCTATCACAAAATGGAACCCACCAACAGTGTAAGGAGACCTGAAAGTGGCACATGGCAGAGTCTGGCGATGAAGTCAGCAGCAATGGGAGGCCGTACAGGGACCCATGACACACTCTGGACCTGGCAGCAGCAAGAGGAGGCGGTACAGGGGCCCATGGCAGAGTGGCAAAGCGTAAGCAGCTTAAATTGAAGGCCATACAGAGGCCTATGTTAAAAAGTCCCCCCAGCAGCAGAGTGGGGAGACGACTATTAGTCGTCTCCCCACGCTGCTGCTGGGGGGACTTTTTAACATAGGCCTCTGTATGGCCTTCAATTTTAGCTGCTTACGCTCCGCCACTCTGCCATGGGCCCCTGTACTGCCTCCTCATGCTGCTGCCAGGCCCGTAATCTGCCATGGGCCCCCGTACCGACTCCTCATGCTGCTGCCAGGCCTGTAATCTGTCATGGGCCCCTCTACCGCCTCCTCATGCTGCTGCCAGGTCCAGAGTGTGTCATGGGTCCCTGTACGGCCTCCCATTGCTGCTGTCTCCATCGCCACACTCTGCCATGTGCCACTTTCAGGTCTCCTCACACTGCTGGTGGGTTCCATTTTGTCATAGGGTGCTGTATGGCCTCCCATTGCTGCTGCCTCCACCGCCACCCTGCGCCATGTGCCTGTCGTCTGCTCACGCTGCTGACGGCTTCCGCTTTTTAACCGAGGCCTGTGTTTGGCTTCCGAATACTGCTGCATCCACCGCCACCCTGCGCCATGTGCCTCTGTCGTCTGCTCACGCTGCTGACGGCTTCCGCTTTTTAACCTAGTCCTGTGTATGTCTTCCGAATACTGCTGCCTCCACTGCCACCCTGCGCCATGTGCCACTTTCAGGTCTCCTTACACTGTTGGTGGGTTCCATTTTGTGATAGGGTGCTGTATGGCCTTCCATTGCTGCTGCCCCCACCGCCACCCTGCGCCATGTGCCTCTGTCGTCTGCTCACGCTGCTGACGGCTTCCGCTTTTTAACCGAGGCCTGTGTTTGGCTTCCGAATACTGCTGCATCCACCACCGCCCTGCGCCATGTGTCTCTGTCGTCTGCTCACGCTGCTGACGGCTTCCGCTTTTTAACCTAGGCCTGTGTATGGCTTCCGAATACTGCTGCATCCACCGCCACCCTGCGCCATGTGTCTCTGTCGTCTGCTCACGCTGCTGACGGCTTCCGCTTTTTAACCTAGGCCTGTGTATGGCTTCCGAATACTGCTGCCTCCACCGCCACCCTGCGCCATGTGCCTCTGTCGTCTGCTAACGCTGCTGACGGCTTCCGCTTTTTAACCGAGGCCTGTGTTTGGCTTCCGAATACTGCTGCATCCACCGCCCGCCCACTGCTGCTGCCAGGCCCGTAATCTGTCATGGGCCCCTGTACCGCCTCCTCATGCTGCTGCCAGGTCCAGAGTCTCTCATGGGTCCCTGTACGGCCTCCCATTGCTGCTGTCTCCATCGCCACACTCTGCCATGTGCCACTTTCAGGTCTCCTCACACTGCTGGTGGGTTCCATTTTGCCATAGGGTGCTGTATGGCCTCCCATTGCTGCTGCCTCCACCGCCACACTGTGGCTCCACACTCTGGTTTTGGCCCCGTGACTGCCCAAATGAGTGAAGTGTGCGGTGATTCTAAGATCGACGGCACTCATCTGCATGTCATACTGACTGACAGTATTAGTTCTCTTCCCCAGCAGACTCCAAGGGCATTTAAATTAAAGGTACAGTGTTCTGCACTAATATAAAGGCTCTCTGAAGCCTAGAAACACCCTTTTTATAAGTTAAATTCGCAGCGAATATATTCGCCTCGAATCGAATTTATTCCGCGAATTCGGCGAATCAGCCAAATCGAATTTTTTAATAATTCGCTCATCTCTAAAAACTACATAAACAGTAATTCGTGAATGTTGGGAAGTGTGAGGCAGATGACAGTAATTAATATAGGGTTAGGATGATGACCAGTGGTACAGAGCTGAAGTCATTCTATCACGCAGTCCTCAAGATGTTGACATTGGTTATGTATGCTTTAAGCAATATCCTTCTAGTGAGAGTGAAGGAGAATGAGCTAATTTATGATTTTTCCTGCGTCTGTTGTTGCACTGTACTTCACAACTTTGAAAATCACATAATTCTCTATGGTGCCTGTTCCTATCAATGCAACATGGTGCAATTCAGCTTTTGAAAAAGTGCAGGTCCTTTTTTGGTGCAGCATAGTGAGCTTTTGGCCCCATAAACTTTAAAGTGAGTGTATGTAAATGTACCTGCGTTTTTGGTGCATTTTTGGCAGGGTTTTGTGTTTGTTTTGTGTGTAGCATCCAGCCTCCTCCTCCTTAAGCATGAAAACACATCAAAAGCAATGAAAAACACATGATCATGCAACAGCACTAGTGTGAACCTAGGCTTAGACAGCACAAAAGGGTGCTAATCTGGAGAGTTTTTTCAATATAACTCTAAGGTTACATTCACATTTTGCATTTTGTGAATGCACATAAAATCAGACTGCATTTTTTTCGCCACATACATAGGGAAGCTCATTGAGTTCAATGGGCTGCATGTGAGATATGCGAAAAAGTAGCTCATGTACCTTTTTGAGTGTCAAGCTTTGTGCATTTTGATGCTTTTCATACACATTTTTTTAACTCAAATGTGTGTCTTTTTTTGCATTTGTTGCATTTGGAGTGCCATTAACAATGAATAGTAAATCAAGTGCAACAAATGTTCTGTGCACGTTTCATATAAATGCATACTAAATAGTGCAATTTTACATGCAATCACAAAACACTACAGTTTGAATGCAGCCTCAAGATTAGGAATACTTCTATGATGATCACGTGTTTAAGATATTTTCAGAAAGCTGATCAATGTGCTCTTATGAGGTGTTTACGCAAGACTTTTTTTCACACTGAAGGATTGTACCTTAAATAATTTTCTTTGTATGCAACTCTAAGGATTACAAATATGGTTGTGTACAGCTGTGTTTTCTAAAACACAGAGCAAAATGTTCTTATGTTAATGCAAGATTTTTCATTAGTTTTTTTTGGTTCAAATATAACTTGACATGCAAAACATTTTACATTGAAAAATGTTATACAGATAAGTAAAAGGAACTGCACATGAAAGGGTTAACTTAATGTTTTTGTAAGCAGCACGGTTAAAACAATGCACAAAGGGAGCACTGTCTGGGTTATATTATTATGTACAGTACATTTTCTTGTTTGGAATGGTCCAGAAGTTAAAATTTTATATATACAGTAACTGATATATATATTGGATGTTTAAAGTGTAAAGAATTGATTTTAGATGAACAATAATAAACATACTCAGGGCACTTTACAAAGAGTGGCTAAAACAGGTTTTGAAAAACCATTGTGCCTCCACATAACAAAGGTGGGTGTCGGTATCAAATTCATATTCCTGTTGTAAACAGGTATGTGAATCTGGAGCATGCACTGCTTATAGAGGCACACTGAGACCAGAGTGCTCATATTCACAGTTCTTCTCATTGCAGCTGAGCTTTCTCCCACCCTGCATCTGCCACACAACACAGACAGTGCAGCAACCAGGAATGTAAAAAACTGCATGGGCAGAGCCTGATGGAGATTCCCAGAAATTATTTCCCTGTCAGGTTCGCTCCCCTTGTGATTGACAGCAGGCAGTTGAAGGATCCATAGCCAATAGACAGCTTGCCATTGGGTATAAAATTTACCCACTGCCTGTTGTCAATCACAGGCAGAAAGTAGATCTGTTGGGGAACTAGTGTCTCAACTTTACCATCAGACTCCACCCACTGTCAGTGTTACTGGTTCCTGAGGCACTGTAGGCTGTGAAACCAACAGCATCCTTAAAGTGTTACTAAACCCAGGACCCTGCAGTCACTATATCCGGTCTCCCACAATACACAGAACATGGAAGTGCAATTATTTTAGTAAATATAAACTGCTAAATGCCTTTTCACATCAGCAGCAAGAGCAGTCTTGTGACTTCTATCAGTGTCCAGCAGAGCACATGTTAAAGCTTGTAGAAGGCGTTTTCATTTTGCTCTAGGAGGGTGCAGAACACCTGACTTATGTCTGGATAGTGCTGATTGGCCCTGTGCTGATCACATGCACTCTCCCAAGATAAAAAAAAACCTCTCTAGCAATACACACCAAACTGAGTATGTGCAAAGTGACTCCACATGATATGTCTTATTAGGAGATAAGAGGGGACGGGAACCCTGGAAGAAGGGGAGGGTCAGCGAAATCAGGATCAAACAGCCTTTTTACACAATGCAGAGGATTAACCCCTTAGGTTCCACAGTGAGTATAACAAGCATGCTTTACTGCATATACAGACTGATTTTACTATTGTGGGCTTAGTAACACTTAACAACTAGTGACAGGTGAGGAAGGGAGGATCTAGCTATAGAAAATCTGCAACTTCCTGCACAACATAGAGAGACAGGCACTCTGGTTGTCTCAATACACCAACTTAGAGTTGGGCCTAATTACTTCCATTTTCATTATCTATGAACTGGAGGCAATTATTTTTGAATTTGGTACAGATATAGTGGTACTTTGTAAAAGAGACACTTTTAAGAACTACCTAAATCTGCTTCACATGTTGGTAAAGCTACCAAACAGGGCAGCAGGGATTTTTTACTCTGCCATAGGCTAATTTAAAGGGCCACACCACCTGAAAATTGTTGCTAGGACTTTATTGAGTTCCCCAGAATATGATTTATTAACATTGTATTTTGCGCTAAAAAAACGTATTTAATATGCTCTTCCTTAAAATGTTTTCTTTTCTGTCTGTCTCCTATCAAAAAGATTTCCCTTCGCTTCTTGTCCCAGAAGCACAGCAGGAAGTTAGAAGATTTCTCTCCAAAATGAGGCCACCAGAATAGATTTACTAATTGGATGTTTTTCCCCTCATCCGCATTCCTGTGACAACTCTAAAGTCTTGGAATTTTCATAACTTTCTGTGCTGGAGACATTGGTCACCAGTTCAAATAGAGAGGGTGAATCTCTCCTGTGGGAACAGGCACAGTAATAAAATTAACTTAGATTTGAAGTGCCACACTGTAATTGTAAAGTCCACAAGGTGGACAAAAGAACATCAGCAGCTCCTGATGTGCATGCACATACTTATTACAATACATTTTATATAAACATAATTTTACATAATCAGGTCCAAACCTTTTTGTTTCAAGCCATAATGAAGGAGGCAAGGCTTAGCTCTCTAAACGTGTTGGCTTTTAAACGACCTCATGAGCAAACATTCTTTATCTGTACCATCATCCATTATTCAATAAATATGTAAAAACACAACAAAAATTGGACTTTCACATCATCACTTTATTTACATCATAAAATATAACTATAAAACTATATATTTTCGAGTGATAATTCCATTTCGCACCACATTTGTTCACAACGGATTATAATTTATAATTCCTTATTATGTTACATTTCAAAGTATACTGTACATCTGCTACATACTATAATTCAAACATTAATATTATACGTAATGAGTTCTATGAACAATGTTCATTTCTTCAGGAGTATCTTAACATAAGATATGAATCAATAGAATAATATCATATTATAATGGAATAGATATAGAATAATATCTAATTAATATCAAAGCAAAGTGCCATGCTTGTGCAAGAGTCTGACCAGCTTCAACAGAGGATAAGAGTGGGAGAACCCACATAGAATATTTTTAAAGGCACCTTTTACTGTAATGAGTCAGTAGGTAACGATTATCATCACAGTTTGTTTAAATGTGGCCTACATTCCTATACATTCCTACTAAAGGCTACTGGGTTCTTGAGGGCTGGGGGGAATGAATGGTTGTAGAGAATTTCTGAGAGGTATTTACTGGAGTATTTGACTCAACTCTATTTTTTCAATGATTGCTGTGGGTGGGGTCTATTATAAGTGGTCTGAGGTTTGGGAGGTTCTAAATTAAAGGTGGCAGTACTGCATCAACCTGACAATTTGTAACAGTACATGATGTGGGCTGCCAATCTCAGTCTCCATGTGTCCCATATAAATTCTATGATTTCCTCAGGTCAGTTTAGAGCATATGCTAAGTATGGGAATTGGTAAGATGCGCTAAAATACTACAGGAGCTTAAGGAGATATGACATTTTAATAATGTGTATTCTGTTGAATCATGATAGGAGGGATGGAGTACCAGCAGTTAGGAGGTTTGAGAGGTCCCCAAGAAGGGGTGGAATTTTGCCTTGTATAGAGAGTCAAAGAAGGAAGTATTCACATTGTAAGGTGCCGAGCAAACTGTTGGCGCTATATAAATCCTGTATAATAATAATAATTATTGACACCCAAGTATGGTAAAGATGAGGGTCAAGTGAATTTATAGTTCTCCCGGATTCGGTGGCATAGTTGTGGATTTTAAAGTGATAATTAGTGCTTTGGACTTGGGTTCTTTACCTTGAGTCCTGAAATGACTCTGAAAGATACTGTAGAGATTAAACGGAGTGATATGGAAGTGGAAATATTCCAAAATATGTCATCAGCGAATAACATGATTTTTTTGGGTCGGTGTCTGCAAACTCAAGGCCATGGAATGAATAGCTTGAATCACAGAGGCTAGAGGCTCTAGGGCCAAGATGCAAAGTATCAGGGAAAAGGGGCAGCCCTGTCATATGCCTGAGAGTATACAGAAAGCCAAAGCTAGCCTATTTAGATGATGCTGAGGGCTTGGCATAATGCTGCAATCCATGCTAAAAATTCTTCCCTAAAGCCCCACTTATGGAGGGTGATAAAAATGTATTGTCACAATAGCATGTCAAAGGCTTTGTGGACTTTGAGGGACAGTAGCATAGTCTCCAGAAATTTGGAGTAGGCAAGAGGGATAAGCTCTGTCATATGCTGCACATTGTCTCCTATCCTATTTAAAGCAACATGTTCTGAGGCGGCAAGGCCAGCTGTGCTGGTTGGTTCATCAATGTCTGGGTACTACGGCTTGATTCACCAAAGACTTGCTAGGAAGCAAATATAGAGGAAAGTTGGAGATCAAGTAATTTAGAGCATGCTCAAAGTTCCTAGGGTGTTTATTGTCACAGGGTTAACATCCAGACATGGAAATGGAATGTTTTACCATTATAAGTAAAATAGGGTAACCTCAAAGGTGCCAGATATCTGAGAATCAAAGGATCAAAGGTAGGGTTGAAGGGCCCATCATTTCAGGACTGTAGGCTGTGCCAGGTGATTGTAAAGGCAGTAAGAAGAGCCTTGAATGGTAAGGCGCAATACATCTGTGGCTGCTGAAGAAGCTGTTACTTTCTACAAAAGAAATAAAGCTTTGTAATAACATTGCATGGCAGGTTGAGAACCTGATAGACTAAGCCCATTTTCAGTCTATCGACCAGTAGGTCTGGAGCCAGCTCCTGCAATGGAGACATTATGGAGTCATTCAGGTCCTCTATGGTTAAAGAAGGCCCAGGGTTACTGTAATAGGCCCAAATTGTTGTATTTTTCCAGTTTGTTTCATAGAGGAAGGCCTGTTCTTTTTTGTGTGGTTTACAGGTCCCACTTGTCCATGCCCATCTAGCACTGTAGTTGCTTCATTCATTCTCTCTTTGAGAGAAGTTCTGTAATGGCCTATGTCCCGGATCCTCTGGCGAAGATCAGCCTTGATGGCAGGAGAGGCCTTTGCTAGCTCATTATGAAGCATTTTGCACACCACTCAGTTCTCTGAAAATCAGTCTGAAAAAGTTCCTGGCTATCTTCAGGATTGGCAAAGGCTCTGGGAGATTATGCCTTTAGATAGCTGAGCTCCATGTTGATTGATGCTTTAACTCAAGAGTCATTGTGGAAACCCTTTGCGATACAGTAGTTACTTGCCCATGGTTCAGACACCATACACCCAAATGACTTCTACCCTATTTGGTGGTAATAAGAAAAGTCCCAGGGTATCCAGCACCACACATCCAGTCTTCCAAACAATAAAAAAAACTGAGAGAAATTCTAAACCATCACCACCCTAAATAAAACAAAAAAGTGATTTTATATATACTGTACTTTAACTTTGTCCTTTTTGCATTTTTATGATTTAAAAATAATGTCCCTGATTCTTTTGGCATGTATCAGAAACATATAATTCCCTCTATTTATTATTTTTGTTGTCATACATTTGTACACAGTGTAGTTTGGTATGACGGTCTCCCATTCATATACCACCCATACCCTTGTTAATTTGGTTAAAAAATGTTCATTTTATAATTGCTCTATTTTATAACTCTCTGCAATAGCCTTTTTAATTTGTATTTGATTTCAGATGATGATTTAAAACTAAACAGTGCTGTGTTTCATTGGCCGGAACAGATAGAAACAGTGTTTGAAGTCAATAACAATCGTTTAATGGCCAAAAGAGATCAGGCTGAAGATGAGCTGCGGAAAAGGTGATTAAATGCTAATATGTTGGTTAATGGAAAATCCAGCATTTAAACAGTAACAAACACATTGAATTGATTGTACACATACTTTTGCACTTGAAGCTTATGAAACCCAAGAACAAAAATGTTATATATAGCAGCTTACCATTTCTTGGTAACTGCATTAGTTTTCATTTTTCATGACATTTACCTTCATTTTTACCTGGTGATCTAGCTATTAACATACTGTATCTATTGAACATAAGTGTTGTCACTCTAAGCTGCTCTCCTGAATTAGACTACAATGCCTTCCTTTTCCTTATCTCCATTACATAGAGGGACATTGTTTTGTAGTTCACAGAAGATAGCCTGGAAGACTACTAACTTTGTTTGAAATTTCAGTTCAGTGCACACAAGGTTACAAGGACACTAGGTTCCTGACAGGATCAACAGGTATTTTTTGAACTTGCTGAAAATGCACTTAGAAAAACTTAAATATATTAAATTTTGATCATGGGTTATGTTATATTTTGAACAAAGTATATAGTCTTCCTATTCATTTCTAGATAAATGTATAATAGAGACCAGCTTGATGTGAATAATCTTTTCTGTGGGGACCAATGTTGGTTTTATGTATAATTGTAATTATATACTGTATGCACATACTGTAGGTGCAGCCATATTTGCTCATACACAAGTTCACCTTCTTACTTTGCAGTAATACACAATGATTATGGTTTACTGTTCTGTTCTTTCACACAATGCAAGTCTATGACTTGCAATTCCTATGGGGAATAAAACATTTTTAAGAGAGACAGTATAATAGTACCTACCTAGTGTCTGAGAGCTTCCTATAATGACCAATCTGAAATGTCTCTACCAGTAGGGGTCACCTTAGTGAATATAGTGGCCCTCAAGGGTGGACCTGAACATGTCAGCACCATAGCTTAGTTTTTAAAACTTTGCCATCATTACATCACAATGCAACTAAGTAAAATCATCTGTCTGTGAACAACATTAATATAATGTTATGGTGGGATCAAGCTGGGTTTTCACAGACACAAATTCACTCAGTGGTAACATTTTCACAAGTTTTTGATTATTAAAACTTTCAATGACTATGTGCCCACCTATGCAAGCATTTGATGTTTAGTATAAGTACAAATATAGTTCAGACACAGCATTTGCACCATCAGTTCATCCCATTGACCCCTTTTCTGTTACAGCATTCCCACTAATGCAGGCCATAGACGGGTCAAAAATCGGCCGATTTTTCTTTAAAAAAACGAAAAATCGGTCGTTCAAGCGGCCGACGTTACCAGCAACGGTAAAAAAAATCAGCCGATTTTCATCCCATCTACAGTCGGCAAAAAGTGTCCCTGCAGAGAGCTACGGTATTTCTTTGACAGTTCCTTGACATTTATAGTGGTTGCAACAATGTATTTGTATCCATTTAGGATACAGATGTTTTTATTCAGAAACAAATAGATACAATGTTGCAACCGCTATAAATGTCAAGGAACTGTCAAAAAAATAGCAGTGCTCTCTGCAGGGACACTTTTTGCCGGACTGGAATTCCTCTTCTTCTTCATCCTCTTCTTCTTCCTCTTCTTCTTCTTCATCCTCTTCTTCTTCTTCATCCTCTTCATCCTCTTCTTCATCCTCTTCTTCCTCTTTTTCATCCTCTTCTTCCTCTTCCTCTTCTTCATCTTCTTCTTCATCATCCTCTTCTTCATCCTCTTCTTCTTTTTCTTCATCCTCTTCTCTTCTTCTTCATCCTCCTTCTTCATCCTCTTCTTCTTCCTCTTCTTCATCCTCTGCTTCTTCTTCATCCTCTTCTGCATCCTCTTCCTCTTCTTCATCCTCTTCTTCTTCTTCATCCTCTTCTTCTTCTTCTTCATCCTCTTCTTCTTCCTCTTCTTCATCCTCTTCTTCTTCTTCATCCTCTTCTTCTTTCTCTTCCTCTTCTTCATCCTCTTCTTCTTCTTCATCCTCTTCTCTTTCTTCATCCTCTTCTTCATCCTCTTCTTCTTCTTCTTCATCATCCTCTTCTTCTTCATCATCCTCTTCTTCTTCCTCTTCTTCTTCTTCCTCTTCTTCATCCTCTTCTTCTTCTTCTTCTTCATCCTCTTCTTCTTCTTCTTCTTCCTCTCCTTCATCCTCTTCTTCTTCTTCTTTTTCTTTTTCTTCTTTCTTCTTTGTCTTCCACTTGCAGGTCACTGCTCATGCGCATATTTTTTTATCGGTAAAAAGATCGGCCGATTTGCCCATCATTGCCGCGAAAATCGGCCGATCGGCAAAATCGGCCGATTTTTTTCCAACTTTACCGATAAAAAAAAATCTGCCAAAATACCGAAAAACGGCCGAACAATTAGCCCACTAATGATCCGAAAATCGGCCGATTTTATTTTCGGCCAAAAAATCGGCCGATTTTCGACCCATCTATGGCCTGCATAAGTCATCAGATTGCGTCATAGTCCCCCTTACCCACTAATCACTGCCCTCTCCTGTAACAGCTGTTCTCTCCAATCTCCGATCACAGCAGCCTGCTCTGCCAATCACTGACTCCACATGTCCATATGTTTTATCAGGAGATAAGAGGGGAACCCTGGAAGAAGGGGAGGATCAGAGAAGTCAGGATCAAACAGCATTTTTACACAATGCAAAGATTAACCCTTTATGTTCCACTTAGTTTAACAAGCATGCTTTAATGCATATACAGACTGATTTTGCTGTTGTGGGTTTAGTAACACTTTAAGATATTACAAAAAATAACTTTAACCACTTGCCCTCCAGAGAATTTATCCCCTTCCTGACCTGGCCATTTTTTTCGATACGGCACGGCATTACTTTAACTGACAATTCCGCAGTCATGCAATGCTGCACCCAAATTAGATTTATTTTGGTGGTATTTGATCACCTCTGCGTTTTTTATTTTTTGACAATGTTGAAAAAAAAACAATATTTTTGACTTTTTGCTATAAAACATATCCAGTAAAAAAAAAATTAAAAAATCAGATGTAGTCTTAAATTCAGGCCAAAATGTATTCTGCTACATGTCTTTGCTAAAAAAAATCCCAATACGTGTAAATTAATTGGTTAACGTGAAAGTTATAGCGTCTACAAATGGCGGTATATATACTAGAATTTTTTTTCATACTAGTAATGGCGGCGATCAGTGACTTATAGCGGGACTGCGGTGGGCATTCTGACACTGGAGGGGAACTAACTGCCACTGACATCCCCAGTGACACTAATACAGTGATCAGTGCTAATAAAAAGCACTGATACTGTACTAATGACACTGGGTAGGAAGCGGTTAACATCTCGGGCGATCAAAGGGTTAACTGTGTGCTGTGTGGTGTTTTACTAGGGAAACAAG